>NW_012114722.1:7107596-7141568 GCF_000951035.1 Colobus angolensis palliatus | reverse complement strand
ATACATATGTAACAAACCTGCACGTTATGCACATGTACCCTAGAACTTAAAGTATAATAAAAAAATAAAATTAAATTAAAAAAAAAAAAAAAAGAAAGAAGAGAAAGACGGGGATAGCTAGATAGGAAAACATGGTCAAAGGAGGATTTTTATAATAAAGCTGGTAAGAGAAGAGGTCTACAGATCCAATAATGTAAAGAAATGCATTACATAATGAAGTTCTTGAGGTGGCAAAATACTGTGGATCAAGAGTACACATAGAAGGGAGAATTACACTTTGACAAGAGGAAGGAAGCTATTTTGTGTTGAACTGCACCCCCAACCAACAAATTTATATGTTGATGTCCTAACTCCTAGTACCTCATAATGTGACTTTATCTGTCTATAGGATTTTTACAGAAGTATTCAAGTTAAAATGGGGTAATTACAGTGGGCTCTAATTTGGTATGACTGGTGTCTTACTAAAGGAGGAACTTCATTCACATAAACATGCAGAGAAGAAAAATGATTTCAAGAGACACAGAGAGAAGATCACTATCTACAAACCAAGGAGAGAAGCCTAAAACAGATCCTTCCCTTAGAGTCCTTAGAAGGAAACAACCTTGCTAACACCTTGATTTTTGACATCTAGCCTCCAGAACTTTGAGACAATGAGTTTTTACTGTTTAAGCCACCCAGTTTGCAGTTATTTAAGACGGCTCTAGAAAAGTAATAGAGACAGCTTCTTCACTGAAACTGGAGTGATAGAGAGCAAAATGAGAGAAGATACAATACAATTTTCAGTGGCAGGGAGGAATATGAAAGAGTTCTTAGCTACTATGCTTTTTTTTGTGGAATAAGATGCAAAATAGTCTATTAAAAAGAAGGTGTAGAGGGCTAGGCAAAAATGGTGATGATTTGAACTAGCTGTTCTAAAGAACAAAATAGAAAGCTGACTAGTGATGTATAAAAGTTATTATTGGGCAGTATTGTGAGTACGGTCAGCATGAGCAGCCATGGATTTTTAGTGATGCCTGTGTGCATAGTTGTGATCTTCTCCAACCGTGCTCATAAACTTGGTGGTAAACTGTTTGAGGGTTTGGGGGCATGGTTTGGAAAGGCAATGCAAAGAAAATGGAACATGGAAAAAGTAATGTTAAGGAGAAATGTGATATAGTCTGGATAGCAAAGGAACTAAAAACTGAAAGTAGCTGATATGTTAAAAGGAAATGGAGATGTCAAGGAGCTAAAGTTCTTAATGAGGTAAGAAAGTAAGTGAACTGCTCAGAATATGAAGTTTGGATTATACCTTAAGATTTCAAAGTTGGAGCAGTTCTGGGCATAGATGAGTGCCTGAGATATGAAAGTTGTGATTGAAGTGAACACATTATGATGAAGTTAGGGTGGTAAATGAGTTATTCACATAGGCTTTGAAGTTACCAATGATAGCTTTGGTATGTAGGATTAAAAGAAAGACTGATCTAGGTGCCAACATTTTCATAAGTGGCTAAAAGATTAGTGAATATGGATTTTGAGGAAGGGCAAAAGATGATAATAGGTAATATAGCTGGATGCTACAGGCTTCAAAGAAGACAGAAATTTCAACCACAGGTAGAAAAACAATTATATTATCTCTTATGTTTTTATTGCAATAAAGGCACATTATGTCATATATATGTAGATGTAGATGTAGATATCAGTGTTAAATATACATGTAATTCCATGAAATAAAATTTAATGCCTGGCAAAGTTAACAACATGAAAAGAAATACAGACGGTTCCCCACTTACAATGGTTATAAATAAGATTTTTTTTTATTTTACAATGGTCCTAAAGTCATATGCATTTTGTAAAAACCATACTTCAAATTTTGAATTTTGATCTTTTTCCAGGCTTGTGTTATACAATATGATATAATGCATCACTTTTGGAAAGCTGGACAGTGGCAGCAAGCTACATCTCACAATCAGTCATGCTAATGTAAGTGCTCTGAGCACTTTTAAGGTAGGATGGGCTAAGCTATGATATTTGCTAGGTGTATTAAAATGACATATACCTTGACACCCACTTCAAGGTGTGCTATGGTTTCAACATGAGTTGGACATATAATATGCTCACTCATACTAAGCAGCAAAGGGATTTCTCTAGATAGTCGACCTATGGTAAGGAAGTGACCATGATCAGAGAACACAGCGTAATTTTGTACCTTACTCTAAACTCAAGACTTAGGATTCTTTACAGCAGCAACTCTCCCCACACATCTTGTTCACAGGATGCATCCTCAGGCTCTGATACTTTCTACTTTTCTGTTACCCACAAAATATTATCATGAAACCAGCACTGTCCAATAAAACATTTTTCAATTATGGCAACTCTCTGTATTTTCACTGTTTAATGTGGTAGTTACTGATAAATTTAAATTTGAATTTAAATAACCGTATGTTGCTAGTGGTTATAATATTGGAGAACACAGCTTTAGATTTTGTTAGATGACATAAAAAACATAACTCATCCTAACAAGTTACTGACCCCGTCTATGACGTCCTTTCAAGATGACTGTCTTTTAACTGCGCAACATCGTAGGTACAAGGCTTTAACAAAAGAGAATGATTCTATAACAACGGTAGGAATTTCAACAAATTGACATAGCAGAAACTTTTGGAGATAAAGAGTTTTCATGGAAATCAGAAAATTCCACTACATACGTAACAGTTCCTTACGCTTGCATGTAAAATAAACTTGATAGACTAGGTTGCTTTTTAGAGCCTCAGTTCATTGAGAAATCAGAGGTCTTACCTCCCTAAAGTATAAAAACAACATATTTACATTTGCTTCACAAGCTGGAACTCTGCTCCTGGCCATTACTCTCACATTTTTAAAATGCATATGTGCTCTGATATCTCCAGTTGGGAGTATTAATAAATAATAATCGTCAGAGAAAAGTTAACTTAGGGAGGAAGAGCCCCAGTACTCCAACTGGTCATTTAAAACAATTTTCTTTATTGACATCTCAACTTTCTTTCTTTCTCCATTAGCTTCACCACCTCTTTTGCAGTACTGTTTACTTTCTAAAACTAATGATTATTGAGAACAGGTGTGCAAGATTCTTGTCCTTATTAGAATCATATATACCGAAGTACCAGAGTATCTGATGTTGAAAATAATTTCCTCCAACACCTTTGGAATGATGTCTCTGAAATTCAACTCATTTACTTACTATGGATTGCTGCCTTGTCTCCTGCTATTCTCCAATATGACTTCCTGCAGTTATGCTGTTTAATTATGTGCCTAAGAAACACGCCCTGTACATTTCTTGCTTTTCTTTTTCCTTCCTCTCTCTGAGTATTAGTTTTGTTACTTTAAAATTAGATGAATAATGTCTAAATCTCTGCAGCTTTGTATTTGTATTTTGTATGGAAAAGCAACCGACATCTGGCACATGGTAAATATAAAAACAGTGTTTAAGTGTTAGTTATTTTCTCTTTTTCCTTATTTTATCCTTCTTAAAAACCTCCATAATAATGTTTCCCATTTATATTATATTGTATTTCAAGGGATTTTTTTATGCATATATTTTACATAGCCTCACCAACATTGTAATCTTCTTAAAAACAAGGTAGGAGAGAAAAGTCAGCTTATATTTCTTTGTAAATATAATAGTATCTATTACATAGTAGGTGCTTAAAAAGCAAAATTTTGTCAATAGACTTGTAGAGATATATAGGGATATGCTAGTACAACATACAACAGTCACATATGCTTAAATGTAACATGACTATGAAGAAATTCGTTAACATCTCTGAATCTCTATCTCCTCATGCATAAGAGGAAGATGATAACAATATGTACTTATAAAGGTTATTGTCGGATAAAGGATACAACTTAACAGCAGCAGGAATTACGAAGGCTCAAATTCATACCAGATCTACGCTTACGTGTATGCAGTTTGAGAGAGATTTTGACAAACCAAAGATTGTCCAAAATGGAGTGACTAAGGAGGTGAGATATTTAGAGAAGAGAAAACACAGAAACAAGAATATAACATTAATTTTTAAAATGTATAAGTAATTGCCTGTGGAAGCAGAAACATTTAACTCTTACTCTAAAAAGCAAAAATAGGACTATTGGGAGAGTTATAATAATAAGGGCTTCAAATCACTCCAATTTGATTTTCCTATATTACGTAGTAGAAGCAGCATGAAAAAAGGAAATTAACACACAAATTTTAGTCCCAACTTTCCAACCATGCAGCTGTGTGATCTTGGACAATTCATTTTATCTTTCTGAGCTTCAGTTTCAAATATTCAAAATAAGTTTATTTTGTTTAACTAAAAGTTATCAAATTTGAACATTCTAGGGTCTTAATTTACACAAGAGAAAAAAATGTGCCTTCCTGTAAAAGTCAAACTTGAGAGATTTATGTTTTCTAAGAAATCCATGTGAGGCAATTAGATTTTCAAGATTTATGACGATTGTGGACTCAATTGAATTTGTACTAAATTATAACTCTAGAAAAATTACTGTTTTCTGATTTATTGTTTCTCTAATAAATATTTAATGTGTAGCTTAATGGTTCATAGTAAGTCAAATATCCAGTGGTGTGATTCTTGAATAATGTATTAAACAATAGTTAAGGAAAATGCCTGGAAAATACTGAATGTATACGTAACTCTATCCTGTAAAAGTTGTATTCTTTAATAGACTAGAGGTCTCTAAACAACTTTTAGAACAAATGGATTGTGTTTATTTTCCTGATGAGAAATAAAGATGACAAAAATAGAAAATTGCTTCTGAGAATTTTAGTTATACAAAGAAAAAAATGATTACAATGAGTGTAGTTTATTAAAAGTCTGATATATCAAATTTAAATTGCTGCATGTTGTGTCCAGGCATGATGGCTCACGCCTGTAATCCCAGCACTTTGGGAAGTCAAGGTGGGAGGATCACTTGAGGCCAGGAATTCAAGACTAGCCTGGCCAACATGGCGAAACCTGTTCTCTACTAAAAATTTAAAAATTAGCCAGGCAGGGTGGTGCATGCCTGTAGTCCCAGCTACTTAGTAGGCTGAGGCACAAGAATTGTTTGAACCCAGGAGGCAGAGGTGGTAGTGAGCCGAGATCATGACACTGCACTCCAGCCCGGGAGAGAGAGACTCTGCCCCAATAAATAAATAAATAATTAAAGCTGAATGTTGTAAAAAGGAAAAAAGTAGCTTCAAATTTCATCACTTTCTTAATAAACATAAATGTACATAGTTCCTAGAATATCAATAGCCCAAAGCTACCAAACTATCAAATGAAATATTAAAATTTCATTGTATACTCTATTTAGCAATAGATTTACTATGGCAATCTATCATTGAAGAAAACATAAAACTAAACTTGTAAGAAGTGTTTATAAAACTTAAATTGTTGAATCTAATTTTAAGATTATGAGAGCTCAAAGCAATTCATGGTGTCTTTATAATTCAGGAGAACCATCCTCAAGACGAAACAAAAGTAGAATAACATCATTAAAACAAATGTGACAATATATAATTTTCTACTTGCAAATTTGCTTATCTCATTATAGTTTTACTTTTAGAGAGACATATATGTATTTTTCTCTACATAATGAAAGCTCTATGCAATACTGTAAAGAGAAAATTATCATTAAGAAAAGATAATGTCCAAGGTTACACAGTTTAATCAATAACTATTGAAGATATACAATGGGTTAGGCCTTCTAGAAAGTACAAAGCAATTAGAAGGTATTGTCTTTGCTTTTAGAAAACTGATAATTTGATTCATGGAGCAGGTCTAAAACACTTAAAATAAAATATGTAATGCAAGATAATAAGTGATCAAGGACTTAAATCATGTAATAAAGGCTAGGTGCTACAGAAGTTTGGAAAAGGAGCACTGAATTACTCAAAGGAAACTCCACAGAGGAAAAGGGTGTTGCTATGGTCTGAATGCTGGTGTCTCCCTCAAATCCATGTGTTGGAATCTAATACCCAATATGAAAGAATTAATAGATGAAGACTTTGATAAATAACTGAGTCATAAGGGCTCCACTGTCATGAATGGGACTAATGCCCTTACAAAAAAGGCTCAAGTATGCCCTCTTGTCACTCCTGTCATGTGGAGACACAGCTAGAAGGCACCCTCCATAAGAGAGAGACCAAGTCCTAACCAGACACCAAATTTGTTAATGCCTTGATATTTGACTTTCCAGCCTCAAGAACTATGAGCAATAAATTTCTGTTGTTTATAAATTACCAAGTTTATGGTATTTTATTATAGCAGAATGGACTAAGGCAGTTGTTAGCTGGTGCTTTTAAAAATGGGCAGATTTGTAGTGTTGAGAAGAAGATGTATGACCAATCTTGCTGAAGCAAATGACGTTAGAAAATACAATGAAAATAGGAATAAGTGAATTGTTTTAAGGAAAAAGTGACTCTGGCTTTTCCCTTTCTAGACAAAGGCATTCTATGCCAAGACATTGAGTTAAAAAGGCCTTTTCTTGCTATTCTTTAGTAAAGCCTTGTGCACACTTCGGATGTTGGTATCATAAAATCTTCTGGAAAGTGAAACTTGGATTACAAAAAGAGAAAAGAAAAAAACTTTAGAATCAACAAAGGCACTGTGCAGGTCATTTAGTTGGCAATTTGAAAATAAGAGTATGAGTACAAAATGCAATTTTATTCCTCCACTCCATTAATGAGAAAGCACCTCACTAGTTAGGATTCTAATATAATTTTTTAAAAATGACTTAATGGGTACAGTGTACATTATTCAGATGACGGATATACTAAAAGCCAAGACTTCACCGTTATACTATATATACATGTAATAAAATTGCACCTGCACCCCTTAAATTTATACAAACAAAAAATACCAGTCTATTTGTATAGGGATGGGTAATGATAGCTAATATTTAAAGATTGCATGTTGTGTGCTGAGTTCTGCTCTTCTAAGTATGATTTGTAGATTATCTCATTTAATGCACACAGTCTTACAAGTAGATAGTATTAAGTATATTGTACAATAGTAGAAACAGATTGAGACTGCTTTTCCTTCAGTGACAGAAAATGTTTCCTTGTTATAATTTGAACTTGCTTTAATATAATTTCTACCAGCATTAGACTCGGCATATTTACATGAAGTCCATAGGTAGAATGCAAAGGATCATTGTGTTCTTCCTTCTTCACTTCTAGAAGACATGTCTTGTAAGTGAGCATGTTCCTCACCAAATGATCGCTCAGTTTTCCTTAGGGATAGCTTGAACTTTACATTGATGACAGACATTATGTGTAAAGTGCCTAAATACTATGGAAGGATAGTTGAGAACTTTTCCAGTATTATGTTTCCCTTTTTGTTTCTAAGCATTTAATCTATAAGAAATCAGCTATACACACATTTAGGAGCTGAATCACAGCTTTATTAAGAATACATTATATTGTCTATTGTTTCCTGGAAGTAAGAATAATATAACCAAGATGTTTTCAAAAAATTTATTAGATTCATGGAGTTATTTTTAGACTAAGCAGTCTCTCCGTGAAACATTGTGTGTACAATTTTATAAATTAATAAAGAATAAACTATAAAACAAAATGTAATGTTATTTGTTATTATCTTGTTGAAAGTCAAAAGTCCCTTCTCTGAATATATATCAAAATTGAATTTCACCAAGGTAAGTTGTTAGTTTAACATTATAGAAATATCAAGTAAAGCATGTGCTATCTTCAAGCATACTATCTTTCCACAAATACATTTATCTGGGTATTTCTATGAAATCAGATGCAAAGCAGACTGTAAATACACATTCAGGTATATTGCCTACGTGATATCCAATTGCTGTAAGCATCTAATTATTTCTTATCTAGATGTTTGCTCTTACTTACACAAATTTCAAATGTTCTTTTAAAATGGGGAAAGAAACTAAATTTGTCTATGTCCATTCAGTACCATCTAATTGTCAACTCTTTGACAACTTCATTGAAGACAGCAGAGTTGAATCACAAGAAACCTTCTGTCTATGGCTTATTTTGAAATACTTATGAAAGACAGCAGAAACAAACAGAAATCCTGAACGGACCAACATTGAGTAATGAAATTGAATCTGTAATTTAGAAATCTCCCAAGGGATCGCGGGGGAAAGTCCAGTACCTGTCAGACTCACAGCTGAATTCTACCAGACATACAAAGAAGAACTGGTGCCAATCCTACTGTAACTGTTCCAAAAAATCAAGGAGGAAGGAATCCTCCCTAACTCATTCTATGAAGCTAGTAACAACCTAATACCAAAGCCAGGCAAGAACACAACAACAAAACTACAGACCAATATCGCTGAAGAACATAGATACAAAAATTCTCAACAAAATACTAGCAAACTGAATTGAATAGCACATCAAAAAGATAATACACCACAAGCAAGTGGAACTTATATCAGGGATGCAAGGATGGCTCAGCGTATGCAAATCAATACATGTGATTCACCACATAAAGAGAATTAAAAACAAAACCATATGAATATCTCAATAGATGCAGAAAAGCATTTGATAAAACAGCATCACTTCATGATAAAAACCCTAAACAAACTAGGCATAGAAGTAACACACCTCAAAATAATAAAAGGCATATGTGACAAACCCATAGCCAACATCATACTGAACCTGGAAAAGTTGAAAGTATTCGCCTAAACAACTGGATTAAGACGAAACAAAGATGTCCACTCTTAGCACTCCTATTCAACATAGTAACGGAAATCCTAGAGAGATCAATTAGGAAAGAGAAAGAAATAAAAGGCATCCAAATTAGAAAACAGGAAGTCAAATTATCTCTATTCACCAGTAATATGATCTTATACATAGATAACCCTAAAGACTCTTCCAAAAGACTCCTATATTTGAGAAATGAATTCAATGAAGTATCAGGATACAAAAGCAATGTATGTACATCAGTGGTATTTCTATACACCAATAAAGGCCAAGCTTAGAAACAGTCAAGAGCTCAATCCCATTTATAATATCTGCATCTTAAAAACTTAGGAATCCATTTAACTAAGGAGGTAAAATATTTCTACAGAGGAAACTACAAAATACTGAATTAAGAAATAATAGACACAAACAAATGTAAGAAACATTCCATGCTCATGGATGGGAACAATCATTGTCATTAAAATGACCATACTGCCAAAAACAATCTATAGATTCAATGCAATTTTTATTAAAACACTGTCGGTTTTCACTGAATTAGAAAACACAATTCTAAAATTCATATTGAACCAAAAAGAGCCTGAATATACAAGCAATCCTAAGCAAACAGAACAAAACTGGGCACATCACATTACCTGACTTCAATTTATACTACAAGGCAAGAATAACCAGAACTATATGGTACTGATATGAAAATAGACACATAGCTTAATGGAAAAGAATAGAGAACCCAAAAACAAAGTTACATACCTACAGCATACTGTTCTTTGACAAAGTTGACAAAAACAAACACTGGGGAAAGGACACCTTCTTCAATAAATGGTGCTGGCATAATTGGGTAGCCACATGCAAAAGAATAAAACTAAATCCCTATTTTTCAATATATACAAATTAAATAAAAATGGACTAAAGACTTAAATGTAAGACCTGAAACTAGAAAATTTCTAGAAGTAAACCTAAGAAAAAACTATTTTGGACATTGGCCTATGCAAAAAAATTATGACGAAGTCCTCAAGAGCAAGTGCAACAATATCAAAAATAGACAAATGAAACTTATTGACAATAAATATCCTCTTCATAGCAAAAGAAATACTTAACAGCATGAAAAGGCAACCTACAGAATAGGAGAAAATATTCACAAACTATGCATCCGACAAAAGAGTAACATCCAGTATCTTCAAGGAACTCAAACAACTCAAGGAAAAAACCTACTAAAAAGTGGGCAAAGGATATAAACAGATATTCTTCAAAAGAAGACATGTGAATGACCAAAAATCCTCAACATTACTATTCATCCTATAAAAGCAAATTAAAACCACACTGAGATACCATCTTATACCAGTCAGGATGGCTATTATAAAAAAGTCAAAAATCAATTTGTGTTGGTGAAGATGCAGAGAAAAGGAAATACTTATGCCTGGTTGGTGGAAATTTAAATTTGTAGAAACTTTCAAAAACAATATGGAGATTTTTCAAAAACTAAAAATAGAAATACCATTCAGTCCAGCAATTCTACTGCTAGGTATCTACCCAAAAGACAAAGGAAACTAAATAGTCATATCACAAAGGTACTTGCACTTGGATATCTGTCACAATACTATTTACAGTAGCAAAGATATGGAATCAAAGTAAGTGTCTATTAATGGATAATTGGATAAACAAAATGTGGGCTGTGTGTGTGTGCATGTGTGAGTGTGTGTGTGTGTGTGTGTGTTTACCTGAGTAGTACCATGGAGTACTACTCAGCTCTAAAAAATAATAAAATTATGTATTTTTGAGTAACATGAATGGAACTGGAAGCCATTATTTTAAGTGAAATAACTCAGAAACAGAATGTCAAATATTGCACGTTCTCACTTATAAGCAGGATCTAAATAATGTGTACACAAGGACAATAGAGAGTGAAATAATAGATATTGGAAACTTGGAAAGATGGGAGGGTGGGAGAGTAGTTAGGAATGAGAAATTAACTAACGGACACAATGTACACTAGACAGTGATGGTTACACTAAAAGCCTAGACTTCACCACCATACAATATATTCATGTAACAAAATTGCACTTGTGCCCCGTAAATATATAAAAAGAAAAATTTAAAATATCTTCACAAAGACTTCTTGTATCCAAATATTAACAATGGATATTTCAAGGTGGTAGTATTTTAGAGAGAGTTTGAGTTACTTATAATTAATTGCCTATGATGTTTGATTTATGATGTGGAATGTCATATCTGTAAGAGTCTTTATTCCTCACAAACAACACCCATGAACCTAGCAGAAAAGAAAGAATCCTTGGCAATGCCTTCAAGAAGTAATGAAAAGTAAGGCTATGTCAGATCCTGGTAACATTTTTTTTGCAGTATTCCAAATTGGTGGTAAGTGATTATGAAATCTCTTATATCAATAGAAAAGGTGGGGGTGGGGAACTACAAATGGATAACAAACAAGTAATTATATACTCAAATTCACTATTACAATGAAATATCAGTTCTCGCTTATTGCACTGATATTAATTAAGTTAGAGTAGAATGCAGACACATTCTTTGTTAAACAAAATAACCAAGTTTATTAAATAAAGAAAAAGTATACATATAGGAGAAGACTTATATTCCTTCACTGACTTACGTTTATATTATTCCTTTCTTTGAAGTGTCTAACTGATAAATATTTTCTAGTCTAATGATTAGTTCAGTTTATTATATTCTCATAATCTTCACATACAATGATGTTTTATTTTATTAAATCTCTGTGACTTTGGTTTTAATTTTTAATTTTAGTGAAGGCTGATTTAAACAAGGTGGGAATTAATGATATTTAAAGAATTTACATTCTTACCAACAGTGTATAAGAGTTCCCTTTTCTCCACATTCTCAGCAGCATTTGTTATTACTTACTTGACTTTTGGATATAAACTATTTTAACTGGGGTGAGATAATATCTCATTGTTTTTAATTTGCATTTCTCTGATAATCAATGATGTTGAGCACCTTTTCATATGTCTGTTTGACATTTGTATGGCTTCTTTTGAGAAATGTCTATTTAACGCTTTTGCCCATTTTAAAAATCAGATTATTGAATTTTTTTCCTGTAGAGTTATTTGAGCTCCTTATATATTCTGGTTATGAATCCCTTGTCAGATGGATAGTTAGCAAATATTTTCTCTCCTTCTGTGGGTTGTATCTTCATGTTGTTGACTGTGTCCTTTGCTGTGCAGAAGTTTTTAACTTGATATGATCCCATTTGTTCATTTTTGCTTTGGTTGCCTGTGCTTGTGGGGTATTACTCAATAAAATTTTGCTCAGACCAATGTCCTGGAGAAGTTCCCCAAAGATGTTTTTGGTAATTTCATAGTTTGAAGTTTTATACTTTAGTCTTCAATTAATTTTGATTTGATTTTTGTATATAGTGAGAAATAATGGTTTAGTTTTATTCTTCTGCATATGACTATCCAGTTTTCCCACGACCATTTATTGAAGTAATTGTGTTTTCCCCAAGGGATGTTCTTGGCACTTTTGTTGAAAATGAGTTCATTACAGACATGTGGATTTGTTTCTGGGTTCTCTATTCTGTTTCATTGGTCTAGGTGCCTGCTTTTATGCCAGTACAAAAATTTATATGAAACCACAAAAGACTCAGAATAGCTAAAGCTAGCCAAAACAAAACAAAACAAAACAAACGAAAAAAATCTTAATAGTGTTTTGGAAGCGTCTTTAGGTTTCTTCAAACATAAGATCAGTTCATTTGCGAACGAGAATAATTTCACTTCTTTCTTTCTGATTTGGATGTCCTTTATATCTTTCTCTTGCCTGGTTGATGTAGGTAGGATTTCTATTACTGTATTAGTGTGTTCACACACTGTAAATAAAGACATACCTGAGACTGAGTAATTTATAAAAAGAAAGAGGTTTAATAAACTCACAGTTCCACGTGGCTGGGGAAGCCTCATAATCATAGCCGAGGGCAAAGGAGGAGAAAACACATCTTACATGGTGGCAAGCAAGAGAATGCGTGCAGGGGAACTATCTTTTATAAAACCATCAGAACTCATGAGACTTATTTACTATCACAGTAACACCATGAGAAAAACTAACCTTCATGATTCAATTTCTTCCCACCAGACCCTTCCCACGACACATGGGGATTATGGAAACTACAATTAATGATGAGATTTGGGTGGGGATATAAATCTGCCTTTGATCCATCCCAAATCTCAGGTCATCACATTTCAAAACACAATCATGCCTTCCCAACAAGTCTCCCAAAGTCTTAACTCATTCTAACATTAACCCAAAAGTCCAAATTCGAAGTCTCATCTGAGACAAGGCAAGTCCCTTCTGCCTATGAGCCTGTAAATTCAAAAGCAAGTTAGTTACTTCCTGGACACGATGAGGGTACAGGCATTGGGTAAATACACCCATTCCAAATGGGAGAAATTGGCCAAAACAAAAGGAGCTAAAGGCCCCAGGTAAGACCAAAATTTAGCAGAGAAGACAAATCTTAAAGCCCCAAAATGATCTCCTTTGACTCTATGTCTCACATGTAGGTCACACTGATACAAGAGGTAGGTCCCCACAGCCTTGAGCAGCTTCACCCCTGTGACTTTCCTGGGTACAGTCCCCCTTCTGGCTGCTTTGCGTGGCTGTGACTGGCATTGAGTGCCTGTGACTATAGGTGCATCTACGATTCTGGGGTCTGGAGGATGGTGGCCCTCTTCTCACAGGCAGTGCCCCAGTGGGGACTCTGTGTGTGGGCTCCCACCCCATATTTCCCTTCTGCACTGGCCTACCAGAGGTTCTCCATGAGGGTGCTGTCCCTGCAGCACACCTCTGCCTGAATATTCAGGCATTTTCATGCATCTTCTGAAGTCTAGGCACAGCTTTCCAAACCTCAATTTTTGATTTATATGCACCTGCAGGCCCAACACCACGTGTAAGCCACCAAGAATTGGGGCTTGTGACCTCTGAAGCAACAGTCTGAGCTGTATGTTGGCCCCTTTTAGCCACAGCTGAGATTCAGGGAACTAAGTACCAAGACCGCACAAAGCAGAAAAGCCATGGGTCTGGTCCAGAAAAAAAGATATTTTCTCCTAGGTCTCTGAGTTTGTGATGGGGGGGAATGCTATGAAGATCTCTAACATGCCCTGGAGACATTTTCTTCATTGTCTTGTTAATTAACATTTGGCTCCTCCTTACTTCTGCAAATTTCTACAGCTGGCTTGGATTTCTCCTCAGAAAATGGGTTTTTCTTTTCTATCACATTGTCAGAATGAAAAATTTCCAAACCTCTACTCTTCGCTTCCCTTTAAACCTAAGTTCCAATTCCAAACCACCTTTCTGAAGTATAAAGTTCCATAGATCTCTACGGCAGGGGCAAAATGCCACCAGATTTTTTTTTTTCCTAAAGCTTAACAAGAGTCACCTCTGCTGCATTTCCCAGCAACTTTTTCACCTTCACTTGAGACCACCTCAACCTGGACTTATTGTCCATATCACTATCATCATTTTGGTTAACACAATTCAACAGGTTTCTAGGAAGTTCTAAAATTTTTCATATTTTCCTGTCTTCTTCAGAGCCCTCCAAACTGTTCCAACCTCTGCCTGCTACCCAGTTCTAAAGTCACTTCCACATTTTTGGGAATTTTTACAATAGCTTTACACCCCACTCTACTGGTACCAATTTGCTGTATTAGTCTGTTCAAATGCTGCTAATAAAGACATAAGTGAGACTGAGTAATTTATAGAGAAAAAATGTTTAATGGACTTACAGTTCCACGTGGCTGGGGTGGTCTCACAATCATAGTGGAAGGTGAAGGAGGAGCAAAAGCATGTCTTGCATGGTGGCAGGCAAGAGAGCATGTGCAGGGGAATTGCCCTTTATAAAACCATCAGATCTCCTGACACTTATTCACTATCATGAAAATAGCACAGGAAAGATTCACCCCCATGATTCAGGTCCCTACCAGGACATGTGGGGATTGTAGAAACTACCATTCAAGATGAGATTTGGGTGGGGACACAGCCAAACCATATCAAGTATTATGTGGAATAACAGTTGTGAAATTAGGCTTTCTTTTCATTTTCCAGATCTTAGAGGAAACATTTTCAGTTTCTCCCCATTCAGTATGATACTATCTGTGGGTCTTTCATATTTGGCTTTTATTATGTCATAGTATGTTTCCTCTAAATTGATGTTTTGTCATTTTTTTTAATCATTAAGTAATGTTGAATTTTACCAAATGCTTTTTCAGCATCAACTGAAATAATCTTATGGGATTTTCAAGGAAAAAGAGCCTTATTTTTAAAATAAATAAATTATTTAAAGTATACTTGAGATAGCATCTTTCATTTAATCCTGAGTTAATTGTGTACAATCACTATAATGTTGCAATGACATTCTGGAAATAAGTTCCAAGTACATCACCATATGCTTATTAGTAGCTATCACACAAATCTAGTGACTTTGAGGGAAAGATTTTACAAATTTTTCACTGACTCTGAGATATTCATCTCACAGTATAACTGTGATTTATCTGAACATTTACAAATTTTGACAAAATTCTTTTCTTTCCATTGCAGGCATCAATACGTTAAATTATATACTACAATTGAAGTAAAATAATGATGGTTATCAGTGTGCTTTCTGATACTGCCCATGATAGATAGAGTGAAATTACAGCTTAAAGAGTAACCAGAAACCTATATTGTAAACTTTATTTGGCTGCAAATATCTTGCAACAAATAAATACTAATATGACAAATAGTTACTAATATACGTAACACATGGAGCATAACAGTCCTGGATTGTAGTATACCTGTAAAACCCTTTATAGCAGTTATTTTTCCCACCTTTTTTAAAAAATATATCACCTTTGTTTCCAATGAGAAAAATTAAATTCAAATTAAATTATTTAAATAGCTTTAACTATAAATTTATTCCTAATAGAAATTAATACTAAGGAATAAGATTTTGTTGGCTAGGATGTTTTGGAAGGTCAAACGCCATTGTATTGTCTAAAGTTTTTTTCACTCTGTGAAACCAGAAAATCTGAGGTAGGTCTAAGTTAATTTAGAAAGTTTATTTTGCCAAGGTTTAGGACATGTCCATGACAGCCTCAGGAAGCCCTGATGACATGAGCCCGAGTTGGCTGGGGCACAGCTTGGTTTTATACATTTTAGAGAGACATGAAACATCAATCAGCATGTATAAGAAGTACATTGATTCCATCTACAAAGGTGGAGACAACCCAAAGCAAGCCCCTGCCCCCACCCTCGCCACTGGGGCTTCCAGGTCATAGATAGGTGAGAGACAGATGGCTGAATTTTTTTTAGTTTCTGGTAAGTCTTTCTAAAGGAGGCAATCAAATATGCATCTATCTGAGTGTTCAGAGGGATAACTTTGAATAGAATAGGAGGCAGGATTGCCCTAAGCAGTTCCCACCTTAGTTTTTCCTTAGTGATTTTGGAGGCCCAAGACTGGGTCTCTAATATGTTTTTCTTTCATAACCAATTTTTGTCTCCATTGAATATGTATGGCTTAAAGTTGATGAAAATACATTAAATAGCCTTTAACATTATTAGAGGGGAAAAAACCTAATGAGTAACAATGGAGGTTGAGATAGTTGACTTCTAGACTATCACTGTTCTGTGCTGGCTGAATGATCTCAGAAGAAATCATGTCTCTTTATTTTCTTGTTTTGGAAAACACAGGAATAGCGTAAAAGCTAATATCTTGGAAAAATTACTTAATCTCACTGGATTCAGAGTTCTTGGTTATTACTTGAAGGAATTGGTATAGACGAGTTGCTGTCAATTCTGGATGCACTTTCCTGGGACATATAAGAGACATCAATGCTCAGTTATATTTACCCAAATCAATTAAACCAGTCTCTGTAGGATGTGGTCTAATCAGTGGTTCTACAACTGTAGTGTGAATCAGAATCACCTGAAGAGTTTGTTAAAATACAGATTGGTAGGCCGCACTCTCAGAGCTTCTGATTCAGTAGGTTTGGGAGGGTGAGGCCCGTAAAGTTGTATTATCAAGTTCTCAGGTAACGCTATGCTATTGGTCTGTGGACCACACTTTGAGAATGACTGGACTAGGCATATATGTAAATGTGTGTGTGTATCTTTCTTTCTTTCTTTCTCTCTCTCTCTGTGTGTGTGTGTGTGCGTGTGTGTGTATGTTTGTATATCTAATCAGGTGAATTCTAATCTCAAAACTCATGGTATAGAAAACACCAATAAGGTTGCTTAAGTTCTAAGATACAGAGATTTTAACATAATAAGAGTTGCTAAACATCAAGATGATTTATATAGAAAAGAGACCTGTGGACAAATATCAACTTATTGGTGACTTTTCATTAAAAACTTGTTCTTATAAAGCCTTTTACAGCATTTTTTGAAAACTTTTTTTTTTTTTTTACTGTATATATTGTTCTTCTTTTCTCCATAGATAGCTTAGTTGATAATCAGTGTCTCATCATTTGATAAGACCAATGGAAGATTTGAATAGTAGCCAGGTGTTTTCAAATCGCTTGAAGAGAATCTTATAAATTAGTAGTTCAGAGGCAATTCTGCAATTGTTTCAATACGTGGAATTGCAATAGTGCTGTAAGTACTGATTCTTTTACATGACCATGTATAAACCAAGAAGTATTCTGTATTTTTCAGTATCAATAAAGAGCCCAATTTTTTAGATGAACTATTTAAAGGCTTTTCCTTTGGTCCCTTATATTTTCCTTCCTTTCCTAGAGGCCCTCACTCCTCAGGCCTCTCACACCTCATGCCTTCATCCCCTCTCAGTTCCTCCAGGATGAGGACTGTCTCCCATTGTAGTGATGAGCCACTTCATCCCCTCTCAGTTCCTCCAGGATAAGGACTGTTTCCCATTAGTGATGAGCCAGGAAAACATCTGAATGCATGCTGTCACCAAAATAAACAACCTTGGGCTCAGGTTTGCCAGTCATTTTCTTCAGAACTTTATAGAGGTGGATAGCATTCCCTGGGGGTAGCAGCCAGGTGTACAGAGATGGCAGTGCCTGCTGCTCTTCATTATTCTTGAGTCTCTGGAAAGGCCTCTGACGTAGTAAATGAAAGAAGAAAACAAGCTTCAACACATTTGTAATCACAATGTCAAAAAGGGTTTCAAAATCATTCCCAATGACATCTTCACAGAGAAATCTATCATAATCACTGTGAGAACTGGTAATTAACATAATCGTTTTCCCAGCATTCTTTAGCTGTTGAAGCCATTTTTCTAACAGATTCAGGACAACCGTATAAATATCTGCCTGGATCTCTTTTTATTTCTGGAAAATATATACTACAGTTTTCCTTAAAAGCTGACATTTTGTAATTGTGTTGAATACCAGCAAATATATCTTTCCAAAATTAAAAGGGTTTTTGATCACTGTTTGGTTTTGTTAAATAGTCCACCACTCTGGCACTTCAAAAAGTTACTGGAAGGTCAAAGTAGTTATCATAAAACAGTACTCTCCTGAGTGGCAAGCCTTTCCAGTATCCAACAAGAACTGCTTCCATTCCTTCTTGTCATATGCCTTTGCCAACACCTCTGGAGTCAGCATATTGGTGCCATGGCTTTCACTGAGAAGAGTGCCATTATCTGAAAATTTAATGAAATTCTCGTCTTCTAAATCCAGTGCCAAACCCTTGAAAAGGAAAGACCAATCCTCTAGGGTCACATTGAGCATTTCCTTATCATACCTTTTCTCCTAAACTAGAAACTGGGCAAAGCTATTGTAAATGAGCAGGGTACTTTGGAGCAGGTTGTAGTGACACAGACTGTAGTCTGAGTTTTAGCTGGCAGAGTCACTGGTGACTGGGAAAAACAGCTGAACCATGGCTGCACGGGGAGAAATGGGGAGTGTCTCAATCTGGCAGGGTGTGAGGAGCAGACAGGTGGGACACTGCCAATCAATCCTACGATTTTTGTCCTTCGTTCTGTTAAAATGATGTATCACATTAATTGATTTGTGCATATTGAACCATCCTTGCATCATAGATAAATCCCACTTGGTCATTATGAATGATCTTTGTAATGTATTTTTGAATTTGGTTTCCCAATATTTTAAGATTTTTGCTTCGTTATTTGTCAGAGATATTAGCCTGTACTTTTCTTTTATTCACATGTCTTTGTCTGGTTTTGTTATAAGGGCAATACTAGGTTCATAGATGAGTTTGGAAATATTCTCTCCTCCTCTATTTTTCAGAATAGTTCAAGCAAAATTGCTATTTATTCTTTAAATGTTTGATAGAATTCAGCATTGAAGCCATTGGGTCCCAGATTTTTTTTTTAACTTTTATTTATTTATTTATTTATTTATTCATTACTGGGAGGCTTTTTAGCATGGATTCAATCTCATTACTTGTTATTGGTCTGTTCAGGTTTTGGATTTCTTCCTGATTCAGTCTTGGTAGTGTGTATGGGTCTAAGAAGTTGTCCATTTTTCTAGATTTTCCAATTTATGGGCACATAGTTGATTACAGTAGCCATTAATGATCCTTTGAATTTCTTCAGTACCAGTTGTAATATCTTCTTTTTCATTCCTGATTTTACTTATTTGTATCCTCTCTCAGTCTGAGTAAAGGTTTGTCAATTTTGTTTAAATTTCAAACAAGCAACTTCTTGTTTTGTTGATCTCTTGTATTGTTATTTTTAATTTCAATTTTATTTCTCCACTTATTATTTCTTTTGCACTACTAATTGTGGGTTTGATTTGCTCTTGCTTTTCTAGTTCTTTAACATGCATCACTACATTTTTTATTTGAAGCTTTCCTTCGTGTCTGATGTAGGCACTTATATCTATAAACTTACCTCTTAGTACTGCTTTTGCTGTATATCACAGGTGTTGGTGTGTTTTCTTTCCATTATCATCTGTATCAGTAATTTTTAAAAGTTTTTTTCTGAACTTTTTTATTGACCCCCTGGTCATTCCAGGAGCATATTGTTCAATTTCCATGTATTTGTATAATTTCCAAAATTTCTCTTCTAATTGATTTTTGGTTCTATTCCAATGTGGTCAGAGAAGATGCTTGATATTATTTCAATATTTTGAATGTTTTCACACTTGTTTTATGACCTAACATATGGTCTATCCTTAAGAATAATCCATGCGCTGAGAAAAATAATGTGTATTCAGCATTAATTGGATGAAATGTTCTGTAAATATCTATTGATTTATTTGATCTATAATGACGATTAAATCCCATGTTTTCCTGTTGATTTTCTGTCAGGATGATCTGTCTATTGGTGAAAGTGGGGTGTTGAAGTGTCCAGCTATTAAAGACCCCAGAGATTGGAGTCCATCTCTCCCTTTAGCTCTAATAATATTTTTTGTGTATATTTGTGTGTTCCAATATCAGGTACACATATATTTAAAATTGTTATATATTCTTGCTGCATTGACATCTTTATCATTATATAGTGTCCTTTATTTCTTTTTGTAGTTTTAGTCTTGAAATCTGTTTTGTCTGATATAAGTTTAGCTACTGCAGCCCTTTTTTGGTTTCCAATGACATGGAATATCTATTTCAATTTTTTAAATTTTCAATCTCTGTGTTTTTTTTTTTTATAGGTGAAGTACGTTTCTTGTAGGCTTTGTCTGATATAAGTTTAGCTACTGCAGCCCTTTTTTGGTTTCCAATGACATGGAATATCTATTTCAATTTTTTAAATTTTCAATCTCTGTGTTTTTTTTTTTATAGGTGAAGTACGTTTCTTGTAGGCAATAAATCAGTGGGTGTTGCTTTTTTATCTATTCAGCAATTCTGTGTTCATTTGCATTCAGTGATATTATTGAAAAGTAAGAACTTACCCTGCCATTTTATTATTTGCTTTCTGCTTGTTTTGTGGTCTTCTCTTTCTTTTTTATTTCTTTCCTGCCTTTCTTTTAGTGAGGTGATTTTCTCTGGTGATTATGATTTAATTTCTTCCTTTTTATTTTTGATGTATTTATTGTATTTTCTTGGTTTGATGTTACCAGGAGCCTTGCTATTAATATCTTATAAGCTATTATTTTAAGGTGAAAATAACTTAACATTTTTTGCATGAATAAACCACAAACAAAAATAAAATAAACACTCTATGCCTTAACTCCATCCTGTCACTTTGTAACTTTTTGTTGTTGCAATTTATATCTCATTGTGCTACTGTGTCTTGAAAAGTTGTTGAAGTTACTATTTTTTATTGGTTCATTATTTAGTCTTTCTACTTAACAGTAGTTTACACACCACACTTATGGTGTTATATTTTGTGTTTTTCTGTGTACCTTCTATTACCAGTGATCTTTTTACCTTCAAATGATTTCTTATTGCTCATTAACATTCTTTTCTTCCTGAATTATGTACTCCATTTAGTATTACTTGTAGGACATATCTTGTGTTGATAAAAATGCCTCAGTTTTGTTTGTCTGGGGAAGTCTTTATTTCTCTTTAATGTTTGAAGGATAATTTCACTAGATATACTACTCTAGGGTGAAAGATTTTCCTTCAGCATTTTTAATATTTCATGCTACTCTCTCATAGCCTGTAAGGTTTCTACTAAAAAGATCTGCTGCCAGACATATTGATGCACCATTGTGTGTGTGTGTGTGTGTGTGTGTGTGTGTGTGTGTGTGTTTCTCATGCTTCTTTTAGAATCCTTTATCTATACTTGACCTTTGGGAGTTGTGTTATTACATGCCTTGAGGAAGTCTTCTTTAGGTTAAATCTGCATGGTGTTCCATAACCTTTTTGTACTTGAATATTACTACATTTCTCTAGGTTTGGAAAGGTCTCTGCTTTTATCATTTTGAATAAACTTTCTACTTCTATCTCTTTCTGTGCCTCACTTTCAAAGCCAATAACTCAGATATTTGCCCTTTTGAGGATCTTTTCCAGATCTCCCTGGTGTGCCTCACTGTGTTTTATTCTTTTTTTTTTTTTTTTGTCTCCTCTGACTGTGTATTATCAAATCGCCTGTCTTCGTGCTCACTAATTCTTCTCTTGACAATTTTGCTATTAGAAGCCTCTGATGGACCTTAGAAATAACATTATGCATATACAACCATCAGGTCTTTGAGAAACCTGACAAAAAAAAGCAATGGGGGAAAAATTCCTTAATTAATGGTGCTGGGAAAACTGGCTAGCCATATGCAGAAAACTGAAACTGGACCCTTTCCTTACACCTTATACAAAAATTAGCCCAAGATGGATTAAAGACTTAAATGTAAAACCCAAAACCACAAAATCCCTAGAAGAAAACCTGGGCAATACCATTCAGGACATCGGCATGGGCAAAGACTTTATGACTAAAACACCAAAAGCAATGGCAACAAAAGCCAAAATTGACAAATGTGACCTAATCAAACTAAAGAGTTTCTGCACAGCAAAAGAAGCTATCATCAGAATAAACAGGCAACCTACAGATTGGGAGAAAATTTTTGCAAGCTACCCGTCTGACAAAGGGCTAATATCCAGAATCTACAAGAAACTTGAACAAATTTACAAGAAAAAAACAACCCCATCAAAAAGCGGTCGAAGGATGTGAATGGACTCTTCTCAAAAGAAGACATTTATGCGGTCACCAAACATATGAAAAAAAGCTCATAATCACTGGTCATTAGAAAAATGCAAATCAAAACCACAATGAGATACCATGTCACGCCAGTTAGAATGGTAATCATTAACAAGTTAGGAAGGATGGGTGCGGTGGCTCATGCCTGTAATCCCAGCACTTTGGGAGTCCAAGGTGGGTGGATCACAAGGTCAAGAGATCGAGACCATCCTGGCCAACATGGTGAAACCCTGTCTCTACTAAAAATACAAAAATTAGCTGGGCGTGGTTGTACGTGTCAGAAGTTCCAGCTACTCGGGAGGCTAAGGAAGGAGAATCACTTGTACCCAGGAGGTGGAGGTTGCAGTGAGCTGAGATCACACCACTGCACTCCAGCAGGGCAATAGAGTGAGACTCTGTCCCCCCCCACAAAAAAAAAATCGGGAAACAACAGATGCTGGTGAGGCTGTGGAGAAATAGGAACGCTTTTACACTGATGTTGGGAAAGTAAATTAGTTCAACTATTGTGGAAGACAGTGTGGTGATTCCTCAAAGATCTAGAATCAGAAATACCATTTGACTCAGCAATCCTGTTACTGGATCTATATCCAAAGGATTATAAATCATTCCACTATAAAGACACATGCATACCTATGTTTATTGCCATACTATTTACAACAGCAAAGACTTATAACCAACCCAAATGCCCATCAATGATAGACTGAATAAAGAAAATGTGGCACATAAACACCATGGAATACTACGCAGTCATAAAAAAGAATGAGTTCAAACCTTTGCATGGACATGGATGAAGCTGGAAACCATTATTCTCAGCAAACTAACACAGGAACAGAAAACCAACCACCACATGTTCTCACTTATAAGTGGGAGTTGAACAATGAGAACACATGGACACAGGGAGGGGAGCATCACACACCGGGGCCTGTCAGGAGGTGGGAGGCAAGGAGAGGGAGAGCATTAGGACAAGTACCTAATGCATGCGGGGCTTAAAACCTAAATGATGGGTAGATAGGTGAAGCAAACCACCATGGCACATGTATACCTGTGTAACAACTCTGCACGTACTGCACATGTATCCCAGAACTTAAAGTAAAATATTTTTAAAAAGACTCTGATGCATCCTGCAGTATGCCAACTGCATTTTTTAACTCCAGAATTTCTGCTTGACTTTTTAATTATTTCAATCTCTTTGTTAAATTTATCTGAAAAAAATTCTGAATTCATTCTATGTGTTATCACGAATTCTTTTTGAGTTTCCTCAAGACAGCTACTTTGAATGCTCTGTCTGAAATTTCACGTATCTATGTTTCCTCAGAATTTATCCCTGGTGCCTTATTTAGTTCACTTTTTGAGGTTATGTTTCCCTGGATTGTTTTGGATATATGTATTTATTGTAATCTTCATAGTCTGGGCTTGTTTGTACCTGTCCTTCTTGTGAATGCTCTCCAGATATTCAAAGAACCTTGAATGTTGTATTCTGGGCTGTATCTGTTTTTATGGGGAGCCCAAACCTAGTAATGCTGTTGTTCTTACAGACCCATAGAGGTAGAAGGTCTGGAAGAATTCTCTGAATAACAAGGCAGAGACTCTTGTTTTCTCTTACTTTCTCCAATACAAAGAGAGTCTTTCTCTCTCTTTTCTGAGCCACCTGGAGGTGGAGATGAAGTGACACAAGCACCCCTGTTGTCACCACTCACAGGACTGTGCTAGGTCGGACGTGAAATCAGCAAAGTACTGAGTCTCGCCCAACCACTTCCTTGGTACCACCTAAGTTTAGTCAAAACACTGAGGCTCTAGAATCAACAGGTGCAAAAGCCACCCAGACCTATGTCCTTTCCTTCAGGGTAGTGAGTTTTCGTAGGCTGTGGGTGGGTCCAGAGGAGCCATCTGAGAGCAAGAGACTACAGTCAAAAACCTTAGATATTTACATGGTATTCTATTGTACTGGAGCTGAGCTGGCACTCAAATCATAAGACACAGCCTTTCTCACTCTTTCCTCCTCTTTTTTAAAGGCAGAGGAGCCTCATTTTATGGCCACTGCCACCTCAGGCCCATGGTTAGTACTGTCAGACTACTACCACCAACGATTCCTTAAGGCCCAAGGGCTCTTCAGTCAGCTTGTGGTGAAGTGAATGCTGTCTGGCCTACGAGTCACCCTTCAGAGGACTGGGTCCCCTCTGGCCCAGGAAATGTCCAGAAATGCTGTCTAAAGAGCCAAGTCCTGGAATTGAAGAACCCAAGAGCCCACTTTGTGCTCTACCTGACTGTGACTGAGCTGGTACCTAGGTGCAAGACAAAGCCCTCATTAGTTTTCTTTTTTTTACTTTTCTGAAACTTAAGGATTCTCATCCAATAGCCACCACAGCTAGGATGAGTCTCATCTGAAGCTAGTAATTCTGAGTCTCACCTATAGCCCTCAACATAGTACATGAGTATTGCTGCTGGTTATTTAGCGCTCAAGTGTTCTTCAGTTAGCAGATGATGAATCCTGCCAGGACCGGGTTCTTTGCTTCAAGGCATCATGTTTTTTTTTCTGGCCCAGGGTGTGAATAGAAATGTCTAGGAGCTAGGGCCTGAAAAGGGGGCCTCACAAAACTGAGCAGTGCCCTATTCTGCTGTGGCTGAGTGAGCGTCCAAGATGCAAGACAACGTCCTCCACACTCTTCCCTCTTGCCTACTCAAATAGAAAGAAAGGGCCTCTTTTGGAGCCAGGAGCTATGCAGCCTTGGGTTAGGGGAAGAATTATGCCAATACTCCCCTGGATGCCCCAGTTGGTGTCTCAGTATGCCACATGCCCTCCCAATCCACTGTCTCTGGGCCCAGTTCCGCCCTAGGTTTCACCTAGGTGTTGCAGTTCTTGTGACTTTAACTGCCTTTTAAGTTTATTTGGGTCCCCAGAGCCCTGTAACATGTGGTGGTGATTCTTGCAGGAAATCAAATTCTGACCACTGGGATCAGTGATTGCCCTCTGGCTAGGACTGGTTTAAATGCCTTCTCTGTGAGTAGGCAGCAGCTGAATTTGGTTTGGCTTTCCTTTCTGCTCTACTAGGACAGCACTGAGTTCATTATCTAGTAATTGCTGTGACTTCCCTCCCCCAGCACCCAGAGATGCTCTTCACAGCATGCCACTGCTAATGGGGGATGGAGGATGAATGGCGCCAGGGCTTCAAGCCTTTTTTTAAACCCCTTTAGTGCCTTTTCCAGGTACTGTGAGTGTTCACTGTATTTTTGTTCTTACAAAGGTGCTTTTGTGTGTAGATAGTTGTTAAATGGTATGCTTGTCGGGGGGGATGATTAGTGGAGCCTTGTATTCCTCCATTTTGCTCCACCCCCTCCTTTTTCTGTTGTTTTGAGTAAGCAACCCCACATTTTCCTTTGGCGCTCAGCCATAAAAATTATGTAGCCAATCCTGAACCCAGTTCCTGGGATATAGTAGCATTCAATAATTTGTAGCATTTAATATATATATATACACTAAAGAGTAGATAAATAATAAAAGTTTTTTAAGTTTTAAAAGAACTAATAACCAGTTTTATTTCATCCAAGCTATAATTTATATAAAGATAGAATAATGCTGGTAATAATGATATGTATGATGAAAATTATGGAAACATAAATATGTATAGATAGGAAAAGATTGATATGAAACAAAAACACAGTGGTTGTGTAAAGTCATTTTTATTGTGCACAATTATTTTCCCTATTTTAAAAATGGTATGCCATATTTCTGTTTTATGGGACTGAAAAGTCTCACTAATTAAGTAAATATTGACCAAGCACAGTAATTTTATACATAGCTTCACCTGATAGAAAAGGGCTAACTTAGTACCTGCAATGACATCAAGAAATTATGATGTTAAGAAATCAAAGCAAATTAGTTTCTTACCACTTGTTTGGGCTACTTCTAAATTGTATATTTTTTTTTATTTCAGAACAATTTAATAGAAATTTAAATATTTAGCAGTTCAAATGTTTCTCAATATGAAGAGATTTAGAAATAAAGAAGCAAGGTCTGTCCACTTTGATAGATGTTCTACGAAATGGTAAAATGCATAAACCTAAACCTTGGACTTGCCAAAACTCGCCTCTTGAGGTAAAAGTGGAAAATTGAAATCTGTGATTTAATGTTGTATTCCATTTAGGCTGAGATAAAAACCAAATTGAAGTAAAAGTGGAATGACATTGACAGTATAAAACTGTGCATTCATATTTCACTCATTTTAAACATGAAGTATGCACTTTTCTGCATTTCTTTCCCAAAGTCAAACTGGAAGAAAGCTTTTTGCAACATTGCTCAGATTTTCTCTCAGATTTCAAGCCGTTCCAAAGTATATTAAGGGCCTTAAATGCTTGCTGAATTTAAAAAGTGGTTGCATGTATGATGACAAAATGCCTGTGCTTTGAAGTCATCTCTGGGTTCTAATTTCCACTTAAATCATTGTAGGAAAAATTAAATGGAGGCTGGGCGCAGTGGCTTACACATGTAATACCAGCACTTTGGGAGGCCAAGGCGGGTGGATTATGAGGTCAGGAATTCGAGACCAGCCTGACCAACATGATGAAACCCCGCCTCTACCAAAAATACAAAAATTAGCCAGGAGTGGTGGTGCATACCTATAATCTCAGCTACTCAGGAGGCCAAGGCAGGAGAATCGCCTGAATCTGGGAGGAGGAGGTTGCAGTGAGCCAAGATCACACCACTGCACTCCAGCCTGGGTGACAGAGTGAGACTTTGTCTCAAAAAAATAAAAATAAAAATAAAATTAAAAAATTAAATGGAATAATGCAAATAGAACTGTTAGTACAGTGCCTAGTCCACTGTTCATGTAACAATAGATGCAGATGTAGATAAATAAAAATAAATAAATATTCTAATACAGAAATGTTCAAGTTCTTCTACTTCTTGCATAAATTCACTGGAAATTTTCTTTAATAGTTTTACTGTTTATTTGGATCCAGTTAGCTATTAAGTAAAATAATTAACTCAGCAATCGTACCTTACATGGCAAATTGTACCGTATATGTCATACAAAGAAACATAGTTTATTATGTATTCTGCTCTGTTACAAATTTTTATATTACACACATAAGAATTATATTTAAAAGCAATATCCTACTTTGTAAGCTCATCAATATTAGTAGATGGTTTAATTAATTATGTTTTTAATGCATTTAAACTTCCTTTAGGTAATATTCTATTTTTAAAAATAATATTAATGTATTTTCATGCCTTATATGATGAGGCTAGCAATAAGGCAAAATATGTCTCTTAAGAAACGGATGTTGTACTTTTACTTCTAAATGCCAAATTAGTAAATTATCCTAAGCTTACAGTAAGAGGTTGTATTCATAGGCAATATTATCTTACCATTTCAGTCTCAATTTCTTAGAATTCTCACCTGTAATGACTCCTTTCATGATTGGATTTTCCCTTTCCTGAATACTGATAATGATCATCTATTTTATACAAAGTGAATTCAGAGTTATAAACTGCTGTTAATTCAAAGCAAGGCCCTATTCATGGTAGATGCACTAAGCAGTATATATTGTACAAACAGGTATTGTCATCTGTCCGAAGACAGCATTCCCAATAATGTCAATTTTATTGATATTATTTCCTCCTAGGAGCTTAAATTCTAATCATTAAAAATCACTTCTGGGTTTCAGATACTAAAAATGGAAAACAAACGGAGTTATCTTTAAAAGATTCATGTTGAATACTGTTCATATATAAGAGGAGAGGAAAAATTCTGAAGTTCCTTACACTAGCATGGTGTACTTAATGGGATTAGCAATATTTTCCTATTGGTAAACACAGAAAGAACCAGGTTCTGCGAGGCTGGGATGCAGAATCTCAGAACAGTTTTGAATGTTGAATTATGCTTTTATAAACTTGTTCTGAAAAAAAAGGAGTTTTCTGATTAAAATATTTCTGTAAAATGAGCTAATAACTAGTCTTATATACACCTGTGACTTACTGTCAGAATGATGCAGTGGTTTATAACCTATGACTCCCTGTTAGCAGTAAAGCTAAATTTGCAGCCCTGTGTTAATTGTTTTGTTTTAATAGGCAAAAACACTCTTTAAGGTTGACTCTGTGAAACTAAGGAGACAAAGTATAAGTCAAAGGCATGAAAACTAATTGAATACAGCATAAAGTCCAAGGTAGAATATAATTTTTTTTGTTTTGTTTTTGGTGGGGGAAGAGAAATAACGGCCAGGACGTAATTACCCTAGGGATATTTCTCAGATTTCACATACTCTCCAGCAGTTTAGGATGCAGTATAATGGTATAATCAGAAAATTCACCAACCACCAGAGAATTTTAGCTTAAGAGGAAATTTCCGTGTGATCTATTTTTATATAGCAAGGATATTAACCCTTTATGTGGCCTATATGTTGGAATTAATTTCCTGACTCATTTCTTTTAACACTATTAGAGTGTGTGTATATATATACACACAATCTATATACAGTATATATAATATAGTATATATAGTACATATAGTATGTATAGTATATATGATATACTATATTATAATATACTATACCATACTATAATATACTATAGCATACTATACTATACTATAATATACTATAGTATACTATACTATATAGTATATATAATTATATATTATATGTAATATAATATACTATATATACTATATGTAATATACTATATATAACGTGTGTATAAATATACGTGTGTGTATACATGTGTATATAGGTATACTTATATTTTTCTGAAAGAAAATATAATTTTATATTCTCAAATATTTGTTTTTTACTTTAAAGCTTCTGAATTTCACATCACACTTAGAAATGCCTTCTTGTGGGTAAAACTAAAACATTCCCATACATTTTTGTTTACAAGTTTTGCTTATACATCGAGAGCCTAAATATCCTGAAATATATTCTTATTTCAAAGTTAAGAGTTTTAACTAATTTATTTTCAAATAGCTAATTATGTTTAAAATACATATTGAAAAATGCGTCCTTTCATTAATAATTTGAAATGCTAATTTTATTATTTGCTATGGGAATTAACCTTGTTTTGTGTTTCTCTTTTATTCCATTGATGTGTATGTTTATTCCTCTTTTAGTACTAAATACTGTAACTGTTGTATGTTCACATTATGTTACATGACTGCTAGGGAAAGACCTATGTCCTCATTATTCAAATTATTTTTAAATGACTTATCTTACACAATTTTTCCTTCAAGTAAAATCTAGAATTATCAAGTTCTGAAAAAAAAATCCCACTAGATTTGCACTGAAGTTCAATTTATGAATCAATTTGAAGAAAGTTTTATTTTGCAGTATTGAGTTATTACATTCAAAAAGCACTTTTGACATCTAAAGTCAGCTACTGCCAGTGGTCCTGAGTTCATTTTTGTCTGCTCTCCTTAAAATGGTCTAGTGCCATAGTGCTACTACCATGGCTTGAATGTTTGTTGCCTCCAAATTTTATGTTAAAATGTAATCCCCAGTGTTGGAGGTGGGCCCTCGTGAGAGGTGTTTAGATCATGGGGGTGGATCCCTCATGAATGGCTTAGCACTATTTTTTCCGTAAATAGTGAGTTCTCATTATGAGTTCACACAAGATCTGGTTCTGTAAAAATGTGTGGTACCTCTCCCTTCTCTCTCTTGCTTCTGCTCTCACCATGTGATTACTTTGCTCCCCCTTCATCTTCTGCCATGATTAAGAGCTTCCTGAGGCCTCTCCAGAAACTGAGCAGATGCTAGCACCATGCTTCCGTAAAGCCTGCAGAACCTTGTACCATTTAAACCTCTATTTTATATAAATTACTCAGTCTCAAGTATTTCTTAATAGCAATACAAAAATGGTCTAATTCAGATAATTGATAACAAGGACTGAGGTTTTGCTATAAAGATACCTGAAAATGTGGAAGCAATTTGGAAATGGGTAATGAGCAGAGGTTGGAAGAGTTCAGGAAGCCCAGAAGACAGGAAGAGAAGGGAAAATTTGAAACTTCTTAGGGTCTTGTTAAGTGGTTGTGATGAAAATGTTGATAGAAATATGGACACTGAAGGTCAGGATGATAAGGGCTTAGATGAAGATGAGTAACTTTTGGGGAATTCAAGTAAAGTTTACCTAAGTTACACCCTAGCAAAGAGCTTGGCTGCATTTGGTTCACATCCTAGTTTTGTGTAAGGTTTAACATAAGAGTGATGACTTACAGTATCTGGTAAAAGAAATTTCTAAACAGCAAGACATGCAAGAGTGTCATGGCTGCTTCTAATAACCTTTCATCAGATATGAGAGCAAATAAATGACTTAACATTGGAACTTATATTTAAAAGGGAAGCGGAGCATAAAAATTGGGAAAATTCACAACATGGACACATCGTAGAGAAGGAAATTCAGTTTTAAGTGGAAGAATTTAAAAGGGCTATGAACCTTTCATAATATTGACATGACGAAAAGGGAGCCAAGTGCTGATACCCAAGTCAAGGAGAAAAATGCCCTGAGGCATTCCAGAGATCAATAGGCCACCACTCTCATCATAGGTTCAGAGGCCAAAGAGGAACAAATGATTTCAGGGGCCAAGCCCAGGGTGCTACTTCTCTGCTCAGCCTCAAGACACTATATCCTGCATTTCAGCTACTCTAACTCTATCTGTGGCTCAAAGAGCCCTAGAAACAGCTTGGGCTGCCACTCTAGAAACTGCAAGACACTGTTAGCCTTGGTGGTTTCTATGTGGTGTTAAATCTGCAGGCAAACAGAATACAAGCATGAAAGGGGCTTGGCAGCTTCCTCCTGTATTTCAGAGAATGTATAAGAAAGCCTGGTTATCCAGGCAGAATCCTGCCACAGGGGTGGAGCCTTCATAGAAAGACTCAACTTGGGCAGTGCAGAGGGGAAATGTGGGGTTGGAGCCCCTATGCAGGGTCCACACCAGGGCACTGCCTGGTGGAGCTGTGGGAATGGGGCTGCCACCCTCTAGACCTCAGAATGGCAGATATATCATCAACTTGCAAAGTCCGTGTGGAAGAGCCACAGGGGTGGAGCTGCCCAAGGCCTTTGGAGCCCACCTCTTGCATCAGAGTGCCCAGGATATAGGCCATGGAGACAAGAATTATTTTTAAGCATTAATGTTTAGTGTCTGCTCTGCTGTGTTTCAGACTTGTGTGGGGCCCATAGTTCATTTTTTGGTCAATTTCTTCTGGAATGCTAAAGTTTACCCAATGTCTGTACCACCATTGTACCTTGGGAGTAAATAACTTGTTTTGATTATACAGGTCCATAGGTGGAAGGAGATCATTCCCATATGAGATGAGGACTTTAAACATGATGCTGGAATGATTAAAGATGCGGGGGGGGGGTGGCAGTTGGAAATTGGCAGGAGATCATTTTATCCTGCAATGTGAGAAGAACATGAGATTTAGGAGGCCAGGGTTGGAACAATATGGTACGAATATTTGTCCCTTCCAAATCTCACAGTAAAATGTAATCCCCAGTGTTGAAGAGGGGACCTGGTGGGAGGTGTTTTGATCATGGGGAAAGATCCCTTAAGAATGGCTTAGCACCATTCCCTTGGTGATGACTGAATTTTCACTTTGACGTTTCATGAGATCTGGTTGTTTCAAAGTATGTGGCATCTTTACACTCTCTCTTTTGCTCCTGCTCGTCATGTGACTCTCTACTCCCCATTCACATTTAGCCATGATTGTAAGATTATGGAGACCCTCACCAGAAGCAGATGCTGGCATCACACTTGCTATATACCCTGCAGAACCATGAGCCAATTAAATCTGTTTTTCATTATAAATAACACAATCTCAGGCATTTCTTTATAGCAAAACAAAATATGGCCTAATACACCTGGTGACATAAATTAGGAGCTTTCATTTTTTTTCTGTGCTCTGGAAGAGTTAAAATAACAGTAATTTTCTATTCCTTGAAAGTTTCTATTCCTTGAAGTCAACTGGAAAATCATTGCTTCTATTTTCTTTTCTGAAGTAAAATTTTATAATCTTATATTCTTCAACAATTTCAGCCAATTTGGGTTTTATTATTTTTACCTCTCATCGAATGGATTTTTTGATACAATTTATTGTTTTAAATTTTAGTTAATTAAGATTTGTACATTTCTTGATATAGAATTTTATATTGTAGTCTCTTTTTTTAATGAGAGAAAAGCATACAAATTTTATTAGTTTAACATGTACATAGGAACTTCACAAAAAATGTGAAGCTAAAAGTGGTCAAAGCAAGATGCTTTCATACTATTTAGACAAGGAATTATACATTTGAGAAGAACTGGCAGGACAAGGATGATATGGGTAGAGACAGTAAATTTCTACAGAAGTCACTGGGAGATATATGTGGTGTGGTGGGGTATAAAACTAGTGGAAAATAAAGATAACTTCAGTAAGTATATTTATTCAGGCCCATTGCAGCCCCAATTTCCCAGTATCTGGTGATAAGGGCTATTTTCTCGCTGGTATGGGGAGGGTACCCCTCCCAGATGAAGGATTTTTAAAGGTTTGCTGAGTCTAGGAAGAGACAGGTCATCTAGCCCTTTCTGAAGTTTCTTCAGTGTTTTTCAACTCAAAATAATCAATATACCAATTTGGTATACTTGGGAATGGCACACTCTTCACTCCTTCAAAAGTCTTCCTTGACTGTTCAATTTTATCCAGTACAAGTTTTGCTTTGACACAATAGAAGTCTTAGAAAGTGTCACTTCCTGTTGTGCAAGTGAGGAAAACAGGACTGAAAGAGAAGTGACTAGGCACAAAATTCATGAGTATCTAGAGCTGATGTTGGCGAGATTCTTGAGTTCTCTTTGAATTCCTCCATGCTGCACTGATAAGAGAGGTTGAAACTAATTAGCATGGTTTACTATATTGACAGCCTTACTTACTTGCTGGCTTCTCTATGGCTTCTTCACCTACAAAATGAAACCATAATACTACAAACCTACAGGGTAGCTGTGAGGGTTAAATGAGTTAGTAAATGAAAAGTGGCAGTTTCTGGCACACTAGAGCCTGCTATTCTTCTTATTATTATAATTATTATACTTTATATTCTAGGGTATATGTGTACAACATGCAGGTTTATTACATATGTATACATGTGCCATGTTGGTGTGCTGCACCCATTAACTTGTCATTTACATTAGGTATATCTCCTAATGCTATCCCTCCCCTCTTCCCCCACCCCACAACAGGCCCTGGTGTGTGATGTTCCCCTTCCTGTGTCCAAGTGATCTCATTGTTCAATTCCCACCTATGAGTGAGAACATGTGGTGTTTGGTTTGGTTTTCTGTTCTTGTGATAGTTTGCTGAGAATGATGGTTTCCAGCTGCATCCATGTCCCAAAAAGGACATGAACTCATGCTTTTTTTTTTTTTATGGCTGCATAGTATTCCATGGAGTATATGTGCCACAGTTTCTTAATCCAGTCTGTCACTGATGGACATTTGGGTTGGCTCCAAGTCTTTGCTAGTGTGAATAGTGCCACAATAAACATACATGTGCATGTGTCCTTATAGCAGCATGATTTATAATCCTTTGGGTATATACCCAGTAATGGGATGGCTGTGTCAAATGGTATTTCTAGTTTTAGATCCTCGAGGAATCACCACACTGTCTACCACAATGGTTAAACTAGTTTACAGTCCCACTAACAGTGTAAAAGTATTCCTATTTCTCCACATCCTCTCCAACACCTGTTGTTTCCTGACTTTTTAATGAT
>NW_012114722.1:7106002-7106702 GCF_000951035.1 Colobus angolensis palliatus | reverse complement strand
TAGCCTTGTAGTATAGTTTGAAGTCAGGTAGCATGATGCTTCCAGCTTTGTTCTTGTGACTTAGGATTGTCTTGGCAATGCGGGCACTTTTTTGGTTCTATATGAACTTTAAAGTAGTTTTTTCCATTTCTGTGAAGAAAGTCATTGGTAGCTTAATGGGGATGGCACTGAATCTCTAAATTATCTTGGGCAGTATGGTCATTTTCACAATACTGATTCTTCCTATCCATGAGCATGGAGTGGTCTTCCATTTGTTTGTGTCCTCTTTTATTTCATTAAGAAGTGGTTTGTAGTTCTCCTTGAAGAGGTCCTTCACATCCCTTGTGAGTTGGATTCCTAGGTATTTCATTCTCTTTGAAGCTATTGTGAATGGGAGTTCATTCATGATTTGGTGCTCTGTTTGTCTGTTATTGGTGTATAAGAATGTTTCTGATTTTTGCACTTTGATTTTGTATTCTGAGATTTTGCTGAAGTTGCTTATCAGCTTGAGGAGATTTTGGTCTGAGACGATGGGGTTTTCTAAATATATAATCATGTCATCTGCAAACAGAGACAATTGGACTTCCTCTTTTCCTAATCGAACAACTATTTTTTCTTTCTCTTTCATGATTGCTCTGGCCAGAACTTCCAACACTATGTTGAATAGGAGTGGTGAGAGAGGGCATCCCTGTCTTGTGCCAGTTTTCAAAGGGAATGCTTC
>NW_012114722.1:7088396-7105227 GCF_000951035.1 Colobus angolensis palliatus | reverse complement strand
GTGAGAGAGGGCATCCCTGTCTTGTGCCAGTTTTCAAAGGGAATGCTTCCAGTTTTTGCCCATTCAGTATGACATTGACTGTGGGTTTGTCATAAATAGCTCTTATTATTTTGAGATATATTCCATCAATACCAAATTTATTGAGAATTTTTAGCATGAAGGGCTGTTGAATTTTGTCAAAGGGCTCTTCTGCATCTATTGAGATAATCATGTGGTTTTTGTCTTTGGTTCTGTTTATATGCTGGATTACATTTATTGATTTGCATATGTTGAACCAGCCTTGCATCGCAGAGATGAAACCCTCTTGATCATGGTGGATAAGCTTTTTGATGTGCTGCTGGATTCAGTCTGTCAGTATTTTATGGAGGATTTTTGCATCGATGTTCATCAAGGATATTGGTCTAAAATTCTCTTTTTTTGTTGTGTCTCTGTCAGGCTTTGGTATCAGGATGATGTTGGTCTCATAAAATGAGTTAGGGAGGATTCCCTCTTTTTCTGGTATAGTTTCAGAAGGAATGGTACGAACTCCTCCTTGTACCTCTGGTAGAATTGAGCTGTGAATCTGTCTGGTCCTGGACTTTTTTTGGTTGGTAGGCTATTAATTATTGCCTCTATTTCAGAACCTGCTATTGGTCTATTCAGGGATTCAACTTCTTCCAGGTTTAGTCTTGGGAGAGTGTATGTGTCCAGGAATTTATCCCTTTCTTCTAGGTTTTCTAGTTTATTTGCGTAGAGGTGTTTATAGCATTCTTTGATGGTAGTTTGTATTTATTTCTGTGAGTTTGGTGGTGATAATACCCTTTATCAATTTTTATTGCATCTATTTGATTCTTCTCTCTTTTCTTCTGTGTTAGTCTTGCTAGTGGTCTATCAATATTGTTGATCTTTTCAAAAAAACAGTTCCTGGATTCATTGATTTTTTGAAGGGTTTTTGTGTCTCTATCTCCTTCAGTTCTGCTCTGATCTTAGTTATTTCTTGCCTTCTGCTAGCTTTTGAGTGTGTTTGCTCTTGATTCTTTAGTTAATTGTGGTGTTAGGGTGTCAATTTTAGATCTTTCCTGCTTTCTCTTGTGGGCATTTAGTGCTATAAATTTCCCTCTACACACTGCTTTAAATGTGTCCCAGAGATTCTGGTATGTTGTATCTTTGTTCTCATTGGTTTCAAAGAACATCTTTATTTCTGCCTTCATTTCGTTATGTACCCAGTAGTCATTCAGGAGCAGGTTGTTCAGTTTCCATGTAGTTGAGTGGTTTTGATTGAGTTTCTTATTCCTGAGTTCTAGTTTGATTCTCTGTGGTCTGAGACACAGTTTGTTATAATTTCTGTTCTTTTACATTTGCTGAGGAGTGTTTTACTTCCAACTATGTGGTCAATTTTGGAATAAGTGCGATGTGGTGCTGAGAAGAATGTATATTCTGTTGATTTGGGATGGAGAGTTCTGTAGATGTCTATTAGGTCCACTTGATGCAGAGTTGAGTTCAATTTCTGGATATCCTTGTTAACTTTGTCTTGTTGATCTGTCTAATGTTGACAGTGGGGTGTTAAAGTCTCCCATTATTATTGTGTGGGAGTCTAAGTCTCCTTGTAGGTCTCTAAGGACTTGCTTTATGAATCTGTGTGCTCCTGTATTGAGTGCATATATATTTAGGATAGTTAGCTCTTCTTGTTGAATTGATCCCTTTATCATTATGTAATGGCCTTCTTTGTCTCTTTTGATCTTTGTTGGTTTAAAGTCTGTTTTATCAGAGACTAGGATTGCAACCCCTGCCTTTTTTTGTTTTCCATGAGCTTGATAGATCTTCCTCCATCCCTTTATTTTGAGCTTATGTGTGGCTCTCTACGTGAGACGGGTCTCCTGAATACAGCAAACTGACAAGCCTTGACTCTTTATCTAATTTGCCACTCTGTGTCTTTCAATTGGAGCATTTATCCCATTTACATTTAAGGTTAATATTCTTATGTGTGAACTCGATCCTGTCATTATGATGTCAGCTGGTTATTTTGCTTGTGAGTTGATGCAGTTTCTTCCTAGCATTGATGGTCTTTACGTTTGGCATGTTTTTGCAATGGCTGGTACTGGTTGTTCCTTTTGATGTTTAGTGCCTAGTAGTGACAGAATCTCTCAGCATTTGCTTGTCTGTAAAGGATTTTATTTCTCCTTCACTTTTGAAACTTAGTTTGACTGGATATGAAATTCTGGGTTGAAAATTCTTTTCTTGAAGAATGTTGAATATTAGCCCCCACTCTCTTCTGGTTTGGAGAGTTTCTGCTGAGAGATCTGCTGTTAGTCTGATGGGCTTCCCTTTGAGGGTAACCCGACCTTTCTCTCTAGTGGCCTTTAACATTTTTTCCTTCATTTCAACTTTGGTGACTCTGACAATTATGTGTCTTAGAGTTGCTCTTCTTGAGGAGTATCTTTGTGGCGTTCTCTGTATTTCTTGAATTTGAATGTTGGCCTGCCTTGCTAGACTGGAGAAGTTCTCCTGGATAATATCCTGCAGAGTGTTTTCCAAGTTGGTTCCATTCTCCCCGTCACTTTCAGGTACATAAATCAGACGTAGATTTGGTCTTTTCACATAATCCCATATTTCTTGGAGGTTTGTTCATTTCTTTTTGCTCTTTTTTCTCTAAACTGCTCTTCTCACTTCATTGCATTTATTTGATCTTCAATCTCTGATACTCTTTCTTCCAGTTGATCGAGTCGGTTACTGAAGCTTTTGGATTTGTCACGTAGTTCTCGTGTCATGGTTTTCATCTCTATCAGGTCATTTATGGACTTCTCTGCATTGGTTATTCTAATTATCCATTCCTCAAATCTTTTTTCAAGGTTTTTAGTTTCTTTGTGCTGGGTTCGTAGTTCCTCCTTTAGCTCTGAGAAGTTTGATCAACTGAAGCCTTCTTCTCTCAACTCATCAAAGTCATTCTCCGTCCAGCTTTTTTGCATTGCTGGCGAGGAGCTGCATTCCTTTGCAGGGGGAGTGGCACTCTGATTATTTGAATTTTTGAGCTTTTCTGCACTGCTTTTTCCCCATATTTGTGGTTTTATCTACCTTTGGTCTTTGATGATGGTGACGTACAGATAGGGTTTTGGTGTGGATGTCCTTTCTGTTTGTTAGTTTTCCTTCTAACAGTCAGGACCCTCAGCTACAGGTCTGTTGGAGTTTGCTTGAGGTCCACTCCAGTTAGGCTACTCCCAGTTAGGCTCTCCCAGTTAGGCTACTAGGGGGTTAGAGACCCACTTGAGCAGGCAGTCTGTCCGTTCTCAGATCTCAACTGCCATGCTGAGAGAATCACTACTCTCTTCAAAGCTGTCAGACAGGGACATTTACATCTGCAGAGGCTTCTGCTGCTTTTTGTTTAGCTATGCCCTGTCCCCAGAGGTGGAGTCTACAGAGGCAGGCAGCCCTCCTTGAGCTGAGTTTGGCTCCACCCAGTTTGAGCTTCCTAGCCTCTTTGTTTACCTACTTAAGCCTCAGCAATGGCAGGCACCCCTCCCCCAGTCTCACTGCCACCTTGCAGTTAGATCTCAGACGCCTGTGCTAGCAATGAGGGAGGCTCCGTGGGCGTGGGACCCTCTGAGCCAGGCGCGGGATATAATCTCTTGCTGTGCCGTTTGCTAAGACCCTTGCTAAAGCGCCGTATTAGGGTGGGAGTGACCTGATTTTCCAGGTGTTGTGTGTCACGGTTTCCCTTGGCTAGGAAAAGGAATTCTCTTTCCCCTTGTGCTTCCTGGGTGAGGAGATGCCTTGCCCTGCTTTGGCTCTAGCTCACTGGGCTACACCCACTGTCCTGCACCGACTGTCCAACATGCCCCAGTGAGATGAACCCGGTACCTCAGAGTTGGAAATGTAGAAATCACCCATCTTCTGTGTCGCTCACGCTGGGAGATGGAGACTGGAGCTGTTCCTATTCGGCCATCTTGGCACCCCCTTATCTCTTGGTTTTTAAATTCTTCATATGCAGTTTCTCATTTCTAAATTTGCTTAAGTATTATTTTATTATTTTTCTGAGTTAGATCAGTGTATTAGTCCATTTTCATGTTGTTAATAAAGGCATACATGAAACTGGGTAATTTATAAAGGAAAGAGGTTTAATAAACTCACAGTTCTACATGGCTGAGGAGGCCTCACAATCATGGTAGAAGGTAAAAGAGGAGCAAAGGAACATCTTAAATGGCAGCAGGCAAGAGAGTGTGTTCAGGGAAACCACCCTTTATAAAACCATCGGATACCCTGTGACTTACTCACTATCATGAGAAGAGGCTGGGAAAAACTCATCCCCATGATTCAATTGCCTCCTACCAGCTCCTTCCCATGACACACGTGAACAATGGAAGCTACAATTTAAGATCAGATTTGGGTGGGGACACAGCCAAATCATATCATTCCATCCCTGACCCATCCCAAATCTCATATCTCATATCTTCATATTTCAAAACCAATCATGCCTTCTCACATGCCCCCCAAATTCTTAACTAATTTCAGTATTAACTCAAAAGCCCATAGCTCAAAGTCTCACCTGAGACAAGTAAAGTTCCTTCTGCCTATGAGCTTGTAAATTCAAAAGCAAGATAATTACTTCTTAGATACAATTGGATACAGGCATGGTAAATACAGTCATTCCAAATGGGAGAAATTGGCCAAAACAAAAGGAGCTAAAGGCTCCATGCAATTCCAAAATCCAGCAGGGAAGTCAAATCTTAAAGCTCCAAAATGATCTAATTTTACTCCATGTCTCACATCCAGGTCATGGTGCTGCAAGAGGTGGGCTCCTGCAGCCTTGGGCAGCTCCACCCATGTGTTGTTGCAGGGCACAGGCCCCCTTCTAGATAATTTTATGGAATGGCATTGTTGGAAGCTTTTTCAGGCACACGGTGCAAGTGGTCAGTGAATCTACCATTCTGGGTTCTGGAAGATGGTGGCTCTCTTCTTACAGCTCCACTAGGCACTGCCCCAGTGGGGACTCTGTGTGGGGGCTCCCCCCCCACATTTTCCTTCTACGCTGCCCTACCAGAGGTTCTCCATGAGAGCTCCACCCCTGCAGGAAACTTCTGCCTGGACATCCAGGCATTTCCATTCATTTTTTGAAATCTAGGCAGAGGTTCCCAAACCTCAGTTCTTGTCTTCTGTGCACCTGCAGCCTCAACACCATGTGGAAGCTGCCAAGGCTTAGGACTTCATGCTCTGAAGCCATGGCCTAAGTTGAACACTGACCTCTTTTAGCCATGGCTGGAGTGGTTGGGATTCAGGGCACCAAGTATCTAGCCTGCCCACAGCAGGGGGACCTTGAACCCTCCCCAGGAAACCATTTTTTCCTCCTACGCCTCTGGGCCTGTGATGTGAGAGGCTGCTCCAAAGGTCTCTGAAATGCCCTGAAGACATTCTCCCCATTGTCTTAGTGATTAACATTCAGTTCCCTGTTACTTATGCAAGTTTCTGCGGCAGGCTTGAATTTCTCCTCAGAAAATGAGTTTTTCTTTTCTATTGCATCATCAGGTTGCAAATTTTCCAAAGTTTTATTTAACTCTGCTTCCTCTTGAATGCTTTACACATAGAAATTTCTTCTGACAGATACCCTAAATAATCTATCTCAAGTTCAAAGTTTCACAAATCTCTAGCACAGGTGCAAAATGCCACCAGGCTTTTTGCTAAAGCACAACAAGAGTCACCTTCACTCCAGTTCCCAACAAGTACCTCATCTCTATCTGAGACCACCTCAGCCTGGACTTTTTTGTCCATATCAGCATCAGAGTTTTGTTAAAAGCCATTCAACAGTCTCTAGGAAGTTTCATACTTTTACATATTTTCCTGTCTTCCTTTGATTCCTCCAAACTGTTCGAATCTCTGCCTGTTACCCATTTCCAAAGTCTCTCCCACATTTTTGGGTATCTTTACAGCAGTGCCCTACTACCTGGTACCAATTTACTGTATGAGTTCATTCTCACAATGCTAATAAAGACATAAGCGAGACTGGATAATTCATAAAGGAAATTGTTTTAATGAACTCACAGTTCCACATGGATAGGGAGGCCTCACAATTGTGGCACATGGTGAAGGAGAAGCAAAGGCACATCTTAGATGACAGCTGGCAAGAAAGCATGTGCAGGGGAATTGCCCTTTATAAAACCATCTGACCTCATGAGCCTTGTTCACTATCATGAGAACAGCGTGGGAAAAACCCACCCCCATGATTCAATTACTTCTTACTGGGTCCCTCCCATGACATATGGGGATTTTGGGAGCTGCAATTCAAGATGAAATTTGGGAGGGGACATAGCAAAACCATATCAATCAGTCATGGGTGAATTTATTTTTACAGAAACAACAATTGCTTTTGGTTTATATATCAATTTTATAAGATTGTAACTTTCTTTTATAATCTGAAATAACTTGTTCCTACTTTTGTTGAGTCATTTTGTTGTTATTTTCCTAAATTCTTGAAAAAGATACTTGGTTCATTAGTGTTTCAAAAAGTACAGAGTGATTAAAATTATTGGTTTTATACTCAACACAGTAAAAATTTTTTGTTCCTTAAATTGCATTAATAGTGACAAATATATATAGACTGACTCTATTGAATTTACCTTGAAGCACTATGGTTATTATTAATAATAAAAACATTAATAAATAATTTTTGAGTGCCAATTATGTTCAAGCATTACTTATTTTACTTAATCTTTTCAACAGTCAATGAGATGATTTAAATTTATCATTCCTCATTTATACAGAAATAATAAAATACTCAGAGAAATAAAGGTACTTGCTCAAAGTCATGCAACTAGTGAGTAGCAGAGCTAAGAACCCAAGACTTTCTGATTCCAAAGCTCACAATTTTAACTAGTGCTTTTTGCTGCCAAGTCTATTCAAATGACATAATTATATCAAGATGGGAAAAGGACATAGGGGAAAATATATATTGAGAAGTTATTTGGAAACAATATATGCTATGCATTTTCCATGTGTTGTCTTTTAAATGCAACAATATGACGTGCTTGATTGACCTCATATTAATACCAGTATAATCTTTGAAATAGTTCCTAATATCCTATTGACATTAATCTAATTTTATCAAAATATATAGGTCTTTGGAAATACTTTCAACTTGAAGGAAGAAAACTTTCTGTCTGTTACTTCATCTTACTTTTCTCTGATTGTATTATAAATGAACAAATATGCTTCTTAGGACAATCTGAATAAAGTCAAGTTAAATGAAGCTGGGGACGTGGGAATTGTGAAATATTATTCAATCTTGAGTGCTTGATAAGTGAATGTGTGTGCACCAAGAAACAGAATATAATAAATGCCTTAGGAAAGCTAATTTTTAAGTAAAGCTTAAAGAATTCAGATGAAAATGCTATAAAAAAAAAAATACCGTAGAAAGGGAAAGTATTGAAGAAAGTGGAATTAGGCAGCTATTGGCATTCATCCCAGTAAATTCTAAGTAAATAAAAGGGTGGCAAGCACAAGGTGGTAAAATTAGAATTAAATAAGAAGGATTATCAAAGACTCAGCACACAGAATTAATAAACTGTATCAAAATATGCATCAAGGACAGAACTAGGTGAAGTATATCTATAAAATAAGTAAAGACAAAGCTTAACAATGTATTAAAAATACAATACAGTACAAGGTACATTGTACCTTTGGCTAACATCCAGAGCCTTTGGGCCATATAAAGAACAATCATAAATCATTCTGAACCTATGTTATAAAATATGAGAGCCACTAGCTACATGGGGCTATTAAACACTTAAAATGTGTTAGCAGCTGGCATTAATTGATACGTGCTGGAAGTATAACATACACACAACACTTTGAAATCCCAGTGGAAAAAAACAGGACAAAATATCTCCTTAGTATTTTTATTTAATTAATGTTGACATAATGTTTTAAATATATTGGGTTATAATATATTATTACAATATATTTAAAAATAATCTTTTTGTTTTTACTTTTTAATATGGCTAATATGTTACTTGTATTACATATCTGTTGAACAACACTGTCCTAGGCCAACACACACACATACACACACTCAAACAAAAGAAAACCTCACAAAAATAATATTATTAATTAACTGTGATCCAGTATCTAGGCTTTATTTTCAATGATATCTATTAAAGATTAACATTTTAGAGTTTATTAAGGCTCTCAAATTATACAAATTATCTTTTTACATGGCTCAAATTGAAAATTATTAACACTCCGTTATATATGTTTACATAATAAAAAACAATTTATTGGGGAAAAAATAAAATGGAACAGATGGTTTTCACTGGTATGACTCAATAAACAAACTATATTCATCTACAAAAATATTAAAATTTTGCTTTAGAATTATTGCATTTGATTTAATTAATGATAAAATATGACATGTAATGATTAAATGTTTGTATTAAACAACATTTGTCAAAGTCTTCATAATAATTGAGCCCAAATGTAACATTGTCATCAGCTCTGTTCTTTCCCTACTTTATATTGGCCACAAAAAAGAACACGCAATTGGAGAAACAATCAGGTTTCATTCAGTGGCCAAAGAATGGAGAAGCAGAGCTCACGCTCAAAAGGCACCTTCTCTCTAGGCAATGGCAGGGAGTTATAAAGTCAATGGGAGTTATAAAGAGTAAGATGCAGGGTGGGAGAAGTATGTTGACATGTATGGAGAGGAGTTCCAGGAACACAGGCATAGTTCATAAACATACTACTTTATACATCACATGTACACAAAATGTCAGGGGTCTTCCCTCAGGGGAGAGTTTTCAGTATTATCGTGATATGTTAATGACTTAAAGGTAACTGGAAGTCACCTGCTGTGGTATGCACCCATTTTGCCTGGGTCTGGACTTCCTCCGATATCTGACAGAGGGTCATGAGGCCATGTGTGACATTCAGGTCATCTGGTTTTCTTTAGCATCTGTGCCTACAGATAAAAATACTAAAGAGAAACTGTTGAAGACCAGGCTGTCCTGATGACAGTACTTTCTATTTATTTGTTAAGGGTTCAGGCATCTGCTAAGCAAGTTAATGAAAGCCAGGTTTCCTCTTAAGGTAGATCACATTATGACTAACTGAAACTTCTTTTGTTGGATTTTCAGATATATCATACAGGACCATATATCCTAGTCTTCATAAATTGGATATTTGTCTTCGCAGCATCTGTTCCATCCCTCCCTCATATTGCGGCAGCCATGCAATTTGGATCGGATTGATGTTCATCATAGGAATGAGCACTGAGAGCTATAATCCAGTTAGCATAATCTCACTTCCTCTGCAATACCAATTAAATTATGTATAGTCAATAATCCTGACCCAAAATAATAAATGTGTAGTATTTTTCTGGGCACCATGATTGGTTCAGATTGGTTCAGAATAAAATACAGGACTTTCCTACAAAGATGTAGCATGGTGATATAAATTCTGTAACTGCTGTAGCCATTTTGCTACAATGATAAAGAACAGCCTGAAAACAATTGCAACACATGGAGAGTGGCAGCATTGAGAAAAATCACAGAAAAACTAAGCTAGAGGCCTAATAAAATTATGCCTGAAATCTTACCTCTAGGCTTTTTCAACTACATTTTGTCAATACATTTCATTCATTGTTTAAAACAATTTGAGTTTGAGTTTCCTGTTACTTGCAATCAAAAGCATTTAAACATGAGTATTTATAGTTACTATGTGTTGGAAACATTTCAAATTCTCTCTTACTATGAAATATACATTATTGCTAACCATAGTCACCATGGAACTTTAGAACTTCTAACTGTACGTTTGTAACCACTAACCACCCTGTCTTTATCCCCCCTTTCCACCCACTCAGTCTTTCAAATCTCTGTGATAAATACCCCACATACCTTGATTTGATCATTACACATTCTACACGTGTAACAAATACTCATGTGTACCCCATAAATATGTAAAATACTATGTATCAATTTAAAAAGAAATTTTAAAAACTTGTAAAAAGCATTTAAACTAAAATATCTCTAGTTTTTTCTTAATTTATTTTTACATTTTTTGTAAATATTTATCTGGCTGTTTGATCTAATTTCTTATTAGTCTTTCCCAATATCAGAGCTTTCTGTATCTTCTCTCTGCCCTGTCTTCTTCATTTTAATTTCTCTGTTCTTTGTAATTTAGAATGAATATTCACATATAATAATATTTGTTTGAGATGTAGTTAGAAGACCCTCAGTCAATTACCATTTGACATGACTATATTTAATCTTTAGATTCCTCTCTCTCTCAAAATTTTGGTCAGTCATGGTGGTCTGTTCATAATTAGGCAACATTTTGCTTGAGTGAATTTTCATAACTGAAGAGTAACATTATGATAGTTGAATTGGCTTTTTGAGATGGCAAAATAGTTTGATATTATTGTTTGCTTATTATCACACGTGATTTTTATATGTCACTGGGATTACTGTGAAATTCATTTTTATGTCTAATAAAATATTCAAAACATTAGACTTACCAAGTCTTTATTTGAATCCAGTTTTAAGCATGTAGATCCATGCTAATACAGATGTCTTTCTGGCTATATGCTCATATCCTTTCTCTTGCATGTAGTCTTATATGTTCTATCTATAGCTCCAGTTCTATGCCTCCCTGAGCTATGTTTTTTTAGTCCATGCAAACTCACCTGATGCTGCTCCTACTCACAAATGACTCTTCTGTTGCCATCAGTCTCTGTTTGTTATTAGCCGCATATGGATTCAAACATAGAAGTCAATTTTTTATAGTATATTCAATATATATTGTGAAGCATTATTTATATAACCCACATAATACTGGACAAGAATGAGTAACAGTAAATACAAGAAGTATTGTATCCTAGAGGAAGTTTTGTGGCACTTTGCATTAAATGATCTGGTAACCATTTTCACACACTGTGAATGATCTCTTTTTACTTCAGACACCATTAGAATGTTTACAGCTTAGCAGGAATCATTAACATTAAGGAAATACAGATAAATACTTAAAGCAATTGGATCAGAGTTAGCACTGGAACATCATATAGCCATAACCCAGGTCTTCTAGATCTGCACTGTCTAATACAGTAGCCTGTATCCATATGTAGCTATTAAGCATTTGAAATACGGCTAGTCCAAATTGAGATTAGCTGAAAGTATAAAATACACACTGTACTTTATAGACTTAGTATGAATAATAAAGAATGTAAAATAGCTCGGTAGTACATTTTATTAATTTCAAGATAAAATAATATTTCAGTTACGTTGGGTTAAGTAAAATTATTAAGAATTTATTTCACTTGCTTCTTTTTATTTGTTTAATAATGCTATTAGAAAATACAAAATTATATATGTTGTTTTCATTATATTTTTATTGGACAGTGCTTTTCTATGGCATATTGAAATGGCCCAAGCCTGTCAATAGATATCCACTGCTTACAACTTGAAGCCTGAAGTTTGTATATGCAACCTCTAAGTCACAGTAATAAGAATACTGAAGCAAGCAAGAAAAAAATCCTAGCAATAATCATGTGAGACTGAGGAATCCTTTTATAAGATCCCCAGGTTGATAGGACAGAATCAGTTTCAAGAACAACTATCTTACAGTCATCCTCAACACACATTTTCATTTTCTTCATAGGTTTTCAAACTAAAGAACACCACTGAGGGATTGTTATAAAAGAAGCTTGTACTCAGCAGGCCGGCTCTCCCTGACTTAGAGTTGAAAACAAAACTAGTTAAGCAATCCTCCTTTACAACTACGGCTTTTTTTTTTTTTTTTTTTGAGACGAAGTTTCGCTCTTGTGGCCCAGGCTGGAGCACGATGGCGTGATCTCGGCTCACTGTAACCTCTGCCTCCTGGGTTTAAGTGATTCTCCTGCCTCAGCCTCCCATAACTATGGCTTTAAAAAGCACCTATACTGAAGTGTACCAACCTATATATACACATAGTAATACATATTACTTTACCATCACAGATGTAGTTTAGAGCAACAAAATATTTCCCTCGAGAGATATCCTCATTCTATAACAAACTTTGCCTTAAACACAATGAGAATGGGCACAGTAGACAGAAATAACAATTAACAGAAATAAAAAATAAACTTGGAGAGAGAGCAGAGCAAGATGGCCAAATAGAAGCCTCCAATGATTGTTCCTCTACCACAGGAACATCAAATTGAACAACTATCCACACACAAAGAAAGTTCTTTCATAAGAACCAAAAATCAGGTGAACAATCACAGTACCTGCTTTAACTTCATATTAAAGAAATATGTAGGAAAACAAAGGGTAGGAAAGACAGTCTTAAATAGCCTACACCACCCTTCCACCCCTCCTATGGCAGTGGCCATGTGGTCCAGAGAGAGAATCTGCGTACTTGGGGAAGAAAGAACACAGTTATTGTGAAACTTTGCATTGGAGCTCAGTGCTGCCCTGTCACAGTTGAAAGCAACATTTGGCAGAATGCAGTTGACACCCATGGAGGGGGCATATAGACTAGCCCTAGACAGAGGGGAATCACCCATCCCAGCGGTTGGAACCTGAGTTCTGGCAAGCTCTGCTGTCAAGGGCTAACGTACCCTGGGGTCCTAAATAAGTCTGAAAGGTAGTCTAGGCCACACGAAATGCAAATGCTGGGCAAGTCCTGGTGCTGTGCTGGGCTCAGAGTCAGTGAACTTGGAGTGCATGAGACCTAGTGAGATAGGAGCCAGGATGGCTAAGGGAATGCTTGGGTCACCCCCTGCAACCCCAACCCCAGGCAGTGCAGCTTACAGCTACAGGAGAGACTCCTCCCCTCTGCTTGAGGAGAAGAGAGAGAACAGTAAAGCGGACTTTGTCTTTTAACTTGGATACCAGCTCAGACACTGTAGGATAAGGTGACAAGCAGAGTCCCGAGGCCCCCATCCAAGGCCCTAGCTCACACAGGGTATTTCTGGACACACTGTGGGCCAGAAGGGAACACGCTACCTTTAAGGGAAGACTCACCCTGGTGGGATTCATGACCTGCTGACTAAAGTATCCTTAGGCCCTGAATAATCAGCAGTGGTAGCCAGGCAATACTTGCTGTAGGTCATGGGTAATAGAGCTGTTCTGGCTTCAGGTGTTACCCAGAACATTCCTAACTGTGGTGGCTAAAGGGAGAGACTTCTTACGCTTGAGGAAAGGAGAGAAATGAGTAAAGGGGACTTTGTCTTGCAGCTTAGGTACCAACTCAGTACCCAAGTGGAGTAGAGAATAGAGCAGGCCCATTGAGTCACCAAATACAGACCCTGGCTCTTGGACAGCATTTGTAGACCTGTCCCAGGCCAGACAGTGACCCACTACCCTAAAGGGAGAGACACAGGCCAGGCAGCATTCACTGCAGACTGACTGAAGAGCACTTGGGGGTGAGTAAATGTCAGCAGTAATCAGGCAGAACTTGCCATAGGCTGGGGTGATGGTGGCTATGGGGAGAGAATCCTCTGCTTGAGAAGAGGAGAGAGCAAAATGGGAAAGACTGTCTAGTGGCTTCAGTGCCAGTTCAGCTGCAATAGAATAGACCAACAGGTAGATGTATAAGGTTCCAGACTCCAGGCCCTGACTCCTGGATGACACCTCCAGACATGCCCAGAGCCGGGGGAAACCCACTGTGCTTAAAAGAATGGCACAAGCATGGTCAGCTTTAACACCTGTAGATGGTAGAACCCTAGGGCCTTAAGAGAAGATAGGGGGTAGCCAGACAGTGGTCACTGCAGTACTTGGGTAAGACCCAGGGTTGTGCTGGCTTTGGGTCTGACCCAGTGCAGTTTCAGTGGTGATGCCCACAGAGTTGGTTATATTACTCTTCTCCCACCCACGGGCAGCTTAGCATAGAGAGAGAGAGAGACTTCATTTTGTTTGAGTAAAATTAAGGCAAGAGAAGAATAGTTTCTGCCTAATTCAAGGAATTCCTAATCCAAGGAATTCTACCAGATCTTACCCAAGACCACCAAGGCAGTATCTCTATGAATCTTTAAGAGCCACAGTGTTGCTGGGCTTGAGGTGCCCCGTAAAGTAGATATAGCTGCAGCAAACAAAGACCTAGTTCACAACATCCAAGTCCCTTTGAATACTTGGAAAGCCTTCCCAAGAAGGACAGTTACAAAGGAGTCTAGACTGTAAGGACTAAAATAAATACCTAACTCTTCAATGTCCAGACACAGACAAACATCTACAAGTATCAAGACAATTCAGGAAGACATAACCTCACCAAATGGCCTAAATGGGAAACCGAGCACCAGTATTGGAGAAACAAAGATATGTGACCTTCCAGACAGATAATTAAAAATAGCCATATTGGGGAAACTCAAAGATACTTAAGACAACATGGAGAAGGAATTCACAATTCTATTACATAAATTTAGTAAAGAAATTGAAATAATTAAAAAGAATCAAGTGGAAATTCGGAGCTGAAAAATTCAAGTGACACACTGAAGAATGCATCAGAGTCTCTTAACAGCAGAATTGACCTAGCAGAAAAAATAGCGAGCTTGAAATCAGGCTATTTGAAAATAAAGAGTCAGAGGAGACAAAATGAAAAAAATTAAAAAGAAGAATGAGGCATGCCTAAAACATTTAGAAAGTAGCCCCAAAGGGCAAATATAAGAGTCATCGGCCTTAAAGAGGAGGTAAAGAGAGAGATCAGGGTAGAAAGCTTATTTAAAAGGATAACAGAGAACTTAACAAACCTCAAGAAACATATTAGTATTCAAGTACAAGAAGGTTTAGAACACCCAGATTTAATTCAAACAAGATGATCCCAAGACATTTAATAATCACACTCCCAAGGGCCAAGGATAAAGAAAAGATTCTAATAGCAACAAGAGAAAAGCAACAAATAACATACAAATGAGCCCCAATGCTATTGGCAGCAGACTTCTCAGGAGAGTCCTAGTGCTAAACTGGGCTCAGAGCCAGTGGACTTGGGGGAGCACATGACCTACTTCAACACAAGTGGGTGTGGCTGAAAGAGTGCTTTCAGCCACACCTCACCCAATTCCCAGCAGCACAGTTTGTGGATTCAAAAGACCCTTTCCTTCCACTGGAGTAGAAGAGAAAGAAGAGTAAACAGATTTTGCTTTGAATCTTGGATACGACATGAGTCACAGCAGTATAGTAAAGTCATGAAGCCCCCTTTTTAGGCACTAGCTCCCAGATGACATTGCTAGACACACCCTGGTCCAGAAGGAAACCCACTGCCTTGAAAGAAAGAACCCAGTCCTAGAAGGATCCATCACCTCCTCACTAAAGTGATCTTGAGCCCTGAAAACCCAGTACCAATACCCAGGTAGTATGTTGTGGTCCTGGGTGAGACTCTGAGACTTGCTGGCTTCATATGAGACTCAGCACATTCCCAACTGGGATGACTATGGAAAAAGACTACTTCTGCTTCAGCAAAGCAGAGGCAAATGTAAAAGGAATTTTGTCTTTCACCTTAGGTACCAGCTCAGTCAAAAAGGTATAGAACACCAAGTGCCTTTCTTCTTAGAAGGCATTTATAGACTTGCCCTAGGCCAGAGTGGAGCCCACTGTCCTGAAAAGCCAGTCCCAGGCCAGGCAGCATTCACCGCAAGCTGACTGAAGAGACTGTGGGCTTTAAGGCAATATTGGCAGTAGACTAGTAGTACTTCCTGTAGGCTACTGGTGGTGGTGGCCATGGGGTGAGGTTTCTCTTCCTGTGGAAAGTAGAGGAAATAATGGGAAGTACTGAGTTTTGTGGTTTAAGTACCTGCGCATATTCAGTACAATAAAACACTAGGTAGATTTCTAAGGTTTTTAACTCTAGTCCCTGGACGCTGATCACACCACTGGGTTCCTCCAGGGCCTGGGGGATCTCATTATTCTGAAGCAAAAGATAAATGTCTGGCTGGCATCATCACGTGCTGATTGCAGAGCCCAAGGGACTTTGTAGAGTACAATGGGCCTTGGGCGAGACCCAGTGCTATGCTGGCTTCAGGTCTGACACAATGAAGTCCTGGGGGTGGTGGCCACAGGAGTGTTACTCTGTCCCCAGGTCTAGGTAGCTAAGAAGAGAAGGTGAGACTCTGCTTGTTTGGGAGAAAGAGAACAAAAGACTCTGCCTGATAATCCAAATAATTATTTGCATCTTATCAAAGATTATCAAGGTGGTGCCTCTAAGACTTTACAAAAAACACCTTTTTACTCAGCTTGGGGTGTCCCCCAGTGCAGACATGGCTTAGATCACAAAACCCAAGTCCTTTTGAATACCTGAAAAGTCTTCCCAAGAAGAACATGTATTAATACAAACAGGCGCAGACTGCGAAGACTACAATAAATACTTAACTCTTCAATACCTAGATACAGATGAACATCGTAGGCATCAAGAAAACATGACCAGGAAAATATGACCTCGTCAACTGACCAAAATAAAGAGATAATATTGGAGAAACAGAAATATGTGACTTTTGGGACAGAGAATTCAAAATAGCTGTGTTGAGAAAAATCAAAGAAATTTAAGATAATACAGAAAAGGAACTCAAAATTTTATTAGATATATTTAACAAAGATACTAAAATAATTTTTTAAAAAATCAAGCAGAAAATCTGAAGTTGAGAAATGAATTTGAAATAATAAAGCATGTATCAGAGGATCTTAATAGCAGAAACAATCAAGCAGAATAAAGAATAAGCAGAAGAAAGAATGAGTGAGACAGGCTATTTGAAAATACAGTGAGATATACGAAAATTAATTCAAGATGGACTAGAGACTTAAATGTTAGACCTAATACCATAAAAACTCTAGAAAAAAACCTAGGTAGTACCATTCAGGACATAGGCATGGGCAAGGACTTCATGTCTAAAACACCAAAAGCAACGGCA
>NW_012114722.1:7084710-7087285 GCF_000951035.1 Colobus angolensis palliatus | reverse complement strand
AAAGTTTGCTTACAAAAGTTCTGCTAGTTAAACTTCCATTCATCTATCATAGAGCCAATCTTTTCTATCCCTTCCATGGCTCTCTCTCCCCAGAATCAGCCCACATCCAGTTTTCCGTCTTTGTCTAAAGCCTAAAGTTTTAGGTGTCCCTTGAAAAATGACATGAAAGTAAAGAGGATCATGAAAATACCTAGGGAAAATATATTTAAGGTAATAAGAGTGGAAGCAGTGTGAGTTGCTCTACAAATTACTGTAATAGTCTCTCGTTTTGACTCTAATTCTAATTGCCTTCACTTGCCATATTAGCAAAGAGGGCCAATATGTTAGCAAAGTGGTCCCACAGCTCCTCCTTGGGGCTCTGCCCTTCCCTGGAACTTGTCACACAGTCCATGAAGGGATGGGGGTGAGACCAGTCAGAGGACTTCAGCACAAACAGGCATGACCTTGGTAACATCACTGATTCTCAGCTTCCTCATCTGTAAAGTGAAACAATTAGTCAAGAAGGTCTCTAAAATACCTTCTAGCTCTAAAATTCTACCTGAAATATAAAATTTTATATATTGATAAAAATAAACATTAAAACAATCAGTTGGTCTGAAATTCTTAGAGCTGAAGGTTTTGAAAGTCTAAGTCGGTATTTGTTGAATGAATGAAGGTTGTCTTAGCTGACTTGTACCCATGAAGGCATACACAGCAAACAAAACCTAAGCTTGGCGATTTAAAGTTTCCTACTACTACTCTGTAGACTGGTCCTGAATAAATAACATGGAGAAAGCAAAAAAAAAAAAAGAATCAGCTGGAATGTCATCCATGAGAAGTTTGCTTCACTTCTTCCTCCCCGCAATCAAAAATGAACAGCTTATTCATCTAGGTTTCCACAGTATTTTTATAAATTCTTATTATAGAACTGTCAATATTCTAACTATTTATTTATATGTTTACCCTCCAAACTAGATATGAGATTTTTAAGGCCAAGGACCATCTTTTCGAATTTATTTTTGCCTGTTTCAGTGTCTATATGGCCCAATGCCTGGCATATACTAATTGCTTGCTAATGGTGTTTAAATAAAGTAAAATTCAGCAAAAAAAAAAAAAAAATACAGTGAGAAGACACAAAATAAAATAAAAAAAAGAATAAAAAACAATGAAGCACACATACAGGATCTAGAAAATGGTCTCCAAAGAAAAAACCTAAGAGTTATTGGCCTTAAAGGGGTTGTAGAGAAAGAGATAGGAGTAGAAAGTTTATTCAAAGGGATACTAACAGAGAACTTCTCAAACTTAGATAAAGATATCAATATCCTAGTACAAGAAGGTTATAGAACACAAAGCAGATCTAAGACAAAGAAGACTACCTAAAGGCATATAATAATCAAACTCCCAAAGATCAAGAATAAAGAAAGGATACTGAAAGCAACAAGAGAAGACAGACAAATAACACACAATGGCACTCCACTATTTCTGGCAGCAGATTATTTAGTGGAAACTTTACAGGACATGAGAGAGTGGCATGGCATATTCACAATGTTGAGAGAGAAAACTTTTACCCTAGAACAGTCTATCCAGTGAAAATATATTTAAAACATGAAGGAGAAATAAAGAACTTCCCAAAGTAAAGCTGAAGGATTTCATCAACATCAGACCTGTCCCACAAGAAATGCTAAAGACAGTAGTTCAACCAGAAAGCAAAGGATGTTGTGAGCAGTAAGAAATTATCTGAAGGTCCAAAATTCATTGGTAATATTAAGAAAACAGAAAGACACAGAATATTACACAAGTACATCTGTGGTGTGTAAACTACTGTTATCTTAAATAGAAAGACTAAATGATGAACCAATAAAAATAACTACAACAACTTTTCAAGACATAAACAGTACAATAAGATATAAATAGTTACAACAAAATGTTTAACAATAGGGAGACGAAGGTTTTATTTGTTTTGTTTTTACTTGCTTTTTATGAAAACAGTGATAAGTTGTAATCAGCTTAAAATAATGAGTTATAAAATATTAATAGCAAACATTATGGTAAACTCAAATCAATAAACACAAAATGGGTGAACAAAAAGTAAAAAGAAATAAAAGCATACCACCAGAGAAAATCACTTTCACTAGAAGGAAGGCAGAAAATAAGTAAAGAGGGAAGATAAAACCACAAAACAACCAAAAAACAAATAAAAAGAGCAGGAGTAAGTGGTTAGTATAAATAATAACATTAAATGCAAATGAACTAAAGTTTTCAATAAAAAGCGATAGAGTGGCTGAATGGATGAAAAAGCAAGACCCTTCGATCTGTTGCCTGTAAGAAATATATCTCATTTATAAAGACACAGAAAGTCTGAAAATAAAGAAATGAAAAATGATATTCCATGCCAATGGAAACCAAAAAGAAGTGGCAGCAGCTTTACAGATGAATGAAGTCACTATGTAATGATAAAAAAGTGAATTCAGCTAGAGGATGTAACAATTTTAAATATATATGTACCAAACATTTGAGGCCAAGGTGGGTAGATTGCTTGAACCTAAGTTTGAGAGCTAGGGGAACATGGAGAAACACCCCTCTACAAAAAAAGTGT
>NW_012114722.1:7051844-7084125 GCF_000951035.1 Colobus angolensis palliatus | reverse complement strand
GTGTATATATACATATATGTGTGTATATATATATAGGTGTATATATACATATATGTGTGTATATATATATAGGTGTGTATATATACATATATGTGTGTATATATATATAGGTGTATATATACATATGTGTATATATATATAGGTGTATATATACATATATGTGTATATATATATATATGTGTGTGTGTGTATAAAAAATTAGCTAAATGTTATATCACTCATCTGTAGTCCAAGCTACTTGGGAGGCTAAGGTGGGATGACTGCTTGAGCCCAGGAGTTGGAGGCTGATGTGAGCTATGATCATGTGACTGCACTCCAGCCTGGGTGACAAAGCGAGACCGTGGCTCAAAAAAAAAAAAAAAAAAAATAGAATTTTATATTTCCTTAGAATAAAGCCAACTGACAAACACAGATGTCCTAAGACCCACCCTCAAAGTACTCCAGTACTTTTCTACTAGCTATCCTCAGTGCTTAAAAACCTTTCCCACCCTTTTTTTTTTTTTATAGCACAGTCAAGTTCAGACTGGGTTCTGACCTCCCTTCATTATTGCTATATTCTTGAATAAAGTCTTCCTTACCTGTGTAACTTTATCCAGTGCAATTTCTGCTTTGACACTAATTCATATAATTGTTGAGAATAAATGAGCTAATACACATAAGGCATTCAGTACAGTGCTTGGTCAATATTAAGTGCTCAGTAAATACCAGTTATTTTAAATACTATAATTGATGTAACTACTCACATATTGGCTGACACTTTTATTATCTGTAAAAATGTTTTCATTTTACAGTACTGAATTAGTGCTCATTCACAATTGCACATGTATTTATGTAGGTTTTTTTCTAGAATGTAGTATATTTGTATTTTAAAATTTAGTATAGATTCAGGAAGTGGATTTCAAACTTCCCGAAGGTCTCTTCAATGAGAAGAAACCTCAACAACTGGTCTTAGAGAGTGGATTGAGTGAAGAAGTTATAAAGGAGTTCAAACTAAATTCCCAAACTTCTGCTTGAACAAGGTCAGCTCTACTTTTATTTGTTTTGTTAGCGGTGGCAGAGATCTGAGTTACCCCAATTTACTAGTGGTGAATCCATATACATCTGCAGCAACTTCAATTCTTGATTCCTCAGAAGAAAGAATTGGACTGAGGGGCATATATCATAAAAGGAGACCAAGGCAAGTTTCCTAGTAGAAGTAGAAGTTTACTTAAAAGGCTTTAGAACAGGAAAGAAAGGAAAGTTCACTTGGAAGAAATCCAAGAGGATGCATGCAGGTTAAAGAGAGAGAGGGTCAAGTGCCCCATTTAACGATGATCCTAGGACTTTAATTAGCTCAACTCTTTCCCATGAGTCTTCCCTTAGGGTGGGCTGCCTGCATGCACAGAACCCATCTTACCCTTGTGAAATGAGCATGTGCAGTGTGTTTATGAAGTTGCATGCATGCCCATCTGAGGATTTCTTCCCTTTTCCAGCGGAGTGTATACAGAATATTATGCTTTGCCATTTTCGTCTCTTAATGTGCATGCCCAGAAAGTTTCTTCTCCCTGGGGTCTTCCTTTAGTTAACACTTTAATGTTAATATTTGTGGACCATCAGGAAATGGTTTCTCCCTGGTGCTGGCTGCCAATTTATTACTTTTAGAGAGGCAATGCAATAACTGCTGAACCAACACCTGACATTTCTAGCGGGTAGTGGGAAGAAGAGCCCTCTCCTGCCTGATTCATTCCTAACTACCTTTAACCTTTTATACCTCAAGAGCCAAGACCCCTGAATTTTTAGGGGAGAATGAATGAAGGTCAGTTTTCCATAACTGCTTCCCACAGACAAAGGGGCCGTAGAGGTCCTGTGGGTCTTGGTCTCTCTAGCTTGGTCTCTCTCTCAGGGCAAGAGGGTGACTCCATGCATTGGTGAAAGCAGTATCCAGCCAGGTGCAAGAGAGACAGGGGCAGGATTTTGCCTTCTTTCTGTAAAAGGATGCCTCTTGATTATTGAGGGAATAGTATCCCTCACTGAGGATTATCTGGAGCTTAATGGCCTGAAGGTGAGAGGAGATAAACCAGGTTATTAGATTAGAAGACATGGACCAAAATGAAATAAGGGGGTGAGGACAGGTCTAAAAATCCCAAGGCTGCTGACACGCCCAGGTAACTGGTGGCTATAGTTATGCCTGCTAAGACTCTGGTGCATAGGATTTGGCTTTGATTAGGTCCTTTGGTCTTATTTCCCCAAAAGCAACCTCTGGGTTATGGGGACACCATTTACCTCCATCACCTGGAACGATTTGGATAATTGCCCAGAATTAGAATATTCATCCACATTTTTACATTACTCATCTCTCTTGTTTCTTCTGAGCTGCAGCCAGAGATCACTGGTTGGTTCATAGGAATAAGTGGGGTTAGGCTAAAATGCAGACAAAAATTTAAAAACAACTGATGAGACTAGAATTTAACGACAGGTGTACCATAACTTTTGAAACATAATTGGTCTCCTCCAGTCTTTATTTTTGTTTAAACAAGAAAAATAATGATAAGACTGGTTTGTTTATAAAATAAACTTTAGTCTTGTTATACTTGGCCTGGCTATTTCCATGAAGCGCAACAGGAATCATTATTTTTCACATAGGCTTTTTAAATTTGTTTTGATGGAACTTTGTTCCATAAGGAATCTCAGGTAAGACTTTTTAAAAGCTGAGCTCATCCATGGGTTTGTACCCTCAAATGCCTATGAGTTTAAATTCCTCTCCTCTTGAGGTGCCAAGATAACTTGGGGCACCCGGGCCTGTTACAAAGTAACATTCTTTACTTATCACAGGTTAGCAACTCTGTACAGAGACTGTGTAGACAAGTTATGAGGCGAGTTTTTCAAAAGGGCTTTTGCTGTCTCTATAAGCCTTAACTAAGGTTATGACATAACCACAAGTGTATGAGGTATTTTCAAAGAGGTGGCGAGCAATTTTTACAAGACTCAGGGTCTACAAAGGTACCTCTGAGGTACCTTTGGAAAGGAAAATTCAAGAAGGGAGATCAGAAGTTGTTCATTGAGGGACAGGGAATACAGGGATTTTTACCATTTCTACAACTGGTTTGTACAGAATGGAAAGCCAGAAATCAGACTGGCAGAAATTTTAATCTTTTATTTTGGAGGGAGGGGATGTCATTTGCCCCACCCAACAGGCTTACCCCTGTAGTGCTTACTCTACTCTCGGTTACAAAAGACATAAGAGGTTAATCTGAGGACCTCCTGCACAGGGGTACTGGATTCTAAGACAGACTCTTGCAGTTTCCTCCAAGTTTATTTTTAAGTCAAGCAGTTTAAGATTTAGGGAAATTAAACTTTTCCCAGTTTTAGGAAATGCATCTGAGGGCTATGTCTTGCAGTATGAAGAAGATGCAATTACCCATCTCCCACTGTGAAGAGAGAACAGAGGAGACAAAAGAGGGAAAAGGAAAAAGAAGGTATCCCCTCTTTCTTCCTATTATTGTTGATGGGGTATTCCTCATCATCCTGAATTCCAAGCTCAATCAGTCTTACCGTGTACTTTTGGTCTCATCTCACCACAATTACCCACTTGAGAATAGAGGAGATCCTTTTTTCCCTGTTCCCATGGTAATCTGCCAGCTTGGGACAACAGTTCCTGGGCTCCATACTTAACCAGCCTTTACTATGCACCGTCCTAGCCTTTTGTCTCTGTTCTATGGATCTCTTGCATATGTGACCTTGGACAAGCCTTGTCTCCAAGACCTTATAGTAACCCTCACTTGAAGTATTTTAGTAATAAAATAATCATCACTTTTCCTAGAAGCTTGTTTCTCTGTTAACTGCCACAGGAGCTGGAATTCCCTCCCTTAGAATGTGACTCTTGAAGGCCTTGCTGCATGTTGAAATGGGTATGGAACTAGAGAAATGGATGCTATAGGAGTAAATGGAAGGAGGCAAGATGAATGCTCATGAAAAGCCTTCATATGCTTGCAAAAACAGCAGCCCTTGGATTCCAGAGATCAACGTTTGTTTGCCCTCCGGAACAAAAAGTCACACAAAGCAGTAACCCTCAAAGTCTTAGGGCTTGGGTTTGGAATTTCTCCTCTTTCCAAAGCCCTACTAGCTTAAAAAGCAAGGGGGTGGAGTCCTTAAAGGGCCAGAGTGAAGGCCTATGCAGGCGGACAACCTGCTTTTCAAAAACTATCAGAAAACTTAGCACTGGGGCATAACAGCAATGAAAAGCACATGGTGAGTTGTAAAAACTGGCAGGGCCAGAGTTCCAATTTGGTTCTGTCTTGGAAAAGAGGTGATTTTAGTTGAAAGGAAAAGCAGGGAAGAATTAAAGTTCACTGGAGCTGGCAGAAACAAATACAAACCTCAGGGAATATCTACGAGGGAGCCCATACCTTTACTGCCACACAAACACATAGAACTGTGGTGAGCAAATAACATGGAATGTGTGTTTAAGAAGTTTAGTGGCATGCAAAGTGAAAACGAAGAGGCAGACTTGCCCTCGAGGTAGGTCTGGCAACCAGTGTGCAAAGCCATTTCAGAACACACATAGAGAAAGCAAGAGACACAGAGAGAGAGAAAACATTCATGGGGGTCAGATGTCTCCAGCCAAATAAGATGAGGAATAGAAATCTCTTACCACTAGGAAGGTATCCAAGTCATGTGCATCAAATATGTTAGCAGTAGCAGAGATCCAAGTTACCCACAGTTACCACCGGAAATCCGTACACGTCTGCAGCAATTTCAATTCTTGCCCCCTTAGAAGAAAGAATTCGACTGAGGAGAATAAAGCAGAAAAAGAGACTGACATAAGGTTTAGAGCAGGAGTGAAAGTTTATTTAAAAGGTCTTAGAACAGAAAAGATCCAAGAGAGTGCACGAACGCTGAAGAGAGAGAGGGTCAAGTGCTCCATTTAGTCATGATCCTAGGACTTTTATTGGCTTGCCTCTTTCGCATGATTCTTCCCTTGGGGTGAGCTGCCTGCATGCACAGAGCCCATCTTACCCTTGGGAAGTGAGCACGTGCAGTGTGTTTATGAAGTTGCATGCGTGCCCATCTGAGGCTTTCTTCCCTTTTCCGGTGGAGTGTACTCAGCAGATTATACTTTGCCATTCTTGTCTCTTAATGTGCATGCTCAGGAAGTTTCTTCTCCCTGGGGTCTGCCCTATTTGACACTTTAATGTTAACAGGTATGGACCATCAGGAAATGGGTCTCTCCCCAGTGTCAGCTGCCAATTTATCACTTTTAGACAGGCAATGCGATAATTGCATTAGTGATAACCACTAAATAACATATTTAGTGGTTGAGGGGAAGAGCCTGTTCCTGCCCGATTCATGCCTAACTACCTGTAACAGTTTTATATATTGGAGTTCAAAGTACATTATTCTGGAAGACAAAAGGACTAACAGTTTCTGCTACTAAATATCAACCTGCACAAACATTTGTTAGGGGATGAGAATCCAAGAAATGATGCTTTTAGTAATTTTTCCAGGGATTCTGATGAATAGTAAATTGGATAACTGGTAGAAAACTTAGGAACACGGACTTGGAATCAGATGCATCTGGGATCCCTAAGTTTAAATCTACCCACTTAAAATCTGTAGAGTACCTTTCAGTCCATCCTGGGTATCACTGCCAATGACCTGCTTTTATGCAATTTACGTTCAATTGCCCATGGTCAATCAGTTATCTATATCCCCTTAGTGTTACTAATCCCACTCCCCTACAGCCGTCTTTGTGGAGATGACTATCGAGAACCAGTTCATTTTCCCTTCTCCCCATCCCAAGTCTGCTGCTCTGATATGGCTGACAATATTTCTGCTAATTGCTTTAGACATATTGATATTTCTCTAACTTAGTAGTTCCCAAACTTTGATGCACATTAGAATCTCCTCAGGATGTTTTAGAATTATTGACTCCCAGGTTACACTCTACATCAACTAAATTGGAATGTCTGGCGGTGGATGTCCAGGTAGCAGGAGTTGTAAAATACCCCTAGGTAACTCCAATTTACATAACAATTGGAAACAACTGCCCTGACTGGGGGCCTGATGTGGGTTATTTTCCAAGTATTTCAGTCAGCTACTAGTCCTTGAGCTAATTTTAATTCGAGTCAACAAGCATCTGGAAAACTTAAGAACGTCAGTGAAAAAAAAAAAAAATTACAGCCCACCTTTCAACAGAATCTCAGCAGTCCCATCACAGTGTCCCTGAAATGCCCCTGCCCTGGTACTGAGAACTCTATATTCCATTCCTTGCATCAAGAGCAATAATTTGTTAGTGGAGAACGTGTCTATGGGAAGACATCAAAGACAAGATGACATTTGGAGTAGCCTGGAAGGATGAAAAAGATTTTCACAAGTGCAGATATAGAAGAAAAGAGCCTTATAAAAATTGGCAACAGCCAGAGAAAAGGTATGAAGCTATTGAAGTGAAGAGCACAATGCTATATGTTTTTATATTTTATCATTATTTCTCAGAGTAAATCTGAAGGACTACTGCATCAAAATCCCCTGTGGGTAGAAAACAGACATCTGCATTTCTACCGAACTCCGAAGATTATTGTGGAGTTTGACCTTTACCCAAGAGACAGTTGGATACCCTCCTCAATGGGAAAATATGTTCTCCCTCCTGCAGACTGGCTAGCTGCTACGTAACCCCTACGTCGGTATTTTCTGCCCCCTTGTGGATAGAGTTGGGAACTATCCTTTCCTTTCCCATTCAATTCACCGTGAATGGCCTTGGAAAAGCGCATTATCCTGGAGTCCTATGCCCTGCAAGCAAGATCCGTAACATTAGAGAGATTCTTGGAATATCTCTTTTGTTCTTCTGTATTCTTTTAAAAATAAATATTTTCTTAGCTATATCCAAGGAGCTATGGTTTAGTATCACAGGATAAGCATTTGTTTACACACAAACGGTTTAGTATCACAGGATAAGCATTTGTTGTATTATTCCTTAGTTTCATAATACATGGGAAAGACATAAAAACATGGTTCATTACCAGAAAGAATTCTAATAACCAGCTCTGTACAAATATGGAATCAATGGGTGTTGGAACATCCTTATTTTTCACTTATCCACCTATACAGTCTTCTTTGATCATCCAGGATAGAGACAGAATAATGTGGGGAGGTGGAGGGCAGACAGATAAAGAGGAGCAGTTGTGGGGAAGAGTAAAAGAAGAGAGGGAAAGATGGTAGAGGAATCTTAGGAAGATGAAAGATGATGAAAGAAGACAATTTTTATCACAGGTTGTAGGTGGGATAAAAATGAGTATTTTTTAGATCAGTAGATGAATCAGAAATAATAATAATAATCCTTTTTTAGAGCAAAATTTAATTAAGAAAATTTATTGTATGTCTCTAAATAGTTGAATAGAATTCTCTCCTCCCCAAAAGATTTCATGGCCTTAATGTCCAATACAAATCACATTTAACATTCTATATCTGGATTTTTCCCCACATGACTGAAAAAATCTGTTGCAGATATTTGTCCAAAGTGTGATATATGACCATCTGCATATCTCCTTTTTATTTTACTCCCAAGAAAATTTGTCCTTAGAAGTAAAATGTCTATCAGCAAACATGATTTTAGGTGTCTTTTTCAGGATGTTGAAAATGAGATCCTCACTTCTGCCTTTTCAACTATCGTTAACGAAGTTTTGATATCATTTGACACCCAAATCAACGTCACTAATGAAGCTTTGGTATCCTTTGTTACTAAAGTCAAATGGTGCGGTTAATGAAGGTTTGGTGTCATTATCCACTTTTCATGGATAATTTACTTAATTGTATAATGATTAATTTTTTGATTTCAGAAGTCATGATAAGTCTCATATTACCTAGAAAGCATAGATGTTATTGGTGGATTAATGGCAGCTTTAAAAAATGTGGACTGCAAGATAAAATCATTGGTACTTAAGCTTCAAGAGAATAATGATTTCTAAGAAACCTCAAGGTTAATTCTATAGATAAATGGCTATCATACAGTATCGCATAGTATTTACTATGTGGCAAACACTGTTCTAACAGCTTTATACATTTTTACTTATTTAATCATTGTAATAACAACAAGACATTGATATTCAAAGTATTCTCACTTTCACAGATAAGAACACTGAGGCAAAGGGAAGTTAAGCAATTTGCCTTATGTCAAGCAGCTACTAATTGGCAGAGGTGGAATTTGAATCCAGACAATCAGATTCTAGAATCCATGCTATTAACCACTATATTGTATCACATCTTGTATAAAAGTACCTGGAAAAGAAAGCTGCTGGAATAGTGGTAGAACGCTAGTTAGGATTTTTTTTTGTCCCTTCACAAATATTACAGTGGCTTTTTTTTTCCTACAGAGAATGTGTTTTCTTGCAATGTGGTATAACTACATCTCCTGCTAGAGCTGACTCTGATATTATCTATACATAATTCTGAGCCTTCTGAACATTATTATGTGACCTGGTGCTGAGTATGTAGCATGGTATCATTTAAATTCTGGGTTCCTTAACCTATGTTCTTTTTTTGCCCTTTCTAAGCTGTTGGGAGTCATACAACTCCATGGCACTCAAAGCGAAAATTCTATTTTACATATTCATTAGAATGCACTCAATTGTTTAAGTACTAAAGTTTAAATATTATGAGTCAGGGTCATCCTTTTATATATTTGTTGCAATATTAAGTGTGTGACAGACATGAATGCCCACATACTGTTGTAGTTAATTTCTTCAAGAGCTAAAAAGCCATAATAAAATTATTTTGTGACTTAGCTAGCAAGGTATAAGCTGTTACTGTTGGTATGAAATATACACTAGATACGTTTTCTTTGTTGATGATTCTTAATATCCATTATTATAGTTCAACCTGAGTATAGATCTCATTTGCTGAATTAAGAAGGATAATTTTAAATAAAAGTTTAAAACTGGAACACTTAGTCAACATGACTTTGTTTCTGAATAGTATGTTTCGAAGAAATATATAAAAGAAAATGAGAGGATAACAATATCAAGGATTCATATTTAAAATATTTTCAGTGTATGTTTTGAACTCATTCCAGACATTGTTCAATTTTCTACATTTAACTTGTGCTAAACATATCTTAAACAAAACTTAAAAGTAGTCATTTTGTCTTAAGGGCACACAAATGCTTTCTGGCTTTGCTTTGTATCCCGCTCAGGCTTCTTCACCTACCTTCCTTCCAAAATGTTCTTCCCATCACATCAAATTTCTTAAGCAGCAGGTTCACCTGACCTCAGCTTACCTGTTAAGAGGAAGAAAGTGGTCAATTAAATGTATTCATTAAGGTGTGGTCCATGACTGAAATGCTTTAATATGTTAGCTTTCCCGTAAGTATTTGCATTTTAAAAGAATTTCATTTTAACTTAGAGAAATCTCTAATACTAGAATTGCTACAAAAATCTATTTGTCCAGGACAATTTTTCTGGTATACTACAAACTAAGTCTCCAGGAAAGTACCTCAAATGTTGTTTCTCTTGTAAAGCAAAACTTGATATCAACAGAGATCACTTTTTTCAAGATTTTTCAAGAAGCATGTATAGATGCTAAAACCCTTGAGCTGTTACACATTTGAGAATGTTTTCTTGACCTTTAAAATAAACATCATTCTAGATGGATACAGAATTATTGGGCTACAGCATTTTATACTGATTTGTTCTACTGTTTTCTTAAATCCATTCTCAATGAGATTTTTGAGACCAGCCATGGGGTTTCATTTTGTAAGTCATCTATTTCCTTTGTTGAAATAATTCTTTCTTTGTCCTTGACGTTCAAAGATTTTATAAGAATATATCTTGTTCTTAATGAAACACATGGACACGGGGAGGGGAACATCACATACCAGGGCCTGTCGGGGGTGGGGGGCCAGGGAAGGGATAGCATTAGGAGAAATACCTAATGTAGGTGATGGGTTAATGGATGTAGCACACTATCATGGCACATATATACCAATGTAACAAACCTGCACGTTCTGCACACATATCCCAGAAGTGTAATTTTTTTAAAAAAAAAAGAATATATCTTGTTCTTAAGCATTTTCTAACAATTTTTCCAAGTACCCTTTTGATCTATAAGGTTAAGTTTCCTTTATTTCTGAAAAGTTTGCTTTTGTTATGTCTTTCAATTTGGGGGTAATTTCTGCTCCATATTTCAAAAATATCAGTTATTACATGTTAGATCTCTATCACCTGTCTGCTATATAAATCATCTTCTTTTGTATCTAGATTCAAGTTCCAGTTCTGCCACTGACTAGCTATATGGCCTTAGACCTGTTTCATACCCCCTCTGAGCCACTTGTAAAATGTAGCTAATAATAGTATCTGCCTTATTGTTTCGTTGTAAGGTTTGAATGACATAATTGCATAACCACTTGGCACCGTGGCCAATAGCTGATATTTGTATTAGCGATTATTATCCAAGACTTCAGACACAAAATTGAGATCATTGGATATTTACTCTATTAGATTTATTATTAGGGGACTTTAGTTAAAGACCTGTCATTGTGAAAAATATCTCGACACAAAATACTTTCTTTAACCTTCCAATAAATAGAAAGATCAATCAACAAGAAAGTCTCATTTTCTAAGCAGTTTGGTTAGTCTTTATTTAAATAAACTTTAATATATGAGCTTTCTTAACATAATTTCCTCACCCCATTTTACTACCCCTTGCTTTGTGAACTCTTTAGGGGCCCTGAGATTAAACACTTAGAAGGAGACGTAAATGCCCTAACATATTGAGACACTAAGCATTGTTAGTCACAACTAGTCACATAAGGTTAGAGTGAGATGGCAGTCCTTGAAGCTTGAGAAAAGTGTTAGTGAACCCCAGAGCATAATGCATAATTTAGATGGTATTTTAAACCCAGACCCAAATTAATCTGGATAGCTAGAGTACCGTGGAAAGTCGTCAGTCTTTTTTTCCTTCCTTCAAAGAGTTTCTTGAGTAATTGCCTTCTTGGTTGTACAACTGCAAATCCGGTGTAGGTGACAAACATCCTATTGAGCTTAAGTTCTGGGAGTCAAAGTTGACAATAGCCTGGCAAGAACTTCATTGGGAGGGAATGCTCAGTGTTGTTGTAGCAAGAGAGTCCATGAGCAGGACCATTTACAGATTGAATGCCAGAGAAGAATTAAAGCAACAATGCATAGGGCACTGCTCCAATGGCTATAATCAAGAACTTTTCTTTATTGCTGGCATGGGCTCTTAACTCAACTAAGTACTCTTATTCTTTTTCTTTTTCTTTTTTTTTTTTTTTCTGTAGCCTCTACTTTTACCTATATATTTACCTCTAAAATTATTTGGGAGTGAGGGTGGAAGTTGTGCTGAAAAAAGATTTCATTTTTTCTCTGCTGATTAAATTTCTTAGATCTGTCTCTGATAGACCACTATAAAATCTAAAAATTATAATCTCCATGAGGACAGGGACCATATCTACTATATTTACGTTTATATTCTTAATCCCCAGCACAGTGCCTGGCATCTGATATACACTCAATAAATATTCTCTGAATGGATGAATGAGTGAATAAGCAAACAAAGACTTCCTTTGCTATGTGCTTATCAGCCTTATGTGTCATTTGTATATAATCCCTATTGTTATCTATCTTGAATAAATTTGTTCTCTCCCTGATACAGTATCTTTTCTTTTAAAAAAAGAAGTAGATGAATTAGAAATTTCTTTTAGTGGGCATTGCTTAAATATTTCTTATTATATTGTAATCACTAAGCTGTGATAAACATTTAGAGTTTGTCTAAACATAATTAATAAATATATATAATGTCTTGGCCTCAGTTTCCCAAAAGTAAAAGCCAGAGGCAATAACTTATTTTGAACTATGATCCAGGGAACAGGAATGAGGGATGGAGTTTGTGAAACAGGGAAGGAGGGAAAGCCAATCTAAGAATACCTTACGAAAAGGGGCCACTCGTAGAGGTGATCGGTTGCTCGCTGTTGCTTAACTTTGTGAGGAGGCTTAGGGAATGCTTCTCAGAATGGTCTATTCAGGGAAAGATACAAGAAAGCATTTATCTGTAGAATTTCATTTCTCATCAGTCAAGGCCTAATCTGTGAAGCATTAAATTCCCCTGCACTTTCAGTTTGCATTTATCTGAGTAGTGAGCAAGTTCTCATCATGGCCTGTGCTGTGGTGTCAGAGAAGCGCAACGCAGGAAGCAAGAGGCATTTAGCACAGGCTTATGGTGAGATGCTGTCAGGTATCACCTACACGAAGTTTGTCAAAGTCCATGGGGAACTGGTTACTGCAAAGATGGCTGAAATAAGAGGTAAGGCGGAGAGATTTGCAGTAGTGCATCAGAGATTTTCCATGCAAATAGTAAAATGACTAATCACTTCTAAATATGTCTTGAATAATATGTTTTAGATATCATCATTGAACTCTAAAATAATACTTTGGCTACAATTTGATCTCTGAATTCCATAGCTGTCTCCAAATCACACACAATTTACTCTGGTGTTTTGACATTAGCAAAGTCTCAAGATTGAATTGTAAGATGATAGTCAATTAAATTATATTTTATATTTTAAGGGAGAAAAATTGTGAAAACAAACTATATGTAAAACAAAATAGAATTTAAAGAAGATTAGGGGCTGGGCATGGTGGCTTATGCCTGTAATCCCAGCATTTCGGGAGGCCAAGGTCGGCGGATCACCTGAGGTTAGGAGTTCGAGAGCAGCCTTGCCTTATGGTGAAACCCCATTTCTACTAAAAGTACAAAAATTAGCCGGGTGTGGTGGTGGGCACCTGTAATTCCAGCTACTCAGGAGGCTGAGGCAGGAGAATCACTTGAACCGGGAGGCAAAGGTTGCAGTGAGCCAAGGTTGTGCTGCCATTGCACTCCAGCCTTGGTGACAAGAGCTAGACTCCATCTAGAAAAAAAGAAATTAGGACATGCTGCTCTCCTAACAAAAATGACACAACTTTTTGAGGATTGGTCTATTTGTAGGTATTTAATTGAAATTAGATTTTATCTGGAAATATTTGTGTTTAGCGTAATAATTACATTGTATCTCAAAACAACATTTAGACACTCCAGTGGACTCGCAAAATAAAGTTAGTCTTGCTAACATTTAAAGGCGAATCCACAAGGAAGATGACTTGATTCTTCTATCTCTAGATAAGGTTGCCCATAGAAACCTTATGCCTGTCACGCCAAACATTGATAGAAATAATGAATTTAATCACATCATAATGACTAATAGAGAAACTTCGCCCGAGCATTGCTACCAGAGGTCATGATCAGAATGGCTCTGCTCTCTAATGCATTTATTCATTAGAGTCAGATCTGGATGAGTTATAATCACGTCGCTTTTCTCATGTAACCCTAGTCTGTTGACATAAACTTTATTTTTAAATGTTGATCCTAAACCAATTCCAGGAGCACAAAATACCTTAATTTTCATTTTACTTCTCAGCCTGTCCTTTAAGGTACATCCAAGCTATGAGAGAAGAGCATGTACTTTGGCTGAATATCAAAATGTCATATTATACTTCGAGGAAAACACAAGTGTTCATGTAGACTGTGACTACTTTTACATCAGAACTTACTAGTGAGTTGTTAATTCGCTGAAGATCAACTTCCATCGTAAGCTGCATACTGATACATCCGGACCCCAGGAATGTGGCAAAATACATGTACCCTGTGAGTGCCATTGACCTTGCAGGTTGAGGGGGAAGTTGGATTCCCAGACAAATATGTATTTCTCTCTCCTGGCAGCTCTCAGATCAAGTTAATGACATAAAATGATTTTCTAGAAAATGGCAGAAAGTTGGCTGACTAGATGCAGCTAGTGCACACCTCCTTCCATAGAAAAGAAGCACAATTACAAGTCGATGTTAACATTTTGAATAGATTGCCTAAAAGAGAACACTGGGATTCAACAGTGGAGTGAAGAGAATCCCCGAAAGCAAGTAAGGAGAGGAAAGTGAGGCAGTCTGCCGGGCCAGAATAGGCTGGGAGCCAGGAGAAGCTTCCCAGATGGCAAAAGGGTAAGAGAGAAATCTCCAGGACTTCAAATTCCTGCCATGATCTTTTACAATCTTAGTTATGGGAGAACTCCTTAACCCACATGGACGTTGAGACGAACATAGGGAGCTGTCTAGAAACTGCACTGAGGCATTGCTTCAAACAGGGAACTCACACAGAGTCTCACAGTCATCTATGTCCTGAGCAATTGCAGGTTGGCATCATTCTAAAAGCCAAGCCCCTAAAGGACTGTGTACTGCCTTGCCATGCTGCCACTGCCACCACCAGACCAAGGAGGGAGAGTGGAAGTGGACACTTTCACCTGCTTTGAGGAGAAATCCCTCCACTGTTGCAGTTGGTTGCTGTGGGAAAAAGGCACAAACTCTCCACAGTTACTTGCCTATGCTGCTCCAGCTGAGAGTTACCCTGTCTCCCTAGTGCCAAGCCCACGGTCAGCAGTATTCTGAAAGTCTCGCCTCCAAATGTCTGTGTCCTGCCTGGGGCTGGGGCTGATGCTGTCTCAGCCAGGTCAAGGAGGGAGAGGGGAGCCTGGGTACTTTCATGTGCTTCGAGGACAAATCCCACTGCTCCTGTGGGTGCTGCTGTGGGACGAAGATGTGAGCAAAGCACACTCCCCCTAGCTACCTGCCTCTGTCGTTCTAACTGAAAGGGGTTCCACATTCCCTGGTAGCAGGCCCACAAGGCAACTGATACTACCCACACATGAGCATTTCACCAGCCGGCTGGGGCCATTCTGCCCATGCCTATTATAGCCAGAGCCTAAACACACTACCAGGAAAACTGAGAACAGGTCCCCAAGTACTCAAACATGCCATTCAGGGACCTGGAAACTGAACAGTCTAGTTTACACCACTGGTACCTAAACACTCCTCCTGGAATCTGATGTTGGGCCAACCAAATCTGCTGATATCACCATAGCTATCACACACCCACATGTGCCACAAGCAGGCCAGGGGACTGGCCCAATCAACCGTCACAGCCACTGCCAACACCAGCACAGACCGCTTGGGTTCCAGTGGATTGCTCCACCACTGCTACTGCCATCACCCACATCACACCAGCTTCCCAGGGGCCTGGGAACCTTCACACATACCTAGCCTACTGCTGTCATTACCAGCATCCAAGCAAACCACCTGAAGGCCCAAGAATTGGCCACCATGTGATACAGTAAAGCAATGCTAAGAGGAAAGTTTATTGCAATATATGCATACATAAAATAAGTTAAAAAATTATGAATGAACAATCTCACAATACACCTCAAGGAATTAGAAAAGCAAGAACAAACCAAACCCCAAATTAGCAGCAGAAAAGAAATCATAATGATCAGGGCAGAAATAAATGAATAGTGACTAAAAAAATACAAAGGATTAATAAAATAAAAAGTTGGTTCTTTGAAAAGATACACCAAGTTGATAAACTCTAGCTAGACTAACCAAATGAAAAAGGGGGAAGACCCAAATAAGCAAAATCAGGAATGACAAATTGGTATTACAATTAATACCACAGAAATTTTAAAAGATTATCAAAGACTATTATGAACAACTATACACTAACAAACTAGAAAACGTAAAGGAAATTAACAAGTTCCCAGAAATGAACAATCTACCAAGGTTGAATCAGGAAGAAGGAGAAAACCTAAACAGACCAATAATGAGTAGCAAGATTGAATCAGCAACAAAAAGTCTCCCATTAAAGGAAAGCCAGGGTCCAAATAGATTCACGGCCAAATTCTACCAAACCTACAAAGAAGAACTAATACTAATCTTCCTGAGAACCATTCCAAAAAAGAATTGAGGAGGAAGAAATTATCTGGCCGGGCGCGGTGGCTCACGCCTGTAATCCTAGCACTTTGGGAGGCTGAGGTGGGTGGATCACGAGGTCAGGAGATTGAGACCATCCTGTATAAGATGGTGAAACCCTTTCTCTACTGAAAATACAAAAAAAAAATTAGCCGGGCATGGTGGCGGGCGCCTGTAGTCCCAGTCACTTGGAAGGCTGAGGCAGGAGAATGGCGTGAACCCAGGAGGTGAAGCGAGATCGTGCCACTGCACTCCGGCCTGGGAGACAGAGCAAGACTCCGTCTCAAAAAAAAAAAAAAAAAAAAAAGAAAAAAGAAATTATCTATAACTCATTCTGTCCAGCCAGCATTTCCCCAACCCCAAAACTGACAAGGGCACAAAGGAAAAATATCCCAAATGAACACAGACACAAAAATCCTCAGCAAAATACCAGCAAACTGAATCCAACAGCACATTAGGAAGATAATACACCATCATCAAGTGGCACCTACATCAAGGATGCAAAAGTGGTTCAACATATGCAAATAAATACATATAATATATCACATTAAGAGAATGAAGGACAAAAACCATAAGATCATCTCAGTAGATGCAGAAAAAACATTACATAAAATTCAATATTTCTTCATAGAAAACCACAACAAACAAGGCATAGAAGGAACATACCCCAAATTAATAAAGACCATTGGTGTAGTTTGGATATCTGTGTCCCTAAAATCTCATGTTGAAATTTGTTCCCTAATGTTGGAGGAGAAATTTGATGGCAAGTGTTTGGATCATGAGGTTTTATCCCTCATGAATGACTTGGTGCCATCTCCAAAGTAATGAGTAGGTTCTTGACCTATTAGTTTACACCACCACAACTGGTTGGTTAAATGACATGGCACCCCTTCCCTCTTTATCTGTTTCTTACCCTCTTGCCATGTGATGTCTGCTCCTCTTCCTCTTCCACCATGATTGGAAACTACTTAAGGCCCTCACCAGAAGCAGATGCTATTGTCATGCTTCGTATACAACCTGTAGAACAATAAGCCAAATAAACTTTTTTCTTTATAAATTATCCATCCCTGGGTATTTATCTATAGCTATACAAAAATGGACTAAGACAGTCCTATGTGACAAACCCCCCGTTAACATCACACTGAATGGGAGAAAATTGAAATCTTTTCATTTAAAAACTGGAACAAGGTAAGGATGCCAACTTTTACCACTCTTATTCAAAATAGTTCTAGAAGTCCTAGACACAGCAATTAGGTAAGAGAAATAAATAAAAGTCATCCAAATTGAAAAGGAGTAAGTAAAATTATCCCTCTTTGGTGATGATATGATCTTATATCTAGAAAAAGCTAAAAACTTAATACTAAATAACTCAGATTTAATAAAGAATTCAGTGAAGTTGCAGGAAGCAAAATCAAAATACAAAATCAGTAGCATTTCTACACACCAAATGATCTAGCAGAGAAAGAAATCAATAATTCAATACCATTTACAATAGCTATAAAAGTAAAATACCTAGGAAAAATTTAGCAAAGGAAGTGAAAGATCTCTACAAAGAAAAATACAAAAAACTGATGAAAGTAATTGAAGATGACACACACAAATGGACAAACAGCCCATGTTCATGGATTGGAAGAATTAATATCATTAAAGTGGCCATGTTGCCCAAAGCACTCTACAGAGTCAATGTAATTCGTATCAAAATACCAAGGCATTCTTTCACATAATTAGAAACAAACAATTCTAAAATTTACATAGAACCAAAAAAGGGCACAAATAGACAAGGCAATCCTGAGAAAAAAGACGAAAGTGGAGGCACCATTTTATCTGACTCCAAAATATGTTACAATGCTATAGTAACCAAAACAGCACAGTATTGATATGAAAAATAGACATATAGGCTAATGTAACAGAATAGAGAACCCAGAAATGAAACCACATGTTTACTGTCAACTGATCTTCAACAAAGAGGACAATAATTCACATCAGATAAAGAAACCCTCTTCAATAAATGATGTGGGGAAAACTGGATAGACACATATGAAAGAATGAAACCAGACCTTTACCTTTCACAATGTACAAAAATTAACTCAAAATGAATTAAAGACTTAACTGTAAGACCTGAAACTATAAAAATACTAGAAGAAATTCTAGGGAAAACTCTTCTAGACATCGGTCTAGGGAAATAGTTTATGACTAAGACCTCAAAAGTACAGGCAAAAAATAAATAAATAAATAAATCCATCCATCCATCCAGCCATATGGGACTTAACTATAAAGCTTCTGAATAGCAAAATAAATAAATTAACAGACTGAAGAAGTAAGTGTTGAATGGAAAGAAACACTTGCAAACTATGGCTCTGACAAATGACTAATATCTAGAATCTATAAGAAACGTAATGAACCTAACAAGAAAGAAGTAAGTAACTCTATTAAAAAGTGGGCAAAGAACATGAAGAAATACTTCCCCGAAGAAGACATACAAGTGGCCAACAAACATATTAAAAAATGGTAAACATCACTAATCATCAGATAAACTAAAATTAAAACTACAATGAGAGAGAATCTTACTCAAGTCAGAATGGCTATTGTTAAAAAGACAAAAAGGAAATGATGTTGTCAAAGATGAGGGAAAAAAGGGCACTCTTTTACACTGTTCATGGAAATGTAAACTAGTAAAACCATTATGGAGAGAAGTATGGAGATTTCCCCGAATACTAAAAATAGAATTACCATTTGATCTAGGAATCTCACTACTGGGTATCTACCCAAAAATATAGAAATTAATATATTAAAGACATACCCGCAGTTACATGTTTATTACAGCACCATTCACAATAGCAAAGATATGGAACTGACCTAAGTATCTATCAAAGGGTGGATGAAAAAAAGAATGTGGTGTACATACATAGTGGAATATGGTTTAGTCATTAAAAAGAATGAAATTATGTCATTTTTAGCAGTATGGATGGAACTGGAGGTCATTATCTTAAGTGAAATAACACAAGCATAAAAAGACAAATATCACATGTTCTCATATATATGTGGGAGCTAATGTATTTTAGCACATGGAGGTAGAGAGTGGAAAGACAGACAAACACTGGGAAGGGTGAGTCGGGGAATAGGGTGGATGAAAAGAAGTTGGTTAATAGGTACAACTGAATAAAACATTGAATAAATTTAGTGTTTGATAGCAGAGTAGGGTGATTATATCAAACAAAAATGTACTGTACTCAGGTGATGGACACACCAAATACCCTGCCTTAATCACTATGTGTTATATACATGTAATAAAACTTTTTATGTACTCCCATAAATTTGTGCAAATAAAACAAAAATGATGTTGTGTGCATGCATTTGCAATTGATTCTGTATATGGAAGTTGATTTCCTTCATGGCACTGTAATTTCCCTCAGCTTAATTGAAGAAATCCAGGCAGAGACTTCCCTGCCTCTCACCATTCTACTTAAGAAATGAAATTAATAAGAAGCCAGTGTTTGTGGCAAAAAGTGGAAAAGAAGGAACAATTATGTGGTGCATTTTGGCTATTTAAAAGCAAATTCAGAAAGGTGGTGGAAATAATACAGAATATAGAGCAAAAACGTGTGGGCTCTATGTCAATTCAAACAGGCTAAGTTGTTATGTAAGAAGAACAAACTCCAAAATCTCAGTGGCTTAAATAAAATAGCAAAGGCTTATTTCTTACTACTGTTACTTATCTACTGTAGGTTAACCACAGATATGTTGGGAAACCAAAAGCTGAGGAACTCTGTCTGCTCCACACAATCATCATTCAGCCTTATGAAAGCTCCGTCAAGTCAAAATGCTTTCAGCTTAATACAAAATTCCAGACTCCATTGCAACATTGGAAGACAGGGCTGGGAAGTCGAGCATGAACATTTCCATGCTTTGTCCTGAAAGAGATATATCACTTTTGATCTTTTTACATTAGGCAAAACTAGCCATATGTTCTCTTCTAACCTCAAGAAGGTGTGAAAGTGTAATTCTTCATGTACCTGGAAGAAAAAGAGAACTGAATACATTGGTGGGTGTTAATATTGGCTCCCACAATTTTCATCATGACTATACATCTGGCTGTACATCCTTGGGAACATTACTAAATCCTGTGGAGTCTCAGATTCCTCATTGTAAAATGGGTATAATAATTTTTATCTTGTAGTAATTTGTAAGTATGAAATGAGATAAATCTTTAAAGAATTGGACAGAGAGTCCCACACATAATAATTATTCAATTAATGATAGTCATTTTAGTTCAGAGGAAAAAAGTCAGCTCTTATCATTTAGTCTTGAATTACCCAGGTTTATTATCTATAAAGACAAGATTCACTATCTTTAAACCAAATATTCCCATCGCTGTATATTTGGCCTGAAAATACTGGTTTTTATAATGGTTTCTATCTGGACCTTCTAGACCTGAGAAAAGAGAATTTATGATCAATCAAAATACTACTACTATTGGCATAACTATAGTTATATGTTAAACATAGCAAAAAACTTGTTGCAGATAACTCTGTTCACATTAGTTAAAAAAAAAAAACTTCTATTTTTAACATATGCATAGTAACTATACATGTATGTTTTTGCTGCTTTGGGGATATATAGGTTTGACTAATTATATCCTTAGTATCTTTAATGGGGTGGTTAATATTCCATGTTTTAGGTTTACCTTGTATTTGTCAGAATCTGTGCATGGTATCTTGCCTACCACTTCCTTTATTATAAAGAGCAAGTAAGATGGTGATCTGTGTATGACAGGGATGGAATATATGGTGACTAACTACTGGTGGCGTGGCTTCTCTAGTTCTGATTAATAAAACTGACACACTTACTAAGCATTAAGACTCAAATCATTTTGGATGGATACATTTCTAAAATGTCCATATATCGCTACCTTTTAAATAGGATAATGAAAATACCCTTTGACGATCTTTTGCATTTCCTCAAATTTAAACAACTCAAATTTACCATATTCTTATGATCCAAGACAACTCTTCAGCCTTTATTTTTTTTGAGCCATATATATAAACAAGGCATCTTTATCAGACTAGACTATCTCTATCTTCTGTTTCCCCTTCCAAACCAAGTCCAGTTGTTCTTCCTCCAGTTTTCTCTACCCATACTCCAATCTAGAAGACTTACATTCCTAACGTCTTCTGTCCTATTCCATACACTCAATCAGTAATCTCATCCTATTGATACTACTTTCTGAATGTGGCTTACTTCTTTCCTTCTACTTGTTTAATCTACTCTCGCTATAATAGCCATAATACTGCCTCCTAACTACACTCTGCCATTATTCTTTCCCTTTTCACATCATCTTTTCTACTGCTACTAAAAGCATTCTGATTTCTTTTCTGATGGTATTCTTTATGATACTTTCACAAAGATTTTAGGACATAAACGTGTGTGCCTTCTCAAATTGCATCATCACCTTTCTTTCCAAACCTGTTCACCCAACTCCTAGCCTGCACGGACACCCCTTTTTTAGAGTGCACTGAGCTAGCCACAATCCAAGTTAAAGCTCCAGTCTTGTGTATCTATCACATCCCTCACTCCAAGTGTAATTGCAGTAATCCATTCTTCCATTAATGAGTATGAATGAAATGTGATACCATACTGCATGATCTGGCTTCCTGGGTGGCCTCTGAGTGACCGGATGATGCAAACTGGAAGTATGGGGTGTTATTTCCGCATGAGGTGAACTCGACAAATAACAGAGTAAGAAAGAATAACACTTCCTCCCCTCTCCCCTTCCCTTCTGAGGACTACTCAGAGAAGCAAGCTGCCTTTTTAAGCTTTCCAGAGAAATCCAGCAACAGCAGTGCCATCAAAACCCACCTGCTGAGAGCAACCTGCTGTGCCTCCTCACAAGAAGTGGTGAAGCAGAAGCCAGCTCAGAAATTCATTGCCTCACACTGCTTCTTACATTGCTTTGCCTTTGTCCCCCTTTATTCTTCACCTCCAAATCCCTGGACTTGCCCTCCAAAACAAAGTGTCAACACAGTAATCTGGCCTCAGGCTCTGCTTACACAGAACCGTGGCTAACACATAGGTAAAAATAAACTCAAGCAGTACAAATATTAAACAGTAAAAAGTAACTTTCCACCCCAAAACCAAAAGTTGTTCCCTGGATCCTCATTTTCCTTCCACAGAGTTATCCACTATTAGCAGTTTGTGTGTGCCCCTCTACAGATAGCATATAATCAAATACATAAATATTATATAACGGTATATGTATACATATGTATGAATATACCATGTTACAAAAATAAAAATAGAATATGCCCACCACACCTTGCATTTTTGCGGATTGAAGTTTGTAGAACATTAATCTGATTATGTGAATCTCAAAAGGTTCAGGTGGCTTCTTATTATCCCCGAATACAATTCAAATTCCCAGCTTTGAAAGTCCTTCATGCTCTGGCTTCAATCTATGACTGTCCACATTCTTGTCTAGTTTCCTGTCATCATGTGCCTTTCGCTTAGCCACACCTAGTGCCTTGCTATTCCCCATACAAGCAATGCTCTCAATTTTCCATATATTTATGCATGCATTCCATGTGCATAAAATATTCTTTCAATATATATGCATTTATTGATTGAATGAATCATCATGGTCAACTAATGACTGCAGTTTGATGTTCTTTCTAAAATTTAGTTTCCTTCCTCTCTCTTCTATGCAGTTAACTATCAATTTTCATAGCTATAGATGTGCCTGTTTTGGACAGCATCCACTGATACCACTAAAATAGCTGTGTACTCGAAGGTAAGGTAGGTATAATGTTTTCAGAGGAAAACAAGTAGCCAAACTAAGTAACCAGGATAACTTTAATTTTCTATTCAGTTCTGCTCATCTAAGAATATAAATCCAGACACTAAAACAGCTAGTTTCTTCACCATCTCTATTTTCAAGTGATTCATTTAATTCTGGCTTTCACTTATGCTCTCGGTTGCTGTTTCCGCTAGAAGTCTGACAGGAAGATAAGTAGAGTGTTACTGTTCCTTACATTTCTCAGAAGTCTAATATACAGTACACATACACAGCAGAGAGGAAGGAAGGAAGCATTCAAACAAAGTACCTTTTCTCCAGTCTGCATGCTAAAATATTGTTACACATTCAAAATCTTAAGACTAATTAACATCCTGGACATTCTGCACACAGAACTACAGTTAAATGTACAGAGCTGATTACTAGGGCTTTGAAGAAAACATTATCTGATATTTATAGAAACTTACTTAAAAAAATGAAGTTTTCAGTAAGAATTGTTGAGTTGTTTTAACTTTGTTCAGATGAAGAAGAAAACAAGGCTTTGAGCTTCTTGAAAGGGAAAAGTTATATATACATGAAGTATTGATTTATCTTTTTTGATCCAGGTCTGCCAGAATACCACATTGTATAATGCATCTCCATTTGTTCATAATGCATTAAAGGGCATTTTATATTTTTTCTCATACCTGAGGGCATTTTGAAATGAAGTCTTCTCCAAAGAATACAACCTTCTTAGAAAATATGTTATTTGTTTAATTTCAGGTTTTAGTTTAGATTTAGGGGGTACATGTGCAGGTTTATTACAAGGGTATATTTTGCGATCCTGAGATTTGTGTTTCTATCGATCCCGTCACTCAGAGACTGAAGGTAATACCCAGTAGGAGGTTTTTTAGCCCTTCCTTGCCCCCAACTCCTTTTGGAGTCCCTAGTGTCTCATGTTCTTATCTTTATGTCTGTGTGCGACTAATGTTTAGCTCCCACTTATAAGTGAGAACATGCAATATTTGGTTTTTGGTTTCTAGGTTAATTTGCTTAGGATAATGGACTCCAGCTACATCCACGCTGCTGCAGGGATATGATTTCATTCTTGTTTATGGTTGTGCAGTATTCTGTGATATGTACCACATTTATCCAATCCACTGTTGATGGGAATTTGGGTTGATTCCATGTCTTTGCTATTGTGAATAGTGCTGCATTGAACATAAGAGTGCATGTGTCTTTCTGGTAGAATGATTTATTTTCCTTTGGGTATACACCCACTTGTGGGATTGTGCAGTTCAATGGTAGTTCTATTTTTAGTTCTTTGAGAAATTGCCAAACTGCTTTCCACAGTGGCTGCACTAGCTTACATTCTTACAGTACATAAGCATCCCCTTTTCTCTGCAGCCTCACCAACATTAGTTACATTTTAACTTTTAAGTGATAACTGTTCTGACAGGACTGAGATGATATCTCACTGTGGTTTTGTTTTGCATCTCTCTGATGATTAGTGATATTAAGCACTTCTTCATATGTCTGTTAGATGTCTGTATATCTTCTTTTGAGAAGTACCTGTTTATTTTGTTTGCCAGATTTCTATATGGGGTTGTTTTTCTTGTTGATTTATTTAAGCTCCTTACAGATTCTGGATCTGAGTTGTTTGCTAGATTCATACCCTGTGAATATTTTTTATCATTCTGTACACTCTTTGTTACTCTATTGGTAGTACTTTTTGCTGTGCAGAAGTTCTTTAGTTTTATTTGGTCCCATTTATCAATTTTTTGTTGCAATTGCTTTTGAGGACTTAGTCATAAATGATTTGCCAAAGTCTATGTCCTGAAGGGTATTTCCTAAGTTTTCTTTTAGAAATTTTATAGTTTGAGAACTTACATTTAAGTTTTTAATACACCTTGAGTTAACTTTTTTATATGGAGATAGGAAGCGTTCCAGTTTCATTATTTTGCACATGGTTAGCCAGTTTTCCCAGCACCATTTATTGAACATGGGTTCCTTTATCCATTACTTATGTTTGTTGACTTTATAAAAGATCATTCGGTTGTGTGTGGCTATATTTAGGAGTTTCTATTCCGTTTTCTTGGTCTATATGTCTATTTTTGTACCGATACCATGCTGTTTTGGTTACCGTAACTTTGTACTATAGTTTCAAGTTAGGTAATGCGATGTCTCTAGTTTTATTTTTACTTAGGATTGCTTTAGATATCAGGGGTCTTGTTTGGTTTCATATAAATTTTAAAAGTGTTTTTTTTTTTTTTTCTAATTGTGTGAAAAAATGGCATTGGTAATTTGATAGGAATAGTATTTAATCTGTAGAATGCTTCAGGTCATATGGTCATTTAAATTATAGCGGATTCTTCCAATCCATGAGCATGGAATGTTTTTCCACTTGTTCATGCCATGTATGATTTCATTTGGTAGTGTTTTGTAGTTGTCCTTGTAGGGCTAGTTCACTTTCTTGGTTAGATGAATTCCTAAGGTTTTTGTGTGTGTCTATTGTAAATGAAATTGCATTCTTGAGTTGGCTTTCAGGTTGAACATTATTGGTGTGTAGAAATGCTACTGATTTTTGCACGTTGGCTTTTGTATACTGAAACTTTAATGAAATTATTTATCTGGTCTAGGATCCTTTCATCAGAGTCCTTAAGATTTTATATGTATAGAATTATATCCTCAGTGAAGAGAAATAACATGACTTTCTCTTTTCCTATTTGGATGTGTTCTATTTATTTCTCTTGCCTGATTCCTTTGGGTAGGATTTCCAGTAATACATTGAATAGGAGTGGTGAGAGTGGACATACTTGTCTTATTCTGGTTTTCAAGGGGACTGCTCCCAGCTCTTGCCTATTCAGTATGATATTGGCTATGGATTTGTCATAGATGTCACTTCCTATTTTGAAATATTTTCCTTCAATGCCTAATTTGTTAAGGGTTTTTATCATGAAAGAATGTTGCTATTTATCAAAAGTTTTTCTGCACCAATCAAGATATTCATATGATTTCTAAAATTTTAATTCTATTCCTGTGTTGAATCACATTTATTTATTTGCATATGATGAACCAACCTTGCAGCCTAGGAATAAAGTCTACTTGATTGTGGTGAATTAATTTTTTCTTGTGCTGCTTGATTCAGTTTGCTAGTATTTAGTTGAGGATTTTGCCTCTACATGCATCAGTGATATTGACCTGTAGTTTTCTTTTTCCCTATGTCTTTGCCAGATATTTGTACCAGGTTGATGCCGGTTTAATAGAATTAATTAAGGCAAAATCCCTTCTCTTCATTTTTTTTCAATAGCTTCAGTAAGATTGCTACTAGCTCTACATTGTACATCTGGTAGAATTTGTGAGTCATTTTTATCTGGGGCTCTTTTTTTTTTTTTTTTTTGGTAAGTTTTTCTTACTTACTCAATTTCAGAACTCATTACTGGTCTCTGCAGTGTCACAATTTCTTCCTGAATCAATCCCTACAAATTGTGCATGTCTATGAATTTATTGATTTCCTCTAGTTTTTCTAGTTTGTGAGCACAGAGGTGTTCATTATAGTCTTTGAAGATCTTTTGTATTTCTGTAGGATCAGTTATAACGTCATCTTTGCCATTTCTGATTGTGCTTGTTTGGATCTTCACCCTTGTTTTTTCATTGTTTTTCTAGTTAGCAGTCAATTGGTCTGATTTATCCTCTAAAAGAACCAATTTTTTTGTTTTGGATCCTTTGTATGGGTTTTCAAGTCTCAATTTCATTTAGAGTTGATCTGATTTCAGTTATTTCTTTTTTTCTGCTACCTTGGGGCTAGTTTATTCTTGTTTCTCTAGTTTCTTTAAGTACAGTATTAAATTGTTAATTTGAGATCTCTGTCTTGATATAGGTGTTTAGTGCTATAAGCTTTCCTCTTAACACTGCTTTTGCCACATACCAGAAATGTTGGTATGTTATGTTTCTGTTTTCACTTGTTTCCAATAATGTTTTGGTTTCTGCCTTAATTTTGTTGTTTATTCTAAAGCCATGAAGAAGTAAACTGTTTAGTTTTCATGTAATTGTGTGGTTTGAGGAGTTCCTCATGGTATTTATTTATATTTTTATTCCATTGTGGTCCAAAAGTATTTTTGGTATAATTCAATTTTTTAAAAAATTTATTAAGACTTGCCTTATTGATGAGCATGTGGTTGATCTTAAGTATGTGTCTTGTGTAGATGAGAAGAATATATATTCTATGGCTGTTGGGTGGCATATTCTATAAATGTCTATTAGGTCCAATTGGTCATGTCAAATTTAAGTCCAGAATATCTTTATTAGTTTACTGCCTCACTGATCTATCTAACACCTTCAGTGGGGTGTTGAAAGCCCCCATATTATTGTGAGGGTGTGCAAGTCTTTTCCTATATAAGTATTTGTTTTATAAATTTTGGGTGCTCCAGTATTGGATGCGTATAAATTTAGGATATTTAAGTCTTCTTGTTTAATTGAACCCTTTGTCATTATGCAATTACATGCAATTACATTCTTTGTCTTTTTTTTTTTTTTTTTTTTTTTTACTATTGCTGGTTTAAAATCTAGAAAGAAAAAAAAAAGGGTTCTTGTTTGCTTTTCTCTACCACTACTTTCTATACTGGAATCTACTGAAGACATACAAAGACTTCTTTGACTCTCTATAGTTATAATGGATTGTGTATATGCAATGCAGCTTCTCTGGAAACTAGGTATTAACAGATTGTCATGCTTACACCTCTTTTTAAAGAAGTATAAAACAATTACAGTTACTGACCCAAACTAAAATGTCAATACTCTTTGAATTGAGCCTATAAAAAGTTGCAATTTTAAGTTATCTGTATTATATATTGATATGATTTGGATCTGTGTTCCCCTACTCAAATCTCATGTTTGATTGTAATCCACAATGTTAGAGGTGGGGCCTGGTAGATGATTGAATCATGGGGGTGGATTTCTCATGAATGATCTAGTACCTTCCCCTTGGTCCTGCCCTTGCAATAGTGAATGAGTTCTCACAAAATTTTATCTTTTAAAAGTTTGTGGCATCTCCCTCCTCTCTCTCTTGCTCCTGCTTTCACCATGTAACATGACTGCTCCCCATTTGCCTTCTGCTATGAACGGGAGCTTTCTTGAGACCTCCCCAGAAGCAGGTGCCACTATGCTTCCTGTACAATCTGCAGAAACTGTGAGCAAATTCAACTTATTTTCTTATAAATTACCTGTTCTCAGGCATTTCTTTAAAGCAATACAAGGACAAACTAATAAAGATATAAATGAAACAAATAAGTATGACAGATGCTCAGAGTTTAAGAAAATAACTTTTTAGTTGAAAAGCGACGAAGCAAAGTTAAATAAGGGAAAGATAGCAGTCAATTCTGCTCATGTGATATCACAATAACTAATCTTGATAATTTGTAAAGAGGCTAAATATATTTGGGCATGGTTACCAGCAGGCTGGTTTATTATATCCTTATGGATCTTACATAGATGTATTTAGTACATTTAGTTTTAGATTGTTATAAGTTTCTGCCAAATGCTTCATGCACAAAGCGCCTCATCTCCACAGGCTATGTGTGAAATGGTATTACCTCATTGTTTTCATAAACCTTGGCCTTTTTTTAGGGCAGATGAGTAAGAAAAACGGACCAGTGAAAAATTAAGAGGTGACATGTTTAGAGTAAGAATTAATTGTAACTACAGGGTCCCCCAAATGGATATTACAGTCTTGAAATAAACACATGTATATTTGTGGTCATAAGAAAAATCAGTATAAAAGCTGCCCACACTTTTCCTGGAAAAGCGGATATGGTAACTGGGCCTTAAAATACATTTTTTAAAATGGTAACTTTGGTTACTACTAAAGGAACAGACAGGATAATTAACCACTGGCACTAACATTTTTGTGATTTTTCCTCATGACAAAATTTACGGGTTACAGCAAAAGAAATAGAGAAACTTAGGGGAAATCTACTAGAAATAAAATAAGTAATTATACTAAATGCTATAAAAGTACTGACAAAGTTAGGCTCATTAAAGATGCTGTTGTCAGGTACCAACTAGTTCCATACGTTTCAATAGGTTTTGCACCACAAATTTCTTTAATAGCTAGAAAAATTCATATGAAGACATTCTCTTCAAATTTCTCATGTTAAAACCTTTTTATCTGTTTTCTATAATTAAACTTAATGATAATAATTAATATTGGTGGAGTGCTTATTGTACACCAGGAATTATGTGAAACCTTTTGCATGTAGCATCTCATTAAATCCTTATAACCACTCTATGATATGAGTACAGTGAATGGCGCACATTTCACAGATATAAAAACAGAGGATCAGAAAGGGTACATAATCTGCCTGAGGTCAAAAGTCTAGTAAGTGGCACAGCCTGAATTTGAATCTATATATTTGTGTGACTCCAAAGACTGCACTAACCACTAACCAATTTCATCAGTTTGGGACCAGTACACTGAATGCTGTATCTTCATGCATATACTATTGGGTTAGGCAGGACCAGAAATGAATGTTGTTTTCTTTACAGCAAAACTGATTTATCCCACATTTATTGAGCTTCTATTTATCACAATCAAGCATTAGGCATTATATGCCAAAGCATGAGACATAGAAAGATATCTATGATATGGTGTGAGTCTCAGTTCTTTGCAGTTTAGCTGGGGGAAAGCAGATAAAGAGGGGGATGAGCTATGGAGTATAAGCACAGGGTGCTACAGGGGCAGAGAGGAGGAGCACTGAACGAGTTTGGTGGGTTCAAAGAAGGTATCTCCAAAGTCGAAGTGAGACTTTAGATAGAAAGAGTTAGATTTAAAAAAGGAGGTGGGTATAGCAGAAAAACTGGCCGTATAGGCAGAGGGAGCATGATGCATAGCAACCTGGAGAGTGGAGAGAGTACAGAACATGTGCAGAATTACAAGTAGTTCTGTAAAAGTACTAAGAAAAAACTGTTTAGCTGAGCGCATTGTTTAAACTTACCTGTTTCATGCCAATGAGTGGGTCTCTAGCCTCAGTGATCCACTGAAGAGTGTCCTAAAGATAACGGAATTATGCTTTGGGAGTACGTTTCATTCCTACATTTCTTCAGTGGTGAGAAAAATATTTAACATCTAAAGCCTGTCTACTTTCAACTGTCCCTTGGATTCAAGGAAAGTAGAGACTGAGGATTATTTAGTATCTTGAATAAAATGTTGGTACCTTAGCTGTTTGGTAGGATATGTAGAAGCAGTTTGAAACCCTATACCCAAAGTATTTCAAAGAAACCAGCCATAACCATCTCTGAGTTAGTACACAACAAACAAAATTCATTAAGGTTGTACAGGCACTACTATTATAAAGCCAGACTCAGAACAAATTGTCATACTATATATGTGAATATCTGATCCAATTTGGATAATGAGAAAAGTATGCCCACATGGCATATGTTTGAATTGGCAGCCAGTTTGTAGCATGCTAGGCAGATGATTGAAAAAAATGTGGACAAAGCACCTATGTTAAATGACATGATATCCCTTCCACTGTGCTTTCCTACAATAGTGTAGGCGAACTCTAAGCAAAAATTACTTTTAGTATTATGGCTCTCTACTACATAACCATGAAAAACAATTCTTGAGCATGGAATCTTGCAAGATTTTTCTGCCCAATTTAACATATACTTATTGATCAACTACTACATGCTAGACACTGTGTTCTTTCTAGTAAAAGACCTAAAACTAGATTGCAATATAGTAAAAGGGAAGAAACTAGTACATAATTAAAATACTGAGGCCGCCAGACACAGTGGCTCATGACTGTAAACCCAGCATTTGGGGTGTCCCAGGTGAGGCCAGTGTTCCAGGCCGAAAGAGTGAGGGTCGTGATCAACTCAGTATACCACTGGAGGCTATATGAGTAAACAGTAAACTGTTCTCATGAAAGCCGGATATTGGCAAACTGACAAACTGCGTCTACTGCCCAGAAGGAATGCTGAGGGCAGTCACGACCCAAGCACAAGTGTTTCTTGTGATTAGGCAAATCTGAAGCCTGTCAGCAATAATGTGAACCTGTGATCAATCAAGCAGCTGACCAACCATTACCTCCTCCTCCCTGCTCTTTCTACCCAATAACTATGAAGGGCTGTGGAAGCTCAGGGCAGCTGCTGCCTTTGCTCACTAGAAGCAGAGAGCCCTCTTCTTCTTCCCCTGGCCCCTTCTTTAAACAGTTTCTTTTTTCATTTCTGCATTCATCCTCCTTTGTTCAGTCTCGTAATGACAGTCTCAAGTAGTAACAGTAGTAACTGTCATAATGACAGTCTCAAGTAACAGTAGTAACTGTCGTAGTGACAGTCTCAAGTAGTAATTGTGGCAGTCTGCCACAGGCCAGGAGTTCAAGACCAGCCTGAGCAACATAGCAAGATGCTATCTCTAAAAAAAAAAATACAAAAATTAGCTGAGTGTGCTGGCACATGCCTGAAATCCAAGCTATTTGGGAGGCTCAGGCAGGAGGAATGCTTGGACTCAGGAGTCTGAGGATTCAGTGAGCCATGAACATACCACTGCACTCCAGCATGGGCAACAGAGCAAGACCCTGTTTCAAAAAAAAAAAAAAAAAAAGATACAAAAATTAGCCAGGCATGGTGAGTCACACCTGTAATCCCAGCTACTTGGGAGGCTGAGGCACAAGAATCTCTTGAACACGGAAGATGAAGGTGGCAGTAAGTCGAGGTTGAGTCACTGAGCTCCAGCCTGGCAAAAAAAAAAAAAAAAGAAGAATGTATACAGTTCGGTGGTTCCAGTATATTCACAGAGCTGTGCAGCCATCACCACAGCCAGACATAGGCCATCCCAGAGATACCGGGTGTGCCTTAGTAGCTGTTGTCCCTATCCCCCAAGGATGTCTCCGATATTCTCAACTTCAACTTCTTGTCAGTGCAGAGTGGTTGGCAATGAGATGTATTTTCTTTCCCTTTTCTGGTGCTAAGTCTTTGAAATCTGTTGTGTATTTACCTAAAGTCATCTTGTTTCAGAACAGCTCGTTTCCTTCTGTCACGTTCCATGTGTGGGTCTGGCAGTGGAACATCTCAACAGTTTTACTCTCCAACTTTTTATTTTGAAAATTTCATACCTTCATAAAAGTCTTAAGAAGAATGTCATAAGCACCCACATAGTCTTCCCAGATTCACCAAGGTTAGGTTTTTACCATATTGTCATAGTTTGTGTGTGTGTGTTTTAATTCATTTTATTTTATTTTTTGAGATGGAGTTTCACTCTTGTTGCCCAGGTTGGAGTTCGATGGCATGATCTCGGCTCACTGCAACCTCCACCTCCCGGGTTCAAGCGATTCTCCAGCCTCAGCCTCCCAAGTAGCTGGGATTGCAGGCGCCCGCCACCACTCCCAGCTAATTTGTTGTATTTTTAGTAAAAACAGGGTTTCCCATGTTGGTAAGGCTGGTCTCGAACGACCGACTTCAGGTGATCCGCCTTCCCCAGCCTCCCAAAGTGCTAGGATTACAGGCGTGAGCCATCGTACCTGACCCGTTTTTTTTGTTTGTTTTCGTTTTATTTATCTTTCTTTACCTTTTTTGAGACAGAATCTTGCTGTGTTGCCCAGGCTGGGCTTGAACTCTTGGGCTCAAGCAGTCTTCCCACCTTAGCCTCCCAAAGTACTGGAATTATGAATGAGAGGCACTGTGCCTGGCCTTTTTTTTTTTTTTT
>NW_012114722.1:6956723-7051794 GCF_000951035.1 Colobus angolensis palliatus | reverse complement strand
AAAAAAAAAAAAAAAAAATTCTGAGGCAGTGTTTAATAATATATGGAGAAATTTCCAAAGGCTTAATGAAGGAGGTGGTATTTTAGCTGTTCTTTAAAAGGAACATGAAATATCAGTAATTGAAATTAGCAAGAAAAATATTCTGAGCTGTGAAAAGAAGAATAAAATGTGTTGCTTCTTGAGAGCTCATTATTTGTCAGGAACTTTTAAAAACATTTCATATGTTTAGCTCATTTAATTTTTATAGCAACCTGTGTAACAGGTATTACCATTAGCTACCTTATATTTGTGGAAAATGATTTACGGAAAAATCAGAAAGATGAAATAACCTGCCCGAGGCCACACACCTCGCAAGTATTAGAGTTAAGATTCAAACTAAAACAATCTAACCCACGAAGCCCATAACCTTAACTGTTCTCTCTTATTATACAAGTAAAGTATATTTTTCGGCAGAGACAGAAAAATATAACAATGTGTTTGGAGCATGTTAAGTATTCTAGAGCTGATGGGGCCCAGTATGTGATACAATTAACTGTAAATTATAGAAAAAGCAACTAAGATAACAGTCAATAATCAAAAACTTTAAAACTCATTCTAAGAAATTTTTAGTTCATTAAAAATTAATGATTGGAATCAGATTAAGGAGAAATAATGACTTTTATGGAGGCGAGTGACATAATGCAACCCACTTTGGGAATAAAAGGGTAACAATACTGTGAAGAATATATTTGCAGATAAAGGCATCCAGGCAAGAGACAAGAAGGGAAGGCAATGAAAATACTTGATGTCTCTTCTATTAGAGGTGCTACTTTAGATAAGTGGAGACATAGACAATGAATGATACGCTCGAATTTTGGTGTGAGAATGGACTGTACTAATAGGAATGAAACACTTCAAAGCCCACAGCCCAATTAAACTCCCTAACCATAATATCATTTATAGTGTAACTGTTTCTAAATTTTCCCAACAAAAAGATACCAGAAAGGTTTTCTCATTCATGACCAAAATGACTAATTGTAATTAAAATAATGCTTAGGAAAGTGTCTTGTGCATGTCAAAAAGTTAACACTGTGAGGATGTGACAAAGCAGCCTGTATCATGATGACTTTTGATTGAGAACTATATGCATTATTTTATAGGTTTATATTTCCCACACTGTCTTCAAGGACACTTTTTAATACATTACCACATCCCTTTAGCATAAATTAAATATATCTGAATAGTCAAAGCCATTTATTTATCTCCGAAAGTCTAACTTCCTATAAGAAAATGACTTAAATATGGAAAATATCTGGCTCAATTAGTTGCTAATTTCTTAAGAGGACTGAATGTCAAATGTGAAGTGCAAGTTACTGCCATGGAAAATACTGTGTAGTTGAAAGAAGGAATTCATTGTGTTCTTAGATTCCAAGAGGGAGTATAATGTAGTGGTTAAACATGCAGTTTTTGGACAACACTACGTGGATTCAAATTTCACTTCCATCACTAATTGGGTTGACTTTGATCAAGTTACTTAACAACCTTGTGCCTCAGTGTCACCATTTGTAAAATAAAAGCGGTAATATCACCGATTTCAGTTAGTGAAAACTAGTTGTATGAGTTTATTCTCCCATTGCTATAAAGAACTACCTGAGACTCAGTAATTTATGAAGAAAGGACGTTTAATTGACTCAAAGTGTTGCAGGACTTTTTCTCAGCTCAGCTAAAGGCAGGGTCCTTGTTACACAACCACAAAAATTTAGGCTCGCAAACAATTTGAATGGTGTGTAAAGCAGGGTTTTATTGCGTGAAAAGGAAGAAAAGGTGGGAATAAGGACTCGGAAAGGCCAGGGTTCATGCTAGAGTGCTTCCTGTACACAGCTTGAATCCCAGGTTCCACACAGGAAGAGCAGAGGCCAGGCTCCTCCCTGCTGCAAATGGCGTGAACTTCCCTAGGTTCCACCCCAGTGCGCAAGCTGCTTGTAGTTTCTCCAGGGACCCCCTTCTACCTGGCTGTGTCATTCCTCCCTCTAAAGAAGTACATCTAACTGTCCTAAGAATAAGGATAAGGATGAAGACCAATCTTAACTGCTTTCTGCTGACAGAGAGGGCTGTTTTAGAGAAATGGCAGTCAGAACTCCCTCAGAGGCCTATCTAAAGGTTCCCAGCAGAAGAAGCCATGGTCCAAAGCTCTGGTTGCATGACTGTTTGGAGTTTGATGGCCTGAAGGCAAGAACAGACAAACCGGGCTATTAGAAAATGTATCAAAATGCAACAAGGGAAGAGGTAAGGACTGCTAAAAAATTCTGAGTCCTTTTACTAGTTTGCACAGGGAGAGGGAGTCCAGAAGGCCAACTGGTAAAACTTAACCCTTTTGCTGGCATATTGGGATTCTTGGTTTCCTTCCCCTGAGTCCAATCCTAAGCCAACCAGTTTAAGGTTTGGGAAATTAACCTTTCCCAGTTTGGATGATGCATCTGAGGGGAGTGTCCCATAGTACAGAGACACAATTACCTAACCGTGAAGAGAGGACTGAGGAGGAGAAAGGAAAAAAGAAGATGCCTTTTAAAGCAGTCCCAGGAGGGCCAGGCACGGTGGCTCATGCTTGTAATTCCAGCACTTTGGGAGGCCGAGGCGGGCAGATCACGAGGTCAGGAGATCAAGACCATCCTGGCTAACACAGTGAAATAGTGTTTCTACTAAAAATACAAAAAATTAGCCGGGCGTGGTGGTAGGCACCTGTAGTCCCAGCTACTCGGGAGGCTGAGGCAGGAGAATGGCATGAACCCGGGAGGCGGAGCTTGCAGTGAGCCAAGATGGTGCCACTGCACTCCAGCCTGGACAACAGAGCGAGAAAAAAAAAAAAAAAAAACAGTGCCACAGATTCAGGACGTCTTCAAAAGGGGTACAGACTGAAGATGAATGGCTACCCATCTAGAAAGAGGGGAGCAGACATCCCTGGTTCCCTTTTCTTCCTACCAGACACCCGGGGTACATGAGGGAGAGAATGAATAGTATCCTTTTTCCCTCTTCTGTCTTGCATCCTCGAGTCCCAGCAACTTTGGCAGATGCAGCCATGAGTCCAAAAGCAGCTTGCATCTATGAGGCAGGGAGGTCTAGGGAGTGGGACTTATGTGCTCTTATCCACGTATGTCCTCTCTCCCCTCTGTCAGTAGCCTTGAATTCCCTAGACTTCATTTATGCCATGGATACTAATGCAGCCTTTATCCATGAAACAGGAAGCTTGGGGTTGCCTAATCAGCAGGAATCAGCCAGGCTCACCTGCACTGTGCCTTTTAAGTTTCATTATCAGTTGCCTTTGCATCCCTCAGATCCAGTTATTCTTCTTAGGGCTTTGACCCAAAGCTTGGAATTGAGTTTGAGACAAAAATATGTCTTGAGGTAGAGCGGGTTGCGTGGACTCCTCATAATAAACCCAATGCTAAAGTGAATCTGTGGAACTGAAGCCTCCTCCAACAAGGGAGAGAAAAGGATGTATTGTGACACAGCCAGATAACTGGCAGCTATAATTATGCTTGCTAGAATTTGGGTGCATCGTGCCTGGCTTTGCTTATCTCCCTTAGTCTTACTTTCTCAAAATGAAACCTTCGAGTAATAGGCATCCTATTTATGCTCATCACCTGGCAGGATTTGCAGGATAATTTCTCAGAACTAGAATACTGATCCAGATTTTTACATTACCCATCCCTCTTATTCTTTCTGAGCTGCAGCTGGAGATTGCTGGTTGGTTCACAGGAACGAGAAGAATTACTCCAAAAATATAGTTGAAAACTTAAACACAACTAGTGAGTTTTAGAATTTAATTACAAATACATGATAAGTTTTGAAACATGATTTCTCTCTCTCCAGTCCTGTTTGTTAAGAAACAAATCATCATAAAACTGAGTGGTTTGCAAAGTACACTTTAGTCTTATACTTGGCCTGATTATTTGCATGAAGTGCAGCAAGAATAAATTATTTCTACACAGACCTTTTGGATTGGCTTTGGTGGAACTCTGTTCTCCAAGGAATTTCAGAAAACATCTTTTAAAGCTGAGCCCAACCATGAGTTTATCCTCAAATAGTTGTGAGTTGGGTGATTCTCTCCTCTTAAGTTTCCAAGATAAACTTGGAGCTCCTGGACTTACTAAAAAGTGACATTCTTTACTGACCATAGGACAGAAACCCTGTACAGAGACTGCAAAGATGAGAGCATGAGGCCAGTCTCCCCACTGAGCTTTTATCAGCTCTGCAAGTTGAGATTGATTCTTTAAAATGAAGCATAATTTTCCAGTCAAAGCCTTGGTAGAACGACCAGTTTTTCCAATTGCATTCTGTTGCCAAAAACAAATAAAAAAATTGGATTCTTACTGTACTGATGCAAACAACTATATTGCCATAACTTAAAAATACTCACGGATAGGTTCTAAATTCTAGAGGAAACAGGCAGAGAGAAACAAACATGCTCCAAATTTTGTTCCCAGGAGTATACCTTACTCAATTATTAAAGACTATAAACAGCTCAAAATAAATTTCTTTGACTCTGAAAAACAAAACATGGATCAGCAGTATTCCAAGCAAAAGTCAAGAAGATTGCTGCAGTTTTCTGAGTTCAGTCCATTTAAACTCTGGTTTTTCTTGATATTCGTGAACATTATAGCTCTTCATGAGTTCTGAACATTTTGCTTTATTCCAATGGTACAATCTCTAAAGTTATCAGAATCCTGTAACAGGGAGCACCTGTTACAGTTCTATAGCTTATTGTAAACCATCTTTTGAAAGGGATTAAAACAAGACAGCAATTGTCTATGAATAACAAAATGTCCAGAGTAGTTATAATTAGAAACACAATTGACAAAGAAGTTTGGTTATCTCCATGGTTTAGAATAACTTAACAACCTTAATTATGATTGATAGCACATACTTAGACATTTTAGAAATCCCATACAATTTTGGAATTCTATATTAGTATTATTTACTAAGATGTAACATAAAGAAGATTGAATGTCATTTTGGCAATCCCATGTACCTAAACATGTCAAATAATCCTGTTTATCTGTCTTTTCTGGATATTCCAGGGGCCCTCTGGAATATCAGAAAAGCCAGGTGTTGGGAAAGACAACTTTGAAACTGAAGTTTGCTTTTGGGAAGCCTTTTTAATATGTTTAAAGCATTTGTTTGAACCTTCAACTTTTTCCTAATTTAAAACAATCCTTTAGCCCTAGGCAAAAATTTACATTCCCAGGCCTTCTTATAAACTTTTACAAAGCAAACAAACAAAAAACACACATTTTACTATTCTTACACACCTTGTATGTAAATCTATTTCCAGTAATTTCAATTACATGTTATAATGGTAACTCCTAGCAATTTTTAACTTTAATGTAAAACCTGGTAAGTCATTTTTTTATGTGCTAGGTACAGCCAATGTTTGATTCCCAGCATAATTAAGGGTGTGGTTAGTTCCATATGTCCCAAGGCCTTACCAATTACGAAGCCGGCAAATTAATTAGGCCAAATTAATTAGAGCTGTTTTTACAGACATCATGCACAGTACACACACAGACAGGCAGAAGAAAACCCAGTCGCTGGGTGGGCCATTTAACAGACAGGGCTAGGAAAACACACAGATATCAAACCAGAAAAACACTCCCTAAGGCAGGATTGCTAAACAAAGCCTTGCCACCAGAGTTACAAGCCATACCTGCAGAATGTAAAACAAGATGGAGGCTTGCTATCACAACCAAAGTTTGCAGAGAATATAAATAAATAGTGATAGTTGTTGGGCCTGCCCTAGTAAAAACTAATTTGCTCCAGACCACCACCAGAGTACTCCAGACGACCACCAGAGTGCCAGAGAATAGGCAAGTAAGCAGGGTAAAAGAAAACTTCATTAACTTGCCAATGTGAAGGAGGGGCGACGTTCACCTGTCTCCGACGGTGGTGGCCAACGAAGTCGCTCCGGCGTTCTCGGGCGAGGTTCCTAGGACCACACACGAGCAGGGGCGAAGGAAGTTCCCGCCAAGCGCCCTCTGGGAGCGGCTTTTATGTCCTGGGCCTGGGAGTGGGCGGGAGGTGGGCGGGACATAGGCGGGTCGGGGGCGGGGCGGTAGGCGAGGCTAGGTAGGTTTCGATTATCTCCGTCAGACGTCAGACTGCGCCTGCGCAGTCGACCTGTGTCTTTCCCGGGCGCGGGAAAGTTGACAATGAAGAACCCGGAAATGCGCCATTTTAGTCCCTTTGTTCTTTTGTTCCCTCCCTCCCTCCGTCCAGACAAAAACATCTTCAAAAAGGGAAAAAAAAGATTAAAGGTTAACTGCTGATGGGGTAAACAAGGGGAAGAAAAGAAACAGTTTTAAAATGCCTAGGGAAGAGCCTCTTATTCTTATGCAAGTGGTTCCTCCACCACACAAGTTTAATTGCTGTGAGTAAAAGCTGACCTTCCTGGCCTGGGGAGAAGGAGACTCTGGGTGCTTGGCAGAAAATGCCAGCCAGCCACCTATGGCTCTCTGGGCCACGTATCCCAGTCCCAGCCCTGGCAAACAGGGCAGGGTGAAGCGGATCCAATGCTCATCAGTACCTCCGAAAAAGGAAAGAAAAGGCCATTGAAAGGCTGGGTTGGTTCCCGACCCCGGGGAACAACAGGGGGTGGGGGTGTGGTTTCACATAAGCTCAGAAGTCTGAGGATGAAAAACGACAGTGAGAGGTTTTGAGTCCCCACTTCACTCATCACTTCTGGAGACCCCACTTTGCACGCCAAAAATGTTGCAGGACTTTTCCTTAGTTTAGATAAAGGCAGGGTCCTTGTTATACAGCCATGAAAATTTAAGCTCACAAACAATTCGAATGGTGAGTGAAGCAGTGTTTCATTGGATGAAAAGGAAAAAAAAAAAAGGGTGGGGGGAACAGGGACTCTGCAAAGCCAGAGTTGATGGTAGAGCACTTCCTGCTGGCAGCTTGAATCCCTCGTTCCACACAAGAAGAGGAGGGGCCAGACTCCTCCCTGCTGCAAATGGCCCAAACTTCCCAAGGTTCAACCCCAGAGTCCAGGCAGCTTGTAGTTTCTCCAGGGACCCCCTCCTAACTGGCTGTTTCAAAATTTCACAGGCTGTACAGGAAACATGACTGGAGAGGTCTCGGGAAACTTACAAGCATGGCGGAAGGGAAGCAGGCATGGCTTAGGTGACCAGAGATGGAGATAGAAGGTGAAGAGAGAGGTGCCACACACTATTAAACAACCAGATCTCATGAGAACTCATTATCACGAGGACAGCAAGGGAAAAATCCTCCCCCATGATCCAATCACCTCCCACCACACCCCTCCTCCAAATTTGGGGAATACAATTAGACATAAGATTTGGGCAGGAATGCAAATCCAAACCATATCACTAGGTGAGTTAATATATGCAAATGTAAAGCTCTTAGAATATTGCCTGGAGCATGCAGAAGTCAACAAATGGCAGCTTTAAGATTGTATAGAGATTTTACATCAAGAGCTATGATTATCATATTATTTTCCTATTAAGTGAGTGGGTTGTCTTTGTGTTAATAAGAAGAGTGAACATAAAATCTTTACCCATAATGACTGCTTACCTTTAAAAAATATCCAATTCGCTTTGTGTCAGAACTAGGAACAGTGTTAAATACCCTTTGTGTTGTCAGAGTAAATAAAATCTTGGCTTCATCATTAGTGATCGGAAAATGGCTGATTAGAAATATCCATGCAGAATTTACTGACATTTCTTTAATTCTGAACATTCATTGTATATGTCTGTTATAAATGCTGTTGCTAATTAGCTTGTATATAGGAAATGAGTTAACAAACTGCATTTAAAGCATCCAGGGAAAAAATCATAATACAAGAGGGAAAACTAAAAGGCTTGATTTCTTTCTTTCTTGAAAGCTGATAGGCATTTCATAATCATAAGTATTTCTGGTCTACAGATAGATTTCAATAAGCTTCTCCTTGGACATTTTTGATAGGGGATCAAATTTTTTTCCTTCCTCTGTGAAAAGCATATGTGTATGTTTGGACACCTTCAAAAAGTGATGAAATTGAACAACATCCTTCAATGTCATAGGTTTATTTCCCTATGATCAAAGTTCCAATTACCTAACACCTTCCTTGTAATGCTTAAAGAGTGTAGGAATGAAAGGTGGAGAATGTGGCAAGATATGCAATGGGAAATGATCTTTGATCCCAACAAGGGAGTAGACATTGCTGTATAGAGTAAAATAGAAATATATTGACAGATCTGGTTTGGTAGATTTATAGTGATTAAGCCAAAACATGACCCCTTAAGCTCATGATAACCTAATTGGATATTCAGTGGAAATGTATGCCTTTAGTGTTGTCTCTTTATTTCAGCAAACATCAAAATGTGAGTCAAAAATGAGAAAGAGGGAGGAAAAATGAGTTATTGATTTTCTCATGTTGTCTTAACCTGGAGCCTAACTGAAGGTCAGTATATGTATCCATCTCAAAGACTGAGTTTTGGGTAAGTTCATGGTTTCCTGAAACCACGTCAAAAAAGGCTAAGTAATATTCTACAGATGCTATAGAAAAGAAAAAGAAAATATCTCAGCTGACGCAAACATTCTCTGAGGAAAATCAGACCCAGAAAACTAAACTGCAAAATAATTTGACTGCTTATCAATAGCCCAGGTAAAAGGGAATATCTCGATTGGGTCAGTGGGTTGGATACAGGGCAGAGACGGAGACTTTGAGCATTTTGTTAATCATTAATCTACAGAAGAATCTAAAAAACTTGTATTTATATGTCAGGGGACTAACATACTTCTGTCTTCAGTTCTTCCTGTCTGTATCAATAAATGTGTATGTTATATTTGTCTTTTCTATACTGTATCGTGCTAAAACTCATAAGAAGAAAAGCCTGACTTATTATGGGATACACAGAATAACTAGATGGAAAATAAAACAATACAATTCCCTGATTCACTGCAATGGTGCTGTCTCTCTAATTCTTTCCCGCCTCTCGTCCACAGCTTCCTCTGCTTTTATGTTGTGTATTCAGGTACATAATTACTGTCCATGCAGCTTCTGCCTTCCAATATCTCAAGAAAGAGACTTGGAGAACTGATTTGTAATAAAAAGGAATGAGAAAAACCTGGTTCATGCCTGGCTTGTGTGCCTAATATATAATCCAAGTTTCTGATAGAGCATTAAGAAACATTCACAAAGAAGATGGAGTGTGATTAAAAATGTGTACAATATTTCTTTTGGGGATGACGGAAATCTTCTCGTTAGATATTGATTATGGGTGCACAACACTGTAAATATTCTAAAATTATTAAAATGTACACTTAGTAGATTTTATTATTTGTATATCGCAATACACTATTAAAAATAATGGGCAAGAAATTATCTTAGGACAAATTCGTAGAGTGCGAAAACTTCTATGAAATAGAAAAGTAGATATATTTAGATGTCATATCTACAGCAGAAATGCTCATTTTTGGGGGGGGGGTTGTGAACCACTCCCATGGGAAAAAAGGCCCTCATGCCCTACTCCATTCAATCCTAATTTACTATGGTAAGGAAAGCTACACCAAGATCCCTCCCTGAAGACAGGGGAAGTTTCAGCTATATGAAACAGCTGCTTGATTCTTTCACAGGAGACTTAACTTAAAACTTTCAGCAGTAAAGTGTCTCAGAAGTTCTCTCTTTTTTCTCTCTCTCTCTCTTTTCTACTCCTGAACTTGCCCTAGTTTCAAATACCTCTTGCCTTAGCTTTTGGACTGGCCTCCTGTCCAGCTGAAAGTCATTGAATATTATAGTCTACTTATTACAGTACACAAAATGTTTCATAGTTTGCAAACAGCCACTATTCCAGCTATATTTTTAAAAATATTTTGCTCAAGACCAAAGGTCTATCTGTCTTCCTTTGTATCCTTGAAGCTAGCAATTGCTCTGACCGAGAAGGGTACACAATAAATAAGACTTTTACCTCACCTTAGATAAAAAATAGTTTCTAACCTTTGAACAAGACTGTTTAAACAACACTCTAAAGGGAAACTACTGACAAATTGACATAGACATGAGAGAACCAAGTTAGTCTTGCAAGTGGCCCCTCAATGGTACTGTGCCCTGTATCAAATGAGGCTAATTGAGTTGCACAATTCGTTGAGGATTATCTCACGACTTCATCTTTCTTTCCAGAATTCATGTATTTTCCAGCTTTAATGATAAGATGATTCCATTTGCTTTATATATTTAAGAATTTGAAAGTGGCTCTTTTTCATTCATCACACTTCAGAGTCTTTTGTATAATTCTATGTAATCTAAGGCTGAAATAATTTACCCTTGTAATTTGAGGTAGAAATATTTCCTGGCTTTGAATTCAAACTCCCTAATGTATCTTCTTTCCTGATACATTTGCAGCCTCATAGCTAAAGGTTTTAGGAAGCCCCAAATATTTCCCTGCTCTCATCTGTCTCCCACATTTAAGACCCAGCCAAAACTCGCCTCTCCTAATAAGTCTTTTCTGATTGCTTCACTTGTCTTTCATATAAAAATACAAATTCTACTGTTACCAATTATATCCCAAAGATTTGATTAGTCAGTTAATGCCAAACTAGAGTGATTTCTTCTTAAGGGATTTCTCCTTGAGGACAAATCATGTTGTATTTTCATAACTCCACAAAGATTACAACATGATGATATCCATAACTACATGTGAATAGATGATTGCTGATTTGAAACATACATGAATTGATGGATGTTAACTGCCTTAGTTGTTCATTTGGATGTATCTGAAATGATACATTCTGTATTTTATTGTTTGTATTCTAACAGAACTACAGTCAACCGTTCACATCCATGGGTTCTGCATTCATGGATTCAATCAACCTTGGATTGAAAGTATTTGAAAAAATAATTGCATCTACTAAATATTTACAGGCTTAATTTTCTTATCATTATTTTCTGAATACTATAGAATAACAACTATTTACATAGTGTTTATATTATATTAGGTATTACAACTAATCTAGAGATTATTTAAAGTATATGGATGGCTACACATAGGTTATATGCAAATATTATACCATTTTATATTAGAAACTCGAGCATCCATGGGCTTTCACATCCAAGGGAGTTCCTAGAACCAATGCTCCATGAGTAAGGATAACACTCCACTTCTAAGATGACATAGATGAAAACTTTATGGGATTTAGAAGCATTAAAAATATCAAGTAATTACATTTTATTATTGTAAGACCAGGGATACGGATTACATAAAAAGATAGGACATATAATGTTGAAATTTTGAAATTAGATACCAAACATTATAAATATATTTAAAGTGTTGCTTTAAATATATATTTTTTTACTTTACTCAATGCACCTATGTTTAATTAATTTTATTTTAATTAGTCTTATCTAGTAATATTTTCTGAGCTGGTTGTTAGACTTAATTATCTTTAATTCTAAAATCCTTTGGACTTGACCAAGTGCAGTGGCTCATGCTTGTATTCTCAGCACTTTGGTAGACCAAGGCAGAAAGTTCACTTCAGCCCACAAGCTCCGGTCTAGTCTGGGAGACACAACAATACCTCATCTCCACAAAAAAAATAAAATAAAATAAAATAAGTAGCAGCATCTGATGGCACGTGCCTGTAGTCCTTAGCTACTTAGGTTGGGGCAGAAAGACTCTTGAACTCTGGGGTTTGAGTTTACATTGAATTATGATCATGCTACTACACTTCGTCCAGCCTGGGAAACAGAGACCCTGTCTCCAAAATAAACAAATATATAAATAAAATAAAATATCATATGATAAACTCAAAAAAAGCAACCATACTTGAATAGTTTATAAATCTATGTCTCCAACCCACACCCTCTCTACAGCCCTATGTAATGGAAATGAAGCATATACTTTTTAAATTACTTCCTACTCATATAGAGAATCTTTCCCCTAGACCACCACAAGATGTGAGAATGATTTATAATGCTATTATTTGATGAAAGATGTCAGTCACAGTACACACAAACATCCGAAATCTACCCTTCAGAAGCACCAAGATGGCTGACTAAAGCATCTAGGGTGTGCTGCTCTCACAGAGAGGAAACAGAGTAGGGTGTAAACACTAGCTCTTTAAGTGACTCTTCTAGGAGGCCACATTGGGATTCATAAAGGAAACCATGGTAACCCGGGATTCATAAAGGAAGCCATGGTAACCCATGGAGAACAGAGAGGAGCGAGGCAAGACAGTCACCCGTTCAGGATTGGCCTAGGGTGGGGAAAGGGTGAGTAAGAGCCCCCAGAGACCCACAGTTTTGCCATGGACCTTTGCAATCCTGGGCACAAGGAATCCCTTCTGACCCCACAGTCACCATACTGACACAGAGAGCTATCTCTAGTCTAGATAAAACCACTGCTTAAGCCCATGAAGGGCCGCATGGGCCTTGGATCCCTGAGAACCCCTGGGCCAGCTGCCACAGCCCTGCCAACAAGGGAGGTCAAGCTCTTTTGTGCGTCTCTAGGATAGAAGCCACATCCACGGTGCTGAGGGGCAGATTGTCTGTAGTCCTTGCCTCCACTGCACGTTGCCAGGCAAGGTCCAATGGCCTGGCCACCCCCACCCCCACCTAAGTACTCCTGCTGATCCCAGCCCTCCATTTCTCTGGGACAGAGCTCCCAGAGATGGTTGACAGGCCTGCTGCTATTGCCATTGCTGCAGTCCCCACCCCTGCTGTCCTCAGGCTGGGGAGGGAGGGAAGAGCACAAGAACTGTCCTTGTAGGCCTCAAGCACAAGAACTGCCATGGGCGTGCAGCATGCTGCTGCTTCCACATGGAAAATCAGCCAGACTGTTTTCCAGGGAGGTCCCAGCTTATGCTACTCTTCACAGCGCAGGGCCTCATGGTGTGGTCATGCTGTGGTTACCAGCATAGCCACCTCACCCCCACGTGATCACTTCAGTCAGTGACAGCCCCGTGTTTTGCTGAGGTAGGGCTCCCAGAGACAACCCACAGGGTCTCTGCCATTGGGACTGCAGTAGCACCTGCCCTTGCTCCCCCAAGGCTATGGAGGAAACAAAGAGCCTGTTTGTTTTTGCATGCCTATAGCACCCAACAGCTGTCCAACAGATAGGAGGCCAAACTGTATTCCCAGCGAGACCCTGATGCCCTTGTTATTTGCTAGGCAGGGCCTCCTGGTTTTGACCTGCAGCATAGTCACCCCACCTTTGGCTAATCACTCTGATCAGCTGTGGCACTGTTTCTCTGGGGTGGAAATCGACAAGCCCTCTGCCACCTGCTGCCACTGCAGTAACCATTCTTGCTGCCCTGGGGCTTGGAAAGAAACAAAGAGCCTAATTACTTTGCTCACCCCTCTAACATCCTGAAGCTACCCTATGGAGAAGAGGCCAGACTGTCTTCCCCATGAGCCCCCACCACTCCGCTCTTCATCAGGCAAGGCACCTAGCTTCAGCAAACAGTGCAACTGCACCAACGCTAGCTGATCACTCCAATTGGCCATGGCTCTGTGTTTCTCTAGGACAAAATCCCACAGTCAAGTAACAGGTACTCTGCCATTGCTGCCAAGGTCCCTGCTTCTGCTGCCTAAAAGCTGGGGAGGAAAAAAAAAAAAAAAGCCTGAGTTCACCCCAGGACTATAGTGAACAGTTTGGGTGTACCGAGCCAGATCTGTGGCAAGAATTTGAGCAGAAATGCAACCCACACTCTCAGGACACTAAGAGGGATGAGTTTATGGGCTCATGGGCTGCCACAGGAGTACGGCATGCCTCCCTCAACAGGGCCATCAGGGAAAAGGTGTGGCTTATCTCCCAGCTACAGCCTCTGCCCAAGGGAGCTCCACAGATTGGAACAGTTAACCAAATAAATGTAGGTGCAGTGCCAGTGATTGGAGGGGGCTACCTTAAGGCCCAGGTGTGGACCTGGTGAACGGGTCACCTCTCTCCTCAGTACACCACAGAGCATAGCTACAAAACTGAGGAATATCAAAGGAGCCATGCAGCTGAGAAACAGCCTGTCTACCAGCCATTACTCATAAGCACCATCTACCATATCACAGCATAAATTAGGACCTCAAAAATGCTTTGCTAACATACACCTCTGTGAGACCGAGAGAAAAATATTCAGCCACAAATAAAGGCCTTACACAGAGCCCTGGACCTTTTAAAACATCCAGAAATGGGCCCAACTGATTATACTCAACTTATACCACAATTAAAGGAACACCAATCCTCCCAGAAGAGAATCAGCCCAAGAACTCTGGCAATTCAAAAAGCCAGATGTCTCTATACCTCCAAATGAGTCCAATAGCTCTGCAGCAATAGTTTTTAACCAGTCAGAAAAGACTAAAATGACTGACATTGATGGCAAGAAATCTCAGTGTGATTCATGAGAAAGTTGAAACCCAATCCAAGGAATCCAGTAAAACAACCCAAGAACTGAAATACAAAATAGCCATTTTAAGAAAGAACCAAATATAACGCCCAGAGCTGAAAAATGTACTACAAGAATTTTATAATACAATCTGAAGTATTAACAACAGAGTAGACCAAGCTGAGGAAAGAAACTCTGAGCTTGAAGATCAGTTCTTCAAATCAACTTAGACAAAACTAAAGATAAATGAATTTTAAAATACGAACAGAACCCCTGAGTAATTTGGAATTACACAAAGAGACCAAATCTACAATACATTGTCATTCCTGAGGGAGAATAAATACCTTGGAAAATGTATTTCAGGATCTAGTCTGGGAAAATTTTCCTAATCTTGCTAGAGAGAGGTTCACACACAAATCTAAGAAATACAGAAAACCCCAGCTAGATACTAGATACAAGATGACTATCCCCAAAAGAGTCATCAGATTCATTATGATCAACACAAAAGCAAAATTATTAAAGGCAACTAGAGAACAGTGTGAAATCATGTAGAGGGAACCTCACTCAGGCCAGCAGCAGGTTTCTCAGCAGAAAACATAGAAGCCAGAGGAGATTGGGAGTGTATTTTCAGCATTGTTAAGAAAAAAAAATATTCTAACGAAGAACTGCATTGCACTGAACTAAGCTTCATAAGTCAGAACAAAGTAAAATATTTTTCAGACAAGTAAACACAGAGGAAACTTATTTTAACAAGACCAGCCTTACAACAGGTTCTTAATGAGTGCTAATCATAGAACTGAAATAATGACACCTGCTACCACAAAACACACTTAAGCACATAGCCCACAGATGCTATAAAACAATCACACAATCAAGTCTACATAACAACCAGCTGATGACATGATGACATGATCAGAATCTCACATATCAATAGTAACCCTGAATGAAAATAGACTAAAGGCAATGTTTAAAAGGCACAGCATGGAAATCTGAATAGGAGGGTAAGACTCAACCATCTGCTGTCTTCAAGAGACCCATCTCACATGTAATGACACTGACAGGCACAAAGTAAAGAGATACAGTAAGACCTACCATGCAAATGAAAAACAAAAATAGAGAAAAAGTTGCTCTTCTTATATCAGATAAAACAGATTTTATACCAATAAAAATTCAGAAGGACAAAGAAGGACATTACATAATAATACATGGTGCATCCCAACAGGAAGACTTTACTATCCTAAATATATATGCACCAAACACTGGAGCATGGAGATTATAAAAGAAGTATTCTAGATTCTAGAAAAAGATTTGCACAGTGACAAATTAATATTAGGAGATATCAACATCCGACTGAGAGTGTTAGACAGATCAGCGAGGCAGAAAACTAACAAAGAAACTGGATTTAACCTTAACACGTGATCAACTGCACCTAATAGACACCTACCAAAAACTCTACCTAACAACCTCAGAATATACATTCTTCTCATCTGCATATGGAATATATTCTAAGATCAACCACATGCTCAGCCATAAGGTCAGGCTCTATAAATTAAAACAAATTCAAATCATACCAAATACACTCTTGGACCACAGTGCAATACAAATAAAAATCAATATCATGAAAATATTCTAAAACTACACAGATGTATGGAAATTAAATAACTTCCTTCTGAATAACTCCTGTGTGAACACTGGAATCAAGGGAGAAATAAAAATTCTTTGAAAATAATGAAAATAGGGACAAAATATACCAACATCTCTGGGATGCAGCTAAAGAAGTGTTTACAGCAAAGTTTACAGTGCTAAACACCTTCATCAAAAAGTTAGATATTTCTCATATTAACAATCTAACTATGCACCTAAAGGAAATCAAAAAAAAGAATGACTCAACCCCAAATATAGCAGAAGAAAAGCAGTAAATAAAATGAGAGAAGAACTTAACAAAATTGAGATGCAAAAATACATACAAAGATCAATGAAACCAAGAGTTGGTTCTTCAAAATAAAAACCTAGATTGGTAGATTGCTAGATAGATTAATAAAGAAAAAAATATAGAAGATCCAAATAAGTAAAATAAGAAGTGACAAAGGTGAAATAAAAACTAATCCCATAGTAATACACAAGATCCTCAGAGAACACTACAAAGAACTCTATGCACAAAAATTATAAAATATAGACGAAATTGATATATTCCCACTGACAATCTCCCAAGATTGAATCAAGAAGAGCATGAAACTCTGAACAGACAAATATAAAGTTTTAAAATTGAAAAGGTAATTTTGAAAAATTACTAATCAAAAAGGCCCTGGAACACATGGATTCAAAGCTGAATTCTACCAGACATACAAAGAAGAACTGGTACCAGTCATACCAAAACTATTCCAATAATTTGAGAAGGAAGGGATTCTCTCTAACTCATTCCATGAAACCAGTATCAGTCTAACATCAAAATCTGGCAGAGACAGAGTGAAAAGAGCAAACTTCAGGCCAAATATCCCTGATGAACACAGAGGCAAAAGTCCTCAACAAAATACTAGCAAACCGAATCAAGCAGGACATCAAAAAGTTAATGCAATACAATCACATAGGCTTTATTCCTGGGATGCAAGCCTTGTTCAACATCTGCAAATCAATAAATGTGATTCAAGACATAAACAAAATTAAAACTAAAAACAATATGATTATCTCAATAGGCACAGAAAAAGCTTTTGTTGAATTCCAACATCTTTTAATAATAAAAACCCTTAACAGGCTTGGCATTGAAGAAACATAACTGAAAGTTTTAAGAGCCATCTATGAAAAAGCCACAGCCAACATATCATACCACATAGGCACAAGTTGGAGGCACTCTCCTTGAAAACTGGAGCAAGACAAGGATGCCCCCTCTAATCACTCTTATTCAATATAGTAATGGAAGTCCTAGCCAGAGAAAGCAGGCAAGAGAAAGGAAGAAAGGAAGAGAAAGGGAGAAAGTCGTATTATTTCTCTTCACTGAGGATATGATTCTATACCTAAAGATCCTACTGAAAGACCCCTAGACCTGATAAATGACCTCAATAATATTTCAGGATATAAAATCAATATGCAAAAATCAGTAGCATTCTATACACCAATAATGTTTTAACCGAGAACAAAATAAGCAATACCATCCCATCTACAAAAGCCACACAAAAAATAAAATATCTGTGAATACATATAACCAGGAACGTGAACTATCTCTACAAATAGAACTAATAGCACTGCTGAAATAAATCATAGATGACATAAGCAAAAATAATTTCCATGTTCATGGATTGAAAAAATTGTCATTAAAATGACCATACTACCAAAAGCATCCTACAGATTCAGTGCTGTCCCTATCAAATTACCAATGTCATTTTTCACAGAATTAGAAAAAAAGTATTTTAAAAGTCATGGGAAACAAAAACAGACTCTAAATAGCCAAAGCGTTTCTAAGCAAAAAGAACACCAGTGGCATCTCATTACCCAACTTCAAACTATACTGCAAGGCTACAGTAACCAAAATAGTACTGGTACAAAAACAGACAATACACCAAGAAAACAGAATAGAAAACTCAGAAATAAAGCCACATCTATAACCAACAGATATTTGACAAAGTTGACAAACATAAGCAATGGTAAAGAAATTTCTGTTCAATAAATGGTGCTGGGAAAACTGGCTAACCATACGCAGAAGAATAAAACTGGAACCCTACCTATCACCATATACAAAAGTTAACTCAACGTAGACTAAGAACTTAAATTTAAGACCTCAAACAATAAAATTCCTAGAAGAGAAAACCTTGCAAATACCCTTTTGGACACTGACCTTTGCAAAGAAATTATTATGACTATGTCCTCAAAAGCAATTGCAATGACAACAAAAATTGACAAGTGGGACTTATTTAAACTAAAACGTTTCTGCACAGCAAAAGAAACTGTCAACAGAGTGAAACAAACAAACAAACAAACAAACAAAAAAAGACCTACAGAGTGGTAGGAAATATTCACAAAGTATGTATCCAACAAAGGACTACTACTCCAAATCTATAAAGAACTTAACTAAATAAATAATAACAAAACCAAACCCATAAAATAGTTGGCAAGGAAATGAGCAGACACTTCTCCAAATAAGACATACAAGCAGCCAACAAATATATGGAAAAAAAAATGTCTAACATCATTAATCATCAGAGAAATGCAAATCAAAACCACAGTGTGATACCACCTCACAGGAGTAAGACTAACTGTTATATAAAAGTCAAAATAGACATGTTGATGAGGCTGTTAGAGCAAAGAGGATGCTTATACACTGTTGCGGGAATTTAAATTAGTTCAGTCATTGTGGAAAACAGTTTGGAGATTTCTCAAAGAACTAAAAGTTGAACTAGGGTTTTACCCAGCATTCCAACTAGTGGGTATATGCCCAAACGAAGATAAATCAATCTGCCAAAATGACACATGCACTCATATGTTCATCACAACTATTCACAATAGCAAAACAAGGAATCAAACCAGGTGCCTATCAACAGCTGATTGGATGAAAACAGAAAAAAGATGGTACATATACAACATGTAACACTACAAGTCATAAAAAGAATGAAATCTTATATCTTACAGCAGCATAGATTTAGCTAGAAACTATTATTCAAAGTATAATAACACAATAACTGAAAACCAAATAACTCATCTTCTCACTTTTAATTAGGAGCTCACCATTGAACACACATGGACATAAACATGGGAACAACAGACAATGTAGATGACTAGCAGGTGAAGATAGGAAGGGAGACGTAGGTTGAAAACCTACCTGTTGGGTACTATGTCACCATCCTGAGTGAAAAGTTCCCATGTAACAAATCTGCTTATGTACCCCTGTATCTAAAACACGAGTTTAATTTTTTAAAAATCCACTCTTCACTGATTGTGATTAAATCTCTGGGCACAAGAAGTCAATATAATTTTTGAAATAGAAGGGTAAGTAACAAATCAAGTGTAACTGAAAAATAAATTTCAGCCACTGTTATGCTTTTTATTTATTCATTCACTCATTCCTTCATTCACTTATTTACCTTTTAAATGCATTACATAGATACTTTACGTGCTTTCTTTCTTGAAAAATAATTAGACTTGCACAACTTGACAGAATTGAAGTGGGAAATATATTCAACAATAATCATTGCAGACTTCCATATCCCACTTTCAGAAATGAATAGAACTACACAGGAGATCAAAAATGAAATATAAGGCTTGAAGAAAACTATAAACCATATAGACTTAGCAGAAACCTGTAGTTCTACCCAACAATACAACACAAATTCTTAAGTACATGGAATATTCTGTAAGTATTTTGGGCGTAAAATAGTCTTCCATAAATTAAAAAAAATTAAATCATAAAAAATATATTCCCTAATGTTTAATTTTTTAAGAATATACATTAAAAGTATATTCATATGCAATTAAATTTGAAATCAGTTATTGAAAGAAATTTAATATACTCATAAATATGTGTAAGTTAACCAAGGTACTCCTAAATATCTAATAGTTAAATCATAAGGGATATTGGAAAATATTTTGAGATGTATAAAAATAAAAGCCAATTTGAATAGCGTTTATTTCTTTCTCTTGCCTAATTACCCTGGCCAGACTTTCCAATACTATGTTGAATAGGAGTGGTGAGAGAGGGCATCCTTGTCTTGTACTGGTTTTCAAAGGGAATGCTTCTAGCTTTTGCCCATTCAATATGATATTGGCTGTGGGTCTATCATGAATAGCTCTTATTATTTTGAAATATATTCCATCAATACCTAGTTTATTGAGAGTTTCAGGCAAGAGAAAGAAATAAAGGGTATTCAAATAGGAAGAGAAAAAGTCAAATTGTCTCTATTTGCAGATGACATGATTTCATATTTAGAAAACCCCAACCTCTGAGTCCTAAAAGTCCTTAAGCCAATAAGCCACTTCAGCAAAATCTCAGGATACAAAATCAATGTGCAAAACACACAAGCATTCCTATACACCAACATTAAACAAATGGACAGCCAAATCATGAATGAACTCCCATTCACAATCACTACAAAGTGAAACAAATACCTAGGAATACAGCTAACAAGGGATGTGAAGGACCTCTTCAAGGAAAACTACAAACCACATATCAAGGAAGTAAGAGAGGACATGAACAAATGAAAAAACATTCCATCCTCATGGATAGGAACCATCAATATTGTGAAAATGGACATATTGCACAAAGATATTTGTAGATTCATTGCTATTCCCATCCAACTACCATTGACATTCTTCATAGAATTAGAAAAAGCTACTTTAAGTTTCATGTGGAATCAAAGAAGACCCTATATAACCAAGACAATCCTAAGCAAAAAGAACAAAGCTGGAGGCATCATGCTACCTGACTTCAAACTATACTACAAGGCTACAGTAACCAAAACAGCAGGGTACTGGTACCAAAACAGACAAATAGACCCATGGAACAGAACAGATGCCTCAGAAATAACACCACACATTTATAACCATCTGATCTTCGATAAGCCTGACAAAAACAAGCAATGGGGAAAGGATCTCCTATTCAATAAGTGGTGCTGGGGAAACTGGCTAGTCATATGCAGAAAACTGAAACTGGACCCCTTCCTTACATCTGATACAAAAAATTAACTCAAGATGGATTAACAACTTAAACATAAAACCCAACACATAAAAATACCAGAAGGAAACCTAGGCAATACCGTTAAGGACATAGGCATGGGAAAAGACCTCATGACTAAAACACCAAAAGCAATTGCAACAAAAGCCAAAATTGACAAATGGGATCTAATTAAAATAAAGAGCTTCTGCACAGCAAAAGACACTATGATCAGAGTGAACAGGTAACTTACATAATGGAAGAAAATTTTTGCAATCTACCCATCTGACAAAGGTCTAATATCCAAAATCTACAAGGAACTTAAACAAATTTACAAGAAAAGAAAACAAACGACCCCATCAAAAAGTGGGCAAAGGATATGAACAGACACTTTTCAAAGGAAGACATTTATGTGGCCAACAAACATATGACAAAAGCTCAACATCACTGGCCATCAGAGAAATGCAAATCAAACCCACAATGAGATACCATCTCATGGCAGTCAGAATAGGAATTATTAAAAAGTCAAGAAATAATAGATGTTGGTGAGGCTGTGGAGAAACAGGAACACTTTTATGTTGTTTGTGGGAATGTAAATTAGTTCAACCATTGTGGAAGACAGTATGGTGATTCCTCAAGTATCTAAAACCAGAAATACTATTTGACCCAGCAATCCCATTACTCGGTATATACCCAAAAGAATATAAATTATTCTACTACAAAGACATATGCACACGTATGTTTATTGCCATACTATTTACAATAGCAAAGTCAAGGAACCAAATCAAACGCCCAACAATGATAGACTGGATAAAGAAAATGTGATACATATACACCATGGAATACCACACAGTCATGTAAATGAATGAGATCATGTTCTTTGCAGGGACATGGATGAATCTGGAAACCATCATCCTCAACAAACTAACACAGGAATAGGAAACCAAACACCACATGTTCTTACTCATAAGTGGGAGTTGAACAATGAGAACACATGGACACAAGGAGGGGAACAACACATACCAGGACCTGTTGGGAGTTGGGGGGCAAGTGGAGGGAACTTAGAGTATGGGTCAATAGGTGCAGCAAACCACCATGACACATGTATACCTATGTAACAAACATGCACATCCTGCACATGCATTCCAGAACTTAAAGTAAAATAAATAAATAAATGAATAAATAAATAAATAAAATTATAGAATCCAGCTAAAGTCATGCATACACAGAAATTTATAGGTGTAAATGCCTACATTAAAAAATAAGAAGGGGCTGGGCATGGTGGCTCACGCCTGTAATGCCAACACTTTGGGAAGCCAAGGAGGGTGGATCACTTGAGGTCAGGAGTTCGAGATCAGCCTGGCCAACATGGTGAAACTCCGTCTCAACTAAAAATACAAAAATTAGCCGGCCATGGTGGCAGGCGTTATCCCAGCCACTTCGGGGGGCCGAGGCAGGAGAATCGCTTGAACCCGGAAGATGGAGGTTGTAGTGAACCGAGATTGAGCCATCGCACTCCAGCCTGGGGGACAAGAGGGAGACTTCATCTCAAATAAAGAAAAAAAAAAAAAAGGAGGATCTAAACTCAATAATGTAATCTTCCATCTCCATCTTAGGAAACTAGAAATAGAAAAGCTAACTAAATCCAAAGTAAACAGAAGGAAGAAAATAATACAGATTATGGTGGAAATTAATAAAATAGAGAAAGGAAAACAATAAAGAAAATCAATGAAGTCAAAAACTGGTTTTGTAACAAGATTTAAAAAATTGACAAAGCTTTACCTAGAGTGTTCCTCAGAAAAACACAGAGTAAGGGGACTCAAACTACCAGAATAGGACAGAAAGGTGGGACATTACTATTGACTTATGGAAAGAACAGAACTATAATGGAATATTATAAAAAGTAATATTTAAAGAAATTATCAAACTCAATTCAAAAAGAAATAGACAATCTTCATAGAACTGTAACAAGTAAAGAGATGCAATTAGTAATCCAAAAAAATATTTTTTTTAATAAAAAGAACAGCCCCACATGGCTTCACTGATGAATTATAGCAAACATTTAAAGAATTGCCATCAATCCTGCACAAATTCTTCCAAACATTAAGAGAAGGGAACACTTTCTAACCCATTTAGTGAAGCCAATACCCTCATATCAAAAGCAGAAAAAAAAAAATCAAAAGGAAATGAGACAAAAACATCTTTGATAAGTATAGATGCAAAAAACTGAACAAAATATTAGCAAACCAAACGTAGCAACATAGAAAAATGATTTTATACAATGGCAAAGTGGAATTTATTCCAGGAATGATGGGTTGGGTTAATATCCAAAAACTGATCGATATTAATATCATAAATAATATGTTAAAAGAATAAAAACAAATAGTTTACTTTTAATGGAGGAAAGACAGTCTTTCCAGCAAGTGGTCCTGAAACAATTGGACATCAACATGCAAATAAATGAATTTTGATAGAGCTTATATATTTTACAAAAAGTGATATTCAGTTGTTCATAGGCCTAAATGGAAAATGTAAAACACTGAAGGAAAACATAAGAGAAAAATCAATGACTTGGGTTTGGCAATGACTTTTGGGTCTGGCAATTACTTTTTAGATATGGCACTAAAAACACTAAAAATGAAAGAGAAAAGATAATAAGTTAGACTTCATTAAAACAAAAAACTTCCCCTCTAGAAAAGACACTAATAGAATGAAAAGAAATGCCACAGATTGGGAGAAAATATTTACAAAACACATATCTCATAACGTTTGTGTTGCACACTTACTATTACGTGGCTAAAATTCAAAATACAGGCAACACCAAATGCTGGAGAAGATGTGAAGCAAATAGAAACTTTCAGCTGGGCGCGGTGGTGCAAGCCTGTAATCCCAGCACTTTGGGAGGCCAAGACGGGCGGATCACGAGGTCAGGAGATCGAGACCATCCTGGCGAACACGGTGAAACCCCGTCTCTACTAAAAAATACAAAAAACTAGCCGGGCGAGGTGGCAGGCGCCTGTAGTCTCAGCCACTCGGGAGGCTGAGGCAGGAGAATGGCGTAAACCCGGGAGGCGGAGCTTGCAGTGAGCTGAGATCTGGCCACTACACTCCAGCCTGGGCGACAGAGCGAGACTCCGTCTCAAAAAAAAAAAAAAAAAGAAAAAAACTTTCATTCATTTCTGGGGCAATACAAATAATATAACCACTTCGGAAGACAGTTTGACAGTTTCTTGTAAAGCTAAATATAGACTTATCATAGGACCTAGCAATAATATTTCTTGGTATATAACCAAATGAGTTGAAAAAATATGCCAACAAATTTCCACATACTGTGTTCATGTCAGCTATATTATTGCTAAAACTTGGAGCAACCAAGATGTCCTCCAATAGGGGATCAGATAAACTGTGGTTCATCAATAAAATAAGCTATTATTCATTAATTAAAAGAAATGTGCTACCAAGTCATGAAAATACATGAAGGAAATGTAAAAGCATATTGCTAACTGAGAGAAGTCAGTCTAAAAAGGGTACATACTGTATGATTCCAACAATATGTCATTTTAGAAAATGCAAAACTATAGAGACAGTAAAAAAAAAATCATGGTTGAGAACAGAAGGAGAGGAGTATATGGATGAATAAACAGGTGGAGCACATGAAATGTTGATGGTACTGAAAGTATTCTGTATGATACTATAATGATAAACACATGACATTATGCATTTGTCATAACCCATGGAAATGTACAACACAAAATGAGACCTAATGTAAACTATGAACTTTATTTAATAATTGTATATCAGTAGTGGTTTATCAATTGTAACAAATGTATCAACTTAATGCACGATGTTAATAATAGGTGAAACTATGTATGGAGGGAAGAGGAATATATGGGAATGCATTGTACTTTCTTACAAATGTCCTGTAATCTAAAAATACTCTTAAAATAGTATATTAAAAATGTATTATTATCTCAATAGACTCAGAAGAAACTGACAAAATTCAACAGGCTTTTATGTGTAAAACACTCAACAAGTTAGAACAAAATGTTCTTCAGCTTGATAAAGGGCACTTATGAAAAATGAACAGACAACATTTTATTTAATGTGAAAGACTGATGGCTTTCCCTTAAGATCAGAAAGAAGGAAAGGATGTCTGCTTTCACCATTTCTAGTCAGTATTTTACTGGTGGTATTATCCAGAGAAATTCAGCAAGGAAAATAAATAAAAGGCATCCTGACTGTAAAGGAAGATGTAAAACTCTCTCTTTCATTTGAATGACACAATTTTGTATATAGAAAGTCATAAGTAATCTCTTAAAAAAAAAAATCAGAGGTGGTAAGTGAGTTCAGACAGATTTCAGTAAAAAGATAAATGTATAAAAATGAATTGTTTCTATACACTAACAATGAATGTCCCAAAAATAAAACTTTAAAAATTCCATATACAGTAGCATAAAAAATAAAATATTTGGGAACAAATTTAACAATACAAATGCAAAACATATATTTTGAGAAATATAAAATATGTTGAAAGAAATGAAAGCATACACAAATTAATAAGACATCCCATATGTGTATATAACAGAAGTTGGTACTGTTAAAATGGCAATATTACCCAAAACAATCTACAAATTCAATGTCATTCCAGAGAGACTTCCAACATAATATATTTTGCAAAAATTGACAACTTGATCCTAAAATTCATATGGAAATGCAAGTAACACAGAACAGTCAAGATCATTTAAACTTGAAAAATAATAATAAAGTTGAAGGACTGGCAGTTGTCAATTTCAAAATGAAACTGGACTCCTATGTCACACCATATACAAAAATCGACACAAAATGGGTCATAGATCTAACTATAGCAGCAAAAACTATTAGGAAAAAAAAGTAAGTGTAAATCTTCATAACCTTGGATTAGGGAACAGTTTCTGAGATAGGATGCCAAAAGCACAAGTGATAGAAGAAATAATAGATAACTTGGACTTGATCCAAATGCAAATTTCTGTGTGCCAAAGGATACCATCAAGAATGTGAAAAGACAATGTATAGAATGAAAAATAAAATTGGAAATCATATATTTGATAAAGGTTAGTATCCAGAATATATAGAACTCTTATAGCATACAACAACAACAACAACACCAACAAAACACAAATAACTCAGTTTTTAAAATAGGTAGTGGACTTGGATAGACATTTAAGATACACAAATGAGCAATTTGTGTATTGCTCAAAAATATGTTCATCACTAGCCATCAGGGAAATGCAAATCAAAACCACAATGAGAGACCACTTTACATCCACGAGTTGGCTATCACAAAAAAAAAAAAAGTAGACAGATATTAACATGAATTAGTGAGAACGTGTAGAAAGTCGAGCCCTCATACATTTATACATTTCTGGTGGGGATGCAAAATGCTTCAGCCATTGTGGAAAGTTAAATATAGAATAACCATAGGACCCAGCAATTCCCAAAAGTTTTGAAAACATATCTCCAAACAAAAACTTGTACATGAATGGTCATACCACCATTATTCATAATAGCCAGAGGTGTGAGCAACCCAAATGCCCATCAACTGATGTACAGATTTTAAAAATCCAAACAACAGAATATTAGCAGAAAGAAGGAAAGATATACTGACATGTGCCACAACATGGATGAACCTTGAAAATATTATACTTAGTGAAAGATATCGGTCATACAAGATCCCATGTTGTCTGATTGTATTTACATAAAATGTCCAGGATAGGTACATATCCCATATAGACAGAAAGTAGATAGTGGATAATTGACACCTATAGTAAAATTTTTAACCACTACAAAAAATAGCCCTCTTAAATCTTCAAGCTGGTTGTACAAGACTGACACAAAGCACAAATGTGTACTACAAAATCCTCGTGGGTAGGGATTATTTCTAAATTTCTTTTGACTCTGATAAGTTTATTTGAGGACATGTTTATTCATTTTTAATGACTGATTCACAATTATATAAAATCAAATGAAAACAAAGATGTTCTGAAACTAATGTGTTGTATCAATTAAAATAGCATCTGGCTATTTAACCTCAAGCATTGTTTATAGTTAAACAATATTATGCATTCCACAAGGGCAAGAAGAATTACTAGAAAAGTAAAGAGAAGTATAGTTTATTTAAAAAACAATAGCTTTATTTTCTAAGCAAGTAGATATCCTACGAAATTTATTATTAAGAGATCACCAAATATTATGCAATGGCATCTTTGTACAGACAATCTTGTTTTTAAGTTAAGTTATACTTTATGTGATATCATGTAAATAACTGTAAGAAATGCTTCTATTTTAAGAAACCTGTTAATTAGCCTTAAGGTCAAAAAGGATTTTCCCCATCCTATTGATAAATGTGTTATATTTGGTTAACTACATTCTAATTTTTTCAATATGAACCCCCAGTTATGACTGTGCTTGGTCCATTCTCTCCCTTAATAAGGCATATCATGGACCTCTGCTGGGTGAGGTTATTGAAAGATTTGATGGGCGAATAGCATGAATTGGTATACTAAATCTAAATAATTATAATAACTAAAATAATTGTTATGTTACATTTAAAAAATAAATAAGACTGACAAAAGTATTCCTATTTCATTAGGTTAAAAGAGCACAAGCATCTCATTGAGAAAACATTGAGATGTTCTACAGCACATTATTGAAACAAATGTTAAAGGGGAAATAATCAAAGTTGAGTTCTCATTTAGACTCTATTGCATTGCTACCTACTTGCTTTCATTCCTTCCTTCCTTCCTTTGCTCCATATTTCCATCCATTCTTCCTTCATTTTCTCCTTTCATAAACATGTATCAAGTGTATGTCTACTCTGAAGCAAGGAAATACTTTCATTTTACTTTCTCTACATCGGCCTGCATACGTTGCTCTAAATAGAAAGGCAGGGTAGACTAGGAAAGAGCAACAGCTCGTGCAAGGCCCAATCTCACTGCCTAATTCCCATTTGATATACACATCTGTCCCAGTGTTTATTTTCATAAATCTATCGACAACTAAAGCCTTATTTAAGAATCAGGCTTTTCATAGATGTGACATGATTTGTTGGCAACCAAAGCAGTAACGTATGATTTGGAGTTGTTTTTCTTCAATCAGTGATACTTCACATTATTTTAATAGTAAAAACATCAAGTAAAAGTAAGATTCCTTGGTATTATTTCAATTAGCCATTAAATATTTCCTTGGCCAATTTAAGTCACTTTTAACTTCACATTTCAGCTTTTAAATCTAGAAGTAAAATTTGAGTGAAGGGCATCAAGATCTCTTACCCGCAAGTCATCAGCAAATAGTGAATATATCCTAATGTTCTCCTTTCTGTTTCCTTAGATGCTATCACATCTCTTCTGCTTTATTGGGAAAAAAAGTTCAAACCAAGAGTCATTGTTTCTTCTAGGACTCAGAGAGATTCAAACCAGCCAGCGTATCTAAAAAGTGATGTTTTCCTAATCCCCGCTCTCTTGCAAATGCCTTTTGGAATCAGGCAGATAACTAATAGCTGACATGGGTTACACATCTATAAAATTTATATGTACAAGTATTTTCCTTCTACAAGTATGCTATCATCCTCTCTTATCAATCATACTAATTCTTTCCATTTCTAACTTCTTACCATTGAGTGTTTTTGTTTTGTTTTGTTTGTTTGTTTTACTGTAGTAAAGGTGAATGTGCTAGATTTGGAAAAAGACTTTAGTGAGTCAAACTTAGGCATCAAAGAAATGCCTGCCTTCTCCACTATAGAGCCTGACCTCCCTGCCATCAGAGAAATTCTTTTTAGTTAAGGTGGTATCTTAAGGAAGTCCCAATTTAAGTAAAAATATACTGCATACAAAGAATAAAACTATGAACAGTTAAACATCTATACAGTTTATCTAGGAATAGCAATGAAAAACAGAAAAGCTTGCAATGAGGAGAACAGATACATTTTGATGAGAGAAAAGAAACAAAGTTTTTACTGAGCAAGGAAAGTAGATTCATATTGAAATCTGTGAGAGTCTCTGGGTAATATGAGGACACGGTTGCCTAGATAAGACAAGTAAAAGTAAACAGTGATATTTATGTAAATAGGAGCGAGAAGGGAACCAAAGATAGCCCTCAAAACTTAGCTTGGATTCAGCTTTGGCCTACACAGTAGGAAACAACAACATGAAAGTGAAAAAAAAAAATGGAAACGGTGTGTGTGTTTATGTGTTTGTGTCTGCACATAGGCCTGCGCGTGTGAATATGTGTATGAATGTATGGTTTTCCATGTATTTAAAAATGTTCTACACTGAAAATAATGCAGCATGTAAGTACTAATAATTGGCACCAAGATTTTAAAATAAGACAGTCTTTGGAACCAAGCTAAAAACTAAGGAGGCTTATAAGTGAACAATATAATTTCACCTATTACAGGCTTGAAGAAAATGCTAGGACAATCTACAGAAAAAAAAAAAAAAAATTAAAGTGTGCCTTAACACCTGTATGACTGTTCCTGGCTCTGTCAAATGTCAACGACTCCAATTTTGGACTGGGACTTTCAGTAGTCTAAAAGACTTGGGTCTATCTTGACCTTCAGTGGCAAAAAAAAAAAAAAAAAAAAGTGTTCAACTATATTTCTTGTAACAAAAATATTTTTTATCATTTTATCATTTTTTGAACTGTTAACTCTGGTCCATAACTTTTCCTCTGGTCAATGAGATCAATGATAATTATAGTCATTGGGTAGAAAGAATTAATTGAATAGCATTTCTAGAAGTAAATCAGAATCAGCCAGGTGGACTAATGAATAAATAAACTGCTTTTCCAACTGGAAAAGGCAGAACAAAAATTGAGAAGAGGAAATTGAAATCAGATTATCAGGGAGGTTATTGTAATAGAGCGCTGAGTTCATCTTACCTAAGTTTAACTCCCTAAGCTCAAGTAATTTGCGTTCTGTTCAAGAAAGTAGGAGATGAAATTACCAAGGTGTAACTAACAGAAATATATATAAAATCAGTACCTAGGCAAACAGAACTACTTAATAGTATAGGATATTGCTATGGACTGAATTGTGTCTCCCCAAAAAGAATTCATATGTTGAAACCCTAACCCTCATTGTGATGGCCTTTGGGAGGTAATTAGGTTTTGATGAGGTCATGAGCATGGAGCCCTTATTATGGGATTATGGTGTCTTCCTCTTGTATGAAGAGATGCCAGAAAGCTTGAGGTCTCTCTCTCTCTGCCATGTGAGAGCACAGTGAGAAGGCAGCCATTTATATGTCAGAAAGAGAGCCCTCACCAGAAACCAACTATGCTGGTACCTTGACCTTGGACTTCTATCCTTCAAAACTGTGAGAAAATAAATTTCTGTTGTCGAAACCAAAATGATCTAGGTGTTTTAGTTTACTAAAAGACTGAGTGACTTGTATTATAGTGTAAAGCTGCTGTCAAGAAGTGAAATGTTGAGTCATGCTGCAGTAACAACAGTGTAGATTCCACTACCAGTACAATCACAACAACAACGTGATAATGTCCCTTTACTCTGGTGAGCCACTTCTTGAATGTTATACTAAATTCAGGCTCACGCATTTTAAGGGGAAATGTGTGAGAAAGCAATACCCGGAAAAGGACAGCCAATGTTATAAGAGGGGCTTAAACTAAAGCATAATGTAGTGGAGACTGGGAATTGGGTATACTATGTTGCATAATGCCAGGGTGGCACCATTTGCATTGTAGCCTGAGCAACTTTACACAGCAGCCCTGCTAGAAATCCAGAGAGGTGACTTCTAGTTCTGATTTTTCCCCTAAATATAATCATTGTGTAGCTTTAGGCAACAGAAGGTGGGAGACTACACAATCTCCAAGGTCCTTTCTAGTCTACGTACTACATTTCTATAAATGTGCTGCTGCATGAAGTAGTGAGATTCTGAATTCAAGCTGGATTAACTACCTGTCAGGAATATTGTGGAGAACTTCCCCACAGTGGGTTATAAATTGGACTATGTAACCTCTAAAGTCTCTTCTCATTCTAAGAATCTGTAATTTTTGAATCCAGAGCCTAAGACCACCATCTAAGAACATCACCCTGACATTTCTAGCATTGTGTTTCAGGATCTGTGCAGTACAACTAGGTTGGAGAATTTACCCAAAGTTTAATGTCCTAGTGGGTTATAACAATGATTAACAAGACACTAAAAAAAAAATAAAACTTTACTTTTGTCTATCACACATTCCAACAGTGAAAAGTATATATATCTGTGCATATATATATACATATATATACACACACACACACACACACATATATATATACATGCACGTATTCTAGCTCTGAATAAGGTGCAGAGAAAATACATTGCTGGTACTAGAGTTAAATCAAAATGTTACTGAAGGGCAATGTGGTTTTATATATCAAAACCTTAAAATTGCCTATAACTGTAACCTAGTAATTTTTCTTCTAAAAATGTATCCTCAGGAACTAAGCATTTGTGGATAAAAATGTGTATAACATGGAACTTCACTGTAGTACTATTTATAATGCTGATAAATTAAAAACAACCTAAATCGGCCCGGTGCAGTGGCTCACGCCTGTAATCTCAGCACTTTGGCACGCGGAGGCAGGCGGATCACAAGGTCACAAGATAAAGATCATCCCGGCCAACATGGTGAAACCCCATCTCTACTAAAAATACAAAAATTAGCTGGACATGGTGGTGCGCGCCTGTAGTTCCAGCTACTCCAGAGGCTGAAGGAGGAGAATCGCTTGAACCCCGGAAGTGGAAGTTGCAGTGAGCCCAGATCACACCACTGCACTCCAGCCTGGCAACAGAGTGCGACTCCATCTAAAAACATAAAAAATAAAAAAAAATAAAAAAATGCCTAAATCTCCAACAATAAAAGAGTGCATAAAGTATGGTGAAGAAATATTATGCAGCTGTGAAAAACATGTTTGCCTGTGCCATGGAAGAATCTTTATGATATATTCTTAAATGAAAATACCAGGACAGAAATCTACCTAGACTATGATTCCATTTTTTGTTAAACTGTAATATATGTTCATGTGCACATACAACATATGCATAGAAAAAAATATGTAAAGAAGTAAACCAAGGCTTTTACAGTTATCACATGATGAATAGTGAGATTATCTTTTTATTTTTTTTAATTTTAATTTTAATTTTATTTATTTGTATCTTAAGTTCTGGGATACAGGTGCTGAACATGCAGGTTTGCTACATAGGTTTACAGGTGCCATGGTGGTTTGCTGCACCTATCAACCCATCAGCTAGGTTTTAAGCCCCGCATGCATTAGATATTTTTCCTAATGCTCTCCCTCCCCTTTCCCCCACCCCCCCAACAGGCCCAGTGTGTGATGTCCCCCTCCCTGTGTCCATGTGTTCTCATTGTCCACCTCCCACTTATGAGTGAGAACATGCAGTGTTTGGTTTTCTGTTCCTGTGTTAGTTTGCTGAGGATGATGGTTTCCAGCTTCATCCATGTCCCTACAAAGGACATGAACTCATTATGTTTTTAAAATATTCCTGCTTACAATTTTAAAAATTATTTTTAGAATGTATCAACTTGCAGTTAGCAACTCATAAAAACATACATGGAAAATCATGATTTGAGGGTATGTTGTCACAGATTAACAATTGAAATGTAGAAGAAATTGCTACTTGAAAGTTGCTGCTTTTAGTATTTGTGATGTCAGGATATCGTACCTCATCATGGTCTTCCAATTTAACAAATAATTTTCTTTTCCAAAGAAAGAAGATGTGTGAGGACCACGAAGGGACAATTATTTTGCCTCAGTTTTTCAAGTCATCTGATCTTGTATCTTGCCCTCAGGTAAGTGATTAGATGTAGTTGTAGACACTGATACTTCTCTTCTTGAATAATTTTAGCAATAAAAACTATACATTAATCCTTTGAGGAAAAACAATGAGGAAAATTGTCGTAACCATTTTTAAGCCCAATTTTCTTAATCCCTGTATTTCAGGTATACAGAGTTCAACCTTAATCAGCTCTCTGTTGGAAAAATGATATTTGTTATTTTCCTTACCCTTTTGTTATATTTCAAACTCTCTTTCTGACAATATAAACTCTTCCCTCGGGAGTTAAGAAATTATATTTCTAGCAACCCAAATCCTATGATTCTGAGTCTATGGCTAATTTATAATTTGGCTTAGTAGTGAATAATTTAAAATAGCAACATTCAATGTCAATATTCAGTATATTGAATCCTATATGAATGGACTAATACATTTTGAATTGACTGGCTCATTGATTAGCATCTACTTTGTAAGCCCAGGCACTGTTATGTTTATGTAGGTTATTGTATTTAAGTTAAATAAGATGAGAGTTTCTGTTTCCCATTTAGCAAATTTCTGGAAGAACCAGTAGCATTCCAGACATATGCCAATTTGATATTCTCTTTCTGTGGTTAACAGCTATCTAAAATACATACACACTTTTGGCAGTACAATCCTTGGTATTTACAGAAATGAAACAAGATAATTATGTAGACTAAATGTTAGCAGATTCTTATTTCCCCAGTGCCTACTAAGGATGTTTTACTCAATCTCTGCTTCTAGTAACCAAATTTCTCAGAATAACACTACAACACTTGGAAATGAAGGTACAGATCCCAAGCCGTTCTAGATCCCCAACTTGTGAAGGAATTCTGACTAAGTTACACATTTGTTTCATTCTTGATCCAAAACTAATGGACACTTAATTGGACCTCAAAATCCAAATCTATTTAAATTGAAATATTGACCCTTACTGGTAAATGTATTCTGAGTAGACATCTGAATATGATAATTTGGAACAAATAAAAATGTCTCTTCAACTCTGCTTCATTGAATCAACTTGTGAAATTAGAAAATATTAACAACTAATGGGTAAACAAGCAAAATCCATATGAAATGTAAATTGTATAAGTTATTTCTATTTATATTGAAAAGATATGCAGGACCAATCTTAGTGCATGATAATAGACCCTAAACAAAATTTTAAATTGGGAACCTTTATATTTAGAAGTATTATTAGAAGAAATGGGCAGGGATATTTGCCTTGTGTTTTCAAGAGGAGCAAGGATGAAGATGCCAGTCATAATCATAGCTGGTGGGATCTGGGTCTCACATTATGGAAGGCTCAGAAGCACAAATCCAATACAGAAGATAATAGAGACTCCAACAACTCAGTCTCTCCCAAAAGTCTTGTTATATAGCTCATTTTGCCATAAAGAACCAGCGTTTTTTTTTTTTTTTTTTGACACAATCTGTGGTATATTCATGGATAATAGAACATGCATAAGGAAATAAGACTCTTCCAGACTATAATAATCAACAACTGAGAAGAGGTTTTCTTCTCTGTCTAGAGGAGGAAGAGGAAAATAAGAGAAATCACTGACAAGGGAGGACGTAATATCTTCTAGTCAAAAAATCACAATGTGCTGCATATGCCTAACTGCACAATGGAATAAGGTACAAACAAGTACAACGAGCTAGGATTCAGATTTTAGTCTAGATTTTAATGTTTATAAGCGGTAAGACGATGAACAAATTGCTTGACCTCCCTGGTCTTAAGTATCTCTAAAATAGAGGCTTTGGCCTAAACCATGTGGTCACAAACTCAGATGCATGAAAAATCCAGGCAGGCTATGTAAATCAGATTATTCAAATGTGTCAATTGAGAGAAAAGCAATTGTCCAAGCAGGAGGTTATGGCAGCTGACTTTCTGCATTAGAATCATGGAAACTGTAGGGAGCGGTAGGAATTGAGGTAAACTGAAGAGCCCCAGCTGGATTTAATGATGGCAGCCACTACTGAGCTCCAACAATCAATGCTTTTTGAGAATATAGGTCTCATTCTGCCAAACCTTCTGATTCTTCAAGACAATGTAATATATATTCTGTGAATGAATGGGTAAGCAAACAAACTAAATCTGGGTCTGAAGGTCGTTTATAAAGAATCTGCATAGAAGCAAAGCATAATTATTGGAGGTAATTAACATTATAAAATTTTTAAATATTAAATTGATGAAGATTTTATATATTCAAAGTACAGAGCACAATAAATTGATGTACATAAACATTGTGTAATAATTACCAAAATCAAATGAACACATCCATCACCACCTGCCTGAGTCAGTTTATTGTTGCCTTTTAATAGAATACCTGAAACCAGGCAATTTGTTTTTTAAAAAAAGAATTTATTTGTTACTGTTATGGAGGCTGAGAAGTCCAAGGTTGAGGGGCTGCATCTGGTGAGAAACTTCTTGCTGTTGAGGACTTTGTACAAAATCTCAAGTTGATACACTGTATCACATAATGAGAGGGCCAAGCATATTAACATGCTTGTTCAGGTCTCTATTCCTCTTTTTATAAAACCACAGGTCCCTCTCCCATGATAACCCATTAATCCATTAACTCATTAATCCATTAATGAATTAATGGGCTAACCAATTAATGAGAGCAGAGCCCTTAGGATCCAATCATGTCTTCAACACCCTACTTTCAAAACTGACACAATGAGGATTATGTTTCCAATAAATGAAATCTGGAGGACACATTCAAATCATATCACCACTGATGCTATACCTTTTATACCTAGAAATTGTTTATCTTACAACTTAAAGTTTGTATCCTTTAATCACTCAAATCCATTCAATTACACAGAAATTTTGCAAGAGCAAACCAACTCCAAAGCTAGCAAACGACAAGAAATAACCAAAATTAGAGCTGAACTGAAAGAAATCAAGACACACAAAAAAATTCAAAACATCAACAAATCCAAGAGTTGGTTTCTTGAAAAATTAGTGAGATAGGCTGCTATTTAGACTAATAAAGAAGAAAGAGATAAGATCCAAATAAACACAATAAAAAATGATGAAAAGAATGTTATTACTGAGCCCACAAAAATAAAAATAGCTGTCTGTCTGCAGTGTTGTGGGTTCCCAGCAGCTCAGAGGGGTGCTAAATAAGCATCCTTCAGGGCAGGCCCAGCCAATGCAAAACCAGATGCCAGGCAGGGACACAGTCCATGTTCGAATAAAAGTAACAAAAATCGTAAAGCCCCAGTTCAGATGGGAGTTTCCCACATGACAGCACAGTTAATGGCCACCCATAGGCAAAGAAACTTCAGTAGCATCTAGGTGGCATACATGAATGCTTAAACTGGTGTCTCCCCACAGCAAGAGCTCCAGGTCTTGTCTTCATTGCTGTTCATCCTCTGCTTCTAGAGGCAGAGCCTTTGTGACCTTGTGACCTGCAGGTATTGGGAGATCCACAGCAAGGATGCAAGGACCTCCTGGAAGCCAAGAAATGGTATTGCTATCTCTAAGCCAGACCTGATCACCTGTCTGGAGCAAGGAAAAGAGCCTTGGAGCAATTCCCCCACAGTGCAGCACAGTGGGCTGGAACAGTTCGAGGTCAGACTGCTTCTTTAATCGATACCCCAACCAATTCCTCCTCACTGGATGGGGCCTCCCTGTGGGATTCAGCATCCCCAACCAGGGGTTTATGGACAGAACTCTGATCTCTCGGAGAGGAGCCCCTATGAGGAGGGGCGGCCATGATATCATGAATAAACGATCTTAGTCATTTCTGCCTGCTGGCTCTGGAGAGTCAGGGCAGCCCGGATGAGGGGGATTCACCCCGGCACAGCAAATCCACTCCACCAAGGAGCATCCAGACTGCTTATTTAAGCAGGTCCCTGATCCCTTTCCTCCTAACTGGGTGAGACCTCCCAACAGGGGTCTCCAGACACCTTGTGGAGGAGCGTTCCAGCCAACATCAAGTTGGTATCCCTCCGGGACAGAGCTCCCAGAGAAGGGAACAGGCTGCCATATTTGCTGTTCTGCAGCCTCCACTGATGATACCTCCAGGTGTGTGAGGAACCCAGATGAATAGGATCTGGAGTGGACCCCAAGCAAACCGCATCAGCCCTATGGAAGAGAGGCCTGATGGCTAAAAGAAAAACAAACAGAAAGTAACAATAACATCATCGATAAAAAAGACCCAACAAAAACCCCATCCCAAGGTCAGCAGCCTCAAAGATCAAAGGTAGACAAACCCATAAAGATAAGAAAGAATCAATGCAAAAACACCAAAAACTCAAAAAGCCAGAGTGCCTCTTCTACTCTAAATTATCGCAACCTGTCTCCAGCAAGGGCACAAAACTGGGCTGAGGCTGAGATGGATGAATTGACAGAAGTAGGCTTCAGAAGATGGGTAATAACAAGCTTCACTGAGCTAAAGGAGTTCACAATGTTCTAATGCATTGCAAAGAAGCTAAGAACCATAATAAAACATTGCAGGATTTTTTAACCAGAATAACCAGCTTAGAGAGGAACATAAATGACCTTATGGAGCTCAAAATGCAACATGAGAACTTCACAATGCAAACACAAGTATCAATAGCCAAATACACTAAGCAGAAGAAAGGATATCAGAGCTTGAAGACTATCTTGCTGAAATAAGACAGGCAGACAAGATTAGAGTAAAAGGAATGAAAATGAACCAACAAAATCTAAAAGAACTATGGGGTTATGTAAAAAGACTGAACCTACCACTGGTAGGGGTACCTGAAAGAAATGGAGAGAACAGAACCAAGTTGGAAAACACATTTTAGGATATCATCCAGGAGAACTTCCCCAACCTAGCAAGACAGGCCAACATTCAAATTTAGGAAATCCAGAGAACTCCAGTAAGATATTCCATGAGAAGATCAACCCCAAGTCACATAATTATCAAACTCTCCAAGGTAGAAATGAAGTAAAAAAGAAATTAAGAGCAGTCAGAGAGAAAGGCCAGGTCACCTATAAAAGGAAGCTTATCAGAATTACAGCAGACATGTCAGTGGAAACTCTACAATCTAGAAGAGATTTGGGGCCAATATTAACATTCATAAAGAAAAAAATTTCCAACCTGGAATTTTATTTCTGGCCAAACTAAGCTTCGTAAGTGAAGGAGAAATAAAATATTTTTCAGACCAGCAAATGCTGAATTTGTTGTCACCAGGCCTGCCTTGCAAGAACTCCTGAAGGAAGCACTGAATATGGAAAGTAAAAATGGTTACCGGCCACTACAAAAACACACTAAACTATACAGACCAGTGACACTATGAAGCAACCACATAAACAAGTCTGCAAAATAACCAGCTGGCATCATGATGACAGGATCAAATTCATACATAACAACATTAACCTTAAATGTAAATGAGCGAAATGCCCCAATTAAAAGACACAGAATGGCAGGCTGGATAAAGAGTAAAAGTCTGTTGGTGTGCTGTATGCAAGAGACACATCTCACATACAAAGACACTCATAGACTCAAAATAAAGTGATGGAAAATAATTTACCAAGCAAATGGAAAATAGAAAAAGCAGGGGTTGCAATCATAGTTTCTGACAAAACAGACTTTAAAACAACAAAGTAAAAAAAAAAAAAAAAAAAAAAGAAGGGCATTACATAACCATAATGGGGTCAATTCAACAAGAAGAGCTAATTGTCCTAAACATATATGCACCCAATGCAGGAGCACCCAGATTCGTAAAACAAGTTCTTATAGACCTACAAAGAGACTTAGACTCCCACACAATAAAAGTGGGAGAATTTAACACCACACTGTCAATATTAGACAGATCACTGAGACAGAAAATTAACAAAGACATTCAGGACTTGAACTCAGCTCTGGATCAAGTGGGCCTGATAGAAATCTACAGAACTCTCTACCACCAAGCAACAGAATATACATTCTTCTTGGTGTCACGTGAAACTTAGTCTAAAATTGATGACATATTTGGAATTAAATCACTCCTCAGAAAATGCAAAAGAACTGAAATCATAACAGTCTCTCAGAGCACAGCACAACTAAATTAGAACTCAAGATGATGATGATGATGATGATGATGATTGAGACAGAGTTTCGCTCTTGTCCCCCAGGCTGGAGTGCAATGGTGCGATCTCGACTCACTGCAACCTCTGCCTCCTGGGTTCAGGCAATTCTCCTGCATCAGACTCCCGAGTAGCTGGGACAACAGGTGCCCACCACCACACTGAACTAATTTTTTGTACTTTTAGTAGAGACTGGAGTTTCACCATATTGACCAGGGTGATCTCAAACTCTTGAACTCAGGTGATCCATCCTCTTCAGCCTCCCAAAATGCTGGGATTACAGGTGTGAGCCATCGCACCTGGCTCAAAATGACACAGCTACATGAAAATTGAACAAACTGCTCTTGAATAACTTCTGGGTAAATAATGACATTAAAGCAGAAATCAATAAGTTCTTTTAAACTAGTGAGAACAAAGAAATGACCAACCAGAATCTCTTGGACACAGCTAAAACAGTGTTAGGAGGGAAATTTATAGCACTAAATACCCATATCAAAAACCTAGAAACATCTCAAATCAACATCATAACATCACAATTAAAGGAGCTAGAGAACCAAGAGAAAAAAAGTAAAAAACCCAAAGCAGCAGAAGACAAGAAATAACCAAGCTCAGGGTGGAACTGAAGGAGTTAGACACAAGAAAATTTCCTCAAAAAAAAAAAAAAAATCAATGAATCCAGAATCTGGTTTTTGAAAAAATTAATGAAATAAATAGACCACTAGCTAGAATAATAAAGAGGAAAAAAAGAGAAGAATCAAATAGGCAAAATAAAAAATGATAAAGGGGATATCACCACTGACCCCAGAGAAATACAAATAATCATCAGAGAATACTATAAACACCTCTATGCAAGTAAGCTAGAAAATCCATAAGAAAATGACATATTCCTGGACCCATACACCTTCTCAAGACTGAACCAGAAAAAAATTGAATCTCTGAGTATACCAATAACAAGTTCTGAAATTGAGGCAGCAATAAATAGCCTACCAGCCCAAAAAAGTCCAGGTTCAGATGGATTCACAGCTGAATTATACCAGCGGTACAAAAATGAGGTGATACCCTTTCTTCTGAAACTATTTCAAGCAATTGAAAAGGAAGGACTCCTCCCTAACTCATTTTATGAGGCCAGTATTATCCTGATATGAAAACCTGGCAGAGATGCAATGAAATGAAAAACAACAAACAAACAAACAAACAAATAACTGCAGGCCAATATCCCCAATGAACATCAATGCAAAAAATCTCAATAAAATACTGTCAAACTGAATCCAGCAACACATCGAAAAGTTTATCCACCATGATCATGTTGGCTTTATCTCCAGGATGCAATGCTGGTTCAACATACACAAATCAATAAACGTAATTCATGACAAAAACAGAAGTAAAGACAAAAAACACATGGTTATATCAATAGATGCAGAAAAGACCTTCAATAAAATGCAACACCCCTTCATCTGAAAAACTCTCAATAAACTAGGTATTAAAGGAACATACCTCAAAATAATAAGAGCCATTTATGGCAAACCCACAGCCAGTATCATGCTGAATGGGCAAAAGCTATAAGCATTCCCCTAGAAAACTGGCAGAAGACAAGGACTCCTATTCAACATAATATTGGAAGTTCTGGCCAGGGCAATCAAGCAAAAGAAATAAATAAAGGTATTCAAATAGGAAGAGAGGAAGTCAAATTGTCTTTCTTTGCAGATAATATGATCCTATATCTAGAAAATCCCATCACCTCAGCCCAAAAGCTTCTTAAGTTGATAAGCAACTTCGACAATGTATCAGAATACAAAATCAATGTGCAACAGTCACAAGCATTCCTATACACCAAAAACAGACAAGGAGAGAGCCAAATCATGAATAAACTTCCATTCAAAATTGTTACAAAGAGAATCAAATACCTAGGAATACAGCTAACAAGGGATATGAAGGACCTCTTCAAGGAGGACTACAAACCATTGCTCAAAGAAATCAGAGGAGACACAAACAAATTGAAAAACATTCCATGCTCATTGATAGGAAGAATCAATATTATGAAAATGGCCACACTGCCCAAAATAATTTATAGATTCAATGCTATTCTCATTAAACTACCATTGCCATTCTTTGCAGAATTAAAAACAAAAAAACTACTTTAAATCTCATATGGATCAAAAAAAAAAAAAAAGCTTGTATACCCAACACAATTCTAAGCAAGAAGAGAGAGAAAAACTGGCGGCATCATGCTATCCAATTTCAAACTATACTACAAGGCTACAGTAACCAAAACAGCATGGTACTGGTACAAATACTGATACGTAAACCAATGGAACAGAATAGAGACCTCAGAAATAAGACTGCACATCTACAACCATCCAATCTTCAACAAACCTGACAAAAACAAGCAATGGGGAAAGCATTCTCTATTTAATAAATGTGGTGCTGGGAGAACTGGCTACAAATAGGCAGAAAATTGAAACTGGATCCCTTCCTTACACCTTATACAAAAATGAACTCAAGATGGATTAAAAACCCAAATATAAAATTCCAAACTATCAAAACCCTAGAAGAAAATCTAAGCAATATCGTTCAGGACATAGGCATGGGCAAAGATTTCATAACAAAATTGTCAAAAGGAATTGCAACAAAAGTAAAAATTGACAAATGGGATCTAGTTAAACTAAAGAGCTTCTGCACAGCAAAAGAAACTATCATCAGAGTAAACAGGCAACCTAGAGAATGGGAGAAAATGTTTGCAGTCTACCCATCTGATAAAGGTCTAATATCCAGAATCTATAAGGAACTTAAACAAATTTATAAGAAAAAAGACAACTACATGTCTGTTCATGTAAAGTACATGAACAGACAATTTTCAAAAGAAGACATTCACACAGCCAACAAACGTATGAAAAAAAAGCTCAACATCACTGATCATTAGATAAATGCAAATCAAAACCACAATAAGATACCATCACATGCCAGTCAGAATGGTGATTATTAAAAAGTCAAGAAACAACAGATGCTTGTGAGGTTGCAGATAAATATGAATACTTTACACTGTTGGCAGAAATATAATTAGTTCAACCATTGTGGAAGACAGTGCAGTGATTCCTCAAAGATCTAGAGTCAGAAATACCACTTGACCCAACAATCCTATTACTGGGTATATACCCAAAGAAATACAAATCATTCTATTATAAAGATACATGCACACATACATTCATTATAGCATTATTTACAATAGCAAAGACTTGGAATCAACCCAAATGCCCATTAATGATAGCCTGGATAAAGAAAACATGGTACATATACACCATGGAATACTATGCAGCTATAAAAAGGAACGAGATCGTGTCATTTGCAGGGACATGGATGGAGCTGGAAAACATTATCCTTAGTAAACTAACACAGAAACAGAAAACCAAACACCACATATTCTTGTTTATAAGTGAGAGCTGAACAATGAGATCACATGGACACAGAAAGGGAAACCACTCAGACTGGATCCTCTTGGGGGTAAGGTGGGAGAAGGGAGAGCATTAGGAAAAATAGCTAATGCATGCTGGGCTTAATAGCTAGGTGGTGGATTGATAGATGCAACAAACCACAATGACACATATTTACCTATATAACAAACACGTACATCCTGCACATGTACCTCAGAACTTAAAAATAAAAATTAATTAAAAAATAAAAGCAAACATCAGAAGCTACCATGAACACCTCTATACAAGCAAACTAGAAAACTTAGAATAGATAGACAAATTCCTGGATGTGTATATCCTCAAAGACTGAACCAGGAAGAAATTGAATCCTTGAACAGACCAAAATGAGCTCCAAAATTCAATCAGTAATAAATAGCCTACCAACCTAAATAAACAAATAAATAAATAAATAAATAATAAATAAATAAATAAATAAAGCCCAGGACCAAATGGATTCACAGCAGAATTCAACCAGATGTACAAAGAAGAGCTGATGCCATTCCTACTAAAACTATTCCCAAAAAAATTAGGAGTAGGGACTTCTCCCCAACTCATTCTATGAGGCCAGCATCATCCTGATACCAAAACTTAGCCAACATACAACAATAACAATGAAAACCTCCAGGCCTGCATGCTTGATGAACATTGGTGCGAAAATCCTCGACAAAATTATTGCAAACTGAACCCAGCAGCACATCAAAAAGCTAATCCGTCAAAATCAAATAGGCTTCATTCCTAGGACGCAAGGTTGGTTCAGCATGCACAAATCAATAAATGTGATTCATCACATAAACAAAACTAAAGACAGAAGCCACATGATTATCTCAATAGATGCAGAACATCATGATTTCAACACAATTCAATATCCTTTCATGTTAAAAACTCTCAAAAAGCTAGGTGCAGAAGGAACATTCCTCAAAACCATAAGAGCCATCTATCACAAACCCATAGCCAACATCATACTGAATGGACAAAAGCTGGAATTATTACCTTTGAAAACAGTCACAAGACAAGGATGCCCTATCTTAACACTTCTATTTGACATAGCATTGGAAGTCTTAGCGAGAGGAATCAGGCAAGAGAAATAAATAAAATGCATCCAAATGTGAAGAGAGGAGGTCAGACTATCCCTGTTTGCAGATAACTTAATTCTATATCTTGAAAACCCCATAGTCTTGGTAAAAATGCTCCTTCAGCTGATAAACTTCAGCAAAATTTTAGGATACAAAGTCAACATACAGAAATCACTAACATTTCTATACAATAACAATAGCCAAGCTGAGAGCAAAATCAGGAATGCAGTCCCACTCACAATTGCCACAAAATGAATAAAATACTTAGAAATACAGCTATCCAGGAGGTAAAAGAGCTCTAAAATGAGAATTACAAAACACTGCTCAAATAAATTAGACATGATGCAAATAAATGAAAAAAAATTCCATGCTCATGGATAAGAAGAATCAATATTATTAAAATGGCCATACTGTCCCAAACAACTTACAGATTCAATGTTATTTCTATCAAACTACAAATGACATTCTTCACAGAACTAGAAAAAATATTTTAAAATTCATATGGAACCAAAAAAGAGCCTGAATAGCTAAGACAATCTTAAGCAAAAAGAACAAAGCTCAAGACTTCACGTTACTCAGTTTCAAACTATATTACACAGCTTCCGTAACCCAAACAGCATGGTACTTGTACGAAAACAGACACGTAGACCAGTGAAACAAAACAGCCCAGAAATAAGCCTGCACACCTACAATCATCTGATCACCAACAAAGCTGACAAAAATGAACAACGGGGAAGGACTCCCTATTCAATCAATGAGGCTTGGATAACTGGTTAGCCAAATGCAGAATATTGAAACTGGACCCCTTTCTTACATCATATATGAAAATCAACTAAAGATAGATTAAAGACTGAAATGTAAATCCCCAAACTATAAAAATCCTGGAAGACAATATAGGCAATACCATTCTGGACATAGGAATGGGCCAAGATTTCATGACAAAGATGTCAAAAACAATTGCAACAAAAGCAAAAATGACAAATGGCATCTAATTATACTAAAGAACTTCTGCATAACAAAAGAAAGTATCAACAGAGTAAACAGACAATCTTTGGAACGGGAGAAAATATTTGCAAACAATAAGTCCGACAAAGGTCTAAGATCTAGCATGTATAATGAACTTAAACAAATTTATTTAAAAAAGGAAAAGGGCATGAACAGGCACGTCTCAAAATAAGTCATACACATAGCCAAGAAGCATATTAATATAGATCAAGAATAGGAATAGAAAGCATTCTACCACAAAACCCCATGCACACCAATGTTCATTACAGCACTCTTCACAATAGCAAAGATGTGAAATCCACCTAAATGCCCATTAATGACAGATTGGAATCCTATGCAGGCAGAACAAGAATATGAATTGTGTGGGAACATGGATGGAGCTGGAGGCCATGATCCTTAGCAAACTAACTCAGGAACAGAAAACCAAACACCACATGTTCTCACTTATAAGTGGAAACTTATAAGTGAAATGATGAGAACTCAAGGACACAAAGAAGGGGAAAACAGACATTGGGGCCTACTTGAGAGTGGAGGGTGGGAAGAAGAGGAGGATCATAAGAAATAACTATTTGTATTTGGCTTAGCACCTGGGTGATAACATAATCTGTGCAACACAACCCCTTGACATGAGTTTATCTATGTAACAAACCTGCACATGCACCCTGGAACCTAAAATAATCTGTTTTGTTTTTTTTTTTCAAGCTTCTACCCCTTTGGTCAACATCTCATTTGCTTCTCTCCTCATCCCCTGGTGAACATCATTCTATTCTCTGCTGCTATGAATTTGACTTGTTTAGATTTTGCATATAAGTGAGATCATACAGTATCTGTCTTTCTCCATCTTGCTTCTTTCACATAACATAATGTTCATTCTACTGAATTCTCTCATAGTAGTTTGTGTGTTTTTCTTCATTGAATTTATCGAAGTATATTATTATGTATCGTTTTATTTCATTTTGTGCTTCTATATCAGAAAACCTGAAATTGAGTATCATAAAGAACAGAAATTTATTTCATACAATCTTGGATGCTGGGAAGTTTAAGGTTGAGGGACCTGAATCCAGCAAGGGCCTTCTTGATCCATCATCCCTTGTTGGAAGCCACAAAGTTAAAGGTTCACGTATGAGAATAGGGTTGGGGAGGGCAGTCTCATCCTTTTATTAGAAACCTACTTCAATGATAACCAACCCCCTTTTGCAATAGGATAATCAATCCATTTATGAGGGCAAAGTCCTCATTACCTTATCATCTGTTAAATGTCCCACTGCTCAATGTCATTGCATTGGGGATTAAATTTCCAACACATGAACTTTGGGAGATACATTGAAACCACAGGATGTATATTTTGTAAGGTTCATGTCTGTCTGTCTGTTTTCCTCTTTGAATGACGAACTCCATAATGGCAGAAACAGTTTCCATATTCCCAACTCCTAGCAGAGTGCCTGATGCAATTCTGTTATTCAATATTGAATAAATGTATGAATGTAGATGTAAGACTTAATTTAAAAATACTCCTAGAAGGCATAAACAGCTTCATTTAAGTTGACACAAAGATCTAAATAACTGGCATTTATTTTCTCCTGAAAATACGTTTGAATGGATGAGGAGAGTGCACCAGAAACATAGGTGACTGAGAGGAGGAAGAAAAGGTGACAAATGGGGCAGTAGAAGCCAGATACAATACAAGCTAGGCCTCTGTCCCACCAGGCCATGGCCACCAGCCTGCCCTGATTAACTGAGCCCCTACATGGGCTACCATCTCACAAGGTGTCATCTTTTCATTTGTGAATCTATTTCACATGAGCAGACAATACAGATGTTAAAGCCTGAGAGTTGAAGGTTTCAAAATTTGTTTTCATAAAACTGTCAGCTAAATAGCTTCACTTTTCTCTTCTGAGGCTTATAAACTGTCAAGACTGACAAACGTGCTGCCTTCCATCTTTGAAATGGACATATATAGTTGGGGGAAAGTATACTGAATATGTTTACACAGGTGACATCTTTTCTTAAGCCAAAGTAAATAGCCATCAATGAGTTCTTATTGACAGCCTTCTCTCCCTGAGCCGCAAGCACACAGTGGAAGTTCCTGGCACAGTTATCACACATTCAGTCACTTAACGATGACATGTGAGGGTGGGGCATGTACCACCCCTGCCTGGATTTGTGCTTGCAAAAAGGTTTTGCTTTCTCACAGAAAGGTTGATGTTTTCAATTTTTAAGGCTTGCTATTTTTATTTTTTTCCTAGACCTGTTATTTTTTTTTTCTTCAACTTTTATTTTAAGTTCTGGGGTACATGTACAGGATATGTAAGTTTGCTACACAGGTAAACATTTGCCATGGTGGTTTGCTGCAAAGATCAACCCAGGCCTGTGATATTTTACTGAAGTATTTTAGGCTTTAAGAAAATAATCTTGTTATAAAACTGAACTGCTTGGAGAGAGTGGTAATAAGCTTGGTGGACTTTGGATTTAGGGACTAACAAATATTGAGTCTTTATTATGTCCTGAGCACTTTATATGTATCATCTCATTTACCCTTCAAAAGTGCCCTAGAGACAGATATCATTCACATTTTGGAGTTTAAAAAATGAAGTTCATAGAGGTTTCTGACCCAATATTACACATCCGGCAAGCAGCAAAGAATCATTCAAACCCAAGTCTATCTGACTGTAAACCTCAGGGACTTTTCATTGTACTACACTACTTCTTAGATATATGAACAATGAAGAATTATACCTATAAAAATTAAAAGAATATCAATTATGCCACCCAGCTATTTTTGTCTAAAACACATCTGTTCTTCTCATCTCATAGAATTAATCAATTTAAAATTATGTCAATATTTTATTTCCATTTTAATCACTGTACAAATGTAGCTACACAGGTAGCATCAAGATATTGAGGAAAGCCATACTGAAAGATTATTTGAGGTTAGGACTATTGTCATTTACCTCTTAGTATCCCCAATACCAAGCATATGTCCCGACTCACAATAAAGGTTTAACAATATTTGAGTGAGAAAGAAAAACATTTTTGATTTAAGAACAATTCTTAGTAGCAGGAACCCTTGAAACCTTAGAGAATTTGGTCTCCATTCTGCTGAGAGAGGGATCATTGCACTTCTGCCATTCTGCTCATTGTCACAGTGGTATGCCTGGGTCCCTAGATACCTGCCAGATATTGAAATGTAAAGACTTTACAGATAGTCATCAGCCAAAGTAGAATAGAAGGAAACGTTACTGAATTTGAGGAGGTAAAGAATCTTTGAGGGAAAACATGTCTCAAAAAATGACTATCAGATACATAAAAAGAGAGATGATTATGGATTCTGCAGATGGCCTGAGAATGATGGGAATTCATTCCGGAAAAAAATCCTGGAAAGGGTAGACTTTGAAATAAGAATTACTAAAGAAAGGAAAAATTATTATGGCCAAGAGAATATGGGTAGCCTTCAGCATACCTTCATTCCTTGAAGACTATGTTGATTTGTTTACTCACAAGACATTGGGACTGTAAGCCAGATGCCATAGTTATTCCTGTTATAATGTGGCAGGGGAGAATTTTAAGGAAAAAAGCAAGCCATTTTAGTGTTATTATTCAGGCATACTCACTTAAAGTGACTATTAACATATGTATACACTATATGTCGAGTGAATCTGTATGTCTGATTAATTTACTCCTCACAACATTATAAAATAGGCACTATTATCATTCCTATTTTACAGAGGAGGAAAAAGAGCCTAGGAGAAATTAAGTAATTTACCCAGAGTCACACAGAGTACGTGATAGAATTGGGATTCTAAACTAGGATAATAAAGACTCTTTAGTGCTTCTCATGTGAACCTGTCTTTAAAGCTCCTTTGTAAATGTTGGATATTTTCTCCTTCCCATATCCAATGAAGTATGGTTATCAACCGTAAAATTCAGTAAGAAATAAAAGGTTTAACCTAGTCCTGTATTCCACCAGATGGTTTCTCTTTCTTGTACCAGATCCATAACTGAAAACCTAGAGCTAGCAAGTGAATAGATGCATGATACTATTAAAGGTTGCCACATTGATATTTAACACATCAGAACCCAATCTATGACTATTATATGAGCTATATATATTAGTTTTATAATTGAAAAAATTTAAAAATTAATAAACAAAATGGAAGGGCAAATTCTTTGAAAACCACAAACTATCCAAAGGTGATTAAGATAATAGACAATCTGAATAGTCCTATACCTTAAAAAAAATTAAACTCATAATTAGAAGATCCTCCAAAAAGAAATCTCAAGGCCCAGATAGCTTCACTGAAGAATTCTACTAAACATTTAAATAAACATTGACACCAATTGTACAAAGTCTCTTCAAGGAAACAGATGAGACAGGAACACTTCTCAACTCTTTCTACAAGACCAGTGTTACCCTGATACCAAAACCGCACAAAGATGGCATAGGAGAAGAAAACTACAGAGCAATATTTCTCATGAACTTAGATGTAAAATTCCTTCAACAAAACACTAGCAAACTGAATGCTGCATCATATAAAAACGATGATACACCATAACCAAGTGGGATTTATTCCAGTTGTGCAAGGATAGGTCAACTTCAGAAAATCAATTAATGTAATGCATCATATCAATAGAATATAAAGCAAAAACTACATGATCATTTCAATAGATTCAGAAAAAAACTTTTATCAAAATCCATTACCCTTTCATGATAAAAAGTCCTCATCAAACTAGGAATAGAGGGGAACTTCCTCAACCTGATAAAGAGTATTTACCAAATCCCTATAGGCAACAACATCATACTTAATAGTTAAATACTGGCTGCTTTTCCTCTGAGATCAGAATCAAGACAAGGATGTCCTTCTTATTCATCAGACTATTGAAAGCTTTAGTCCTTGAAATAAAGCAAGAAAATGAAATAACAGGTACACAGATCAGAACTGAACATGGTGGCATGAGCATGTAATCCCAACTACTTGTGAGACTAGGGCAGGAGGATCCCTTAAGCCCAGGAGCTCATGCCCAGCCTGGGCAACATAGCGAGAGACCCTATGTCATCAAAAAATATAGAAATTGGAAAGGATTAAATAAACCTTTCCCTATTTGACGATGACAAGAAAATCTTAAGGAATCTAAATACACACATACGCACACACACGCACACACCCCTTCTGAAAACCAAAAAGTGAGATCAGCTATATATCACAGTATAAAATATTGATGCACCAAAAAACTCATTTGAAGAACTATGTACTAACAATAAACATGTTAAAACTAAAATTAAAACATAACACCCTTTATAATCCATCCAAATAAAATAGCAAACTTAGGTACAAACTGAAGAAACTGCATATGATCTGTATGCTACAAATTGCAAAATGCTGATGAAATAAATTAAATGTCTAAAGAAATAAAGAGGCTTACTATGTTCATCGATTGGAAGACTCAACACCATTGTCAATTCTCCCAAAATTGACCGATAGGATTTTAATGTAATCCCTTTCTAAATCCCAGCAAGGATTTTGGAGATATAAACAAGGTTTTTATTAAATGTATATAAAAATTCACAGGCCCTAGAATAGCTAAAACAGTATTAAAAAAGAAGAATCAAGTGGGATATTGAGGCCTATTATATATCAGTAATATTAAAAACAGTGTGATATTGGCAGAGAAATTGACACATAGATCGACTGAATCGAATAGAGGACCCAGAAATAGACCCACACAAAGATGCCCAACTGAGTTTTGAAAAAGAGACAAACGAAATTTAATGGAGGAAAGATATAGCCTTTTCAACAAATGTTTCTGGAGTAATTGGACAAGAAAAAGAAGAAAGAAAAAAGAGGAGGAGGAAGGAAGAGGCAGGTGAAGGAGTAAGTAGAGAAGAGAAGGTGAATGGAGTAGGAGGAGAGAGGAGAATCATTGGGGAGTAATAGGAGGAACAGGGAGGAGGAAGGAGAAGGGAGAAGAAGGAGCAGAAGATTCCCCTAAACCTCATATCTTATACAGAAATGAACAAATTAACTTAAAATAGATCATGAGCTTAAATATAAAGCATAAAACTATAAAACATTTAGGAAATAAATAGGATAAACTGTCATTACTTACAATTAGGCAAAGAGTTCTTGTGTTGACACCATAAACAAAAACAATATTCATAAAATAATTATAAATTGGACTTTAACTTAAAACTCTCGCTCTGTGAAAGATCCTCTTTATAGAATGCAAAGACACTGTACAGAGTGGGAGAAACATTTACATATCCAACAACAGGATTTGTATCTAGAATATATAAAGAATTTTAAAAATTCAATGACAAGAAAACAATGTAATTTGAAAATGGGCTAAAGATATGCATAGACAGTTCACCAAAGAGGATATACAGATGGCAAATAAATACAGAACAAGACGTTCAACATCAATAGCCATTAGGGAAATGCAAATTAAAACCACAATGAGAAATCATTACACATCTATCAGAATAACTAAAATTAAAAATAATGAAAACAACACATGCTAACTAGGATGCAGGTATACCGGTTCAGTGATACATTGTTGGTGGGGAAGTAACATGGTACAGCCACTCTGGAAAATAATTTGGCAATTTCTTATAAAACTACATATGTGGCTGGGTGTGGAAGCTCACACCTATAATCCCAGCACTTTGGGAGGCCAAGGTGGGCAGATCACCTGAGGTCTGGAGTTCGAGACCAGCCTGACCAACATGTCAAAACCCCATCTCCACTAAAAATACAAAATTAGCTGGGCATGGTAGCGCTCACCTGTAATCCCATCTACTCGGGAGGCTGAGGCAGGAGAACAGCTTGAAACCGGGAGGTGGAGGTTATGGTGAGCCGAGATCATGGCATTGCACTCCAGTCTGGGCAACAAGACTGAAACTCTGTCTCAAAAAAAAAAAAAAAAAATAGAATGTTCAAGCAACTTATTTATAATGGGCAAATTATTTATTTAATAATCAATTAAATAATAGACAAATTATTTATAATAGGCAAAAACTAGAACAGCTCAGGTGTCCTTCAGATGGGAAATGGTTAAACAATTGTTGTATATCTATATCATGAAATACCACTGAGCAATACAAAAGAACAAATTTGATACACTCAACAATTGGATGATCTTTAGGGAATTCTGCTAAGCGTAAAATCCAGTGCTGAAAGGTTACCCTACTATGTGATTTAATTTGCATAGTATTTTCAAATTGATGAAATTATAGAAATGGTGAACAGATTTTTGGTTGTCAGAGGTTAAGGACATAGAATATATAGGGATATTGGCATGGCTATAAAAGGCCAACATGAGGGATCCTTATGGTAATGAAAGTGTTCCATATCTGGACTGTGGTTATAGATGCATAAATCTAAAGATATGATAAGTTGCATTGGATCAAGTATGCATATATACATAAATAAGTAGAAATAAAACGGGAAAATCTGAGTATTTGTATCTTGTGAATGGCATCATGTCAGTATATTGGTTAGGATATTGTAATATAGTTTAATAGGATTTCGCCACTGAAGGGTACCAGGTATAGGCTAACACAGGATCTCCCTGGATTGTTTTTTACCAGTGGATGTAAATCTCCAATTATCTGAAAATTAAAAACTTAATTAAAAAAGCAAAAGTTTGTAAACAATAAAGTAAAATATTTATTTTATAACTTTTAGGTTCAGGGGTACATGTGCAAGTTTGCTATATAGGTAAATTGTAAGTCACAGGGGTCTGGTATACAGATAATTTTATCACCTAGGTTATAGGCATAGTACTCAATACGTAGTATTTTGATCCTAACCTTCCTCCCACCCTCCATCCTCAAGTAGGCCTTGGTTTCTGTTTTTCCTTTCCTTGTGTCCATATGTACTCAATGATTAGCTTCCACTTACAAGTGAGAACACGCAGTATTTGTTTTCCTATTCCTATTGTTTAGGATAATGGCCTCCAGACCTGTCTATGTTGCAGCAAAGAACATGATCTTATTCTTTTTTCTGGCTATGTAGTATGCAATGGTGTATGTGTACCACATTTTATTTTTTAATTCAGTCTACCACTGATGGGCATTTAGGTTGATTCCACATCTTTGCTATTATGAATAGTGCTGTAATGAACATTTGCATGCATGTGTCCTTATGGTAGAATGATTTATATCCCTTTGGGTATATACCCAATAATGGGATTGTTGGGTCGAATCGTAATTCTTTTTTAAGTTCTTTGAGAAATCGCCAAATTGCTTTCTACAGTGGCTTAACCCATTCACATTCCCACAAGCAGTGCACAAGCATCCCCTTTTCTCCACAATCTCGGCAGCATCTGTTATTTTGTGAATTTTTTATAACAGTCTTTCTGACTTGTGTGAGATGGTACATCGCTGTGTTTTTGAGTTGCATTTCTCTAATGATTAGTGAGGTTGTGCATTTAGAAAATAAAATATTTTAAAAGCTCATTTGAAGGAGCTGCCATGTTATATTCAACAACCTTATGTTTTTGGTTTAAAACCTTCCAACATATTTTTGAAATCATAGTTTTACTACAGGTAATTTAAGACATCAATAACAAAAGCTAAGATTTATTGTTATTATGACTAAAACATTGTTAAGCACTTTATGAATATCATGTTATTGAACTGAATTCTTACATCTTACTTAATGCCAGTGAGATTGATATTATTACTATCATATTTTACAGATAACAGGCTATAGATTTAGTGGCTAAGATATACTTGAACCCAAGTCTGCATGATTCCAAGGCTTAAACACTTCAAGTACTGTATATAGCCAGTATACTAAAGTACTTCCCAACATAGAATGAGGGCGAGTTTGATATTATAGGCTTCTGAGACCTGATATCAAAGAAAGTTGGAGTCACCTAAAGCATAACATAATCTTACTGTAATTACCCTTGTGAATAAACTAATACAGTAAGCAGCAATTCACTGGGATGTCTCTAGTAATTATCTCCTATTGTGATGACTATTCTAAGACATTCCTGCAAATAAACATACCATCTCTTATAGCCATGTCACAATTTATGAGAGTCCAGTCCACAGCTCTGAAAACAAATACTCTGAAAGAGCATGTGACTTTAAGACTGCTGACTTGAGAGACACAAAAGGTAATCTCAAGTAAATACTAAGAGGAAGAGCAGTCTCAAATATTGAACTCCCTCAGGTCCTCATTCTGACCTGTATAAAAAGGATACAGCCCTCCAAATCCAGTCATTCTCAGTTGCCTCAGTATAAGAGGTACAGATGGTCTCTCAGCTATGATCCAGTGTTATTAACGGTTTCTCTATTAATAAATTGGTCTTGTTAAAAGGCACATAGCTAGGTCTGTTGGTGGATGAGGGTCAGAAGTCAGGAGTACTTCTGTTATTTCTCTTTGATCAGGCTGGAGGATGCTTTCTGCAGTTGCAGTTGTCTGGGGAAGTTCACTAGCCTTGATGATCTGGTTTGATTTGAATAATTTATTAATAATTTGGGAAAAGTCTAATTAAATTTGTGTATAATTCTAAAGTTAGAGCAGCTACAGGGACCCGATGGAATATAAGTACAAGTGGAAACACTTCAAAAGATCCTGAGCCTGAATTTCCCCAGCCCCACTTTCCCTCTAATATGCACACTTACATGCTCTCTCTCTCCTCTTGCATTCTCATTCTGTTCACCCATTTGTTTCTGTCTCTCTGATTATCTCTGTATCTTTTTCTCTTGACACACACACACACACACACAACCATGGCTACCTCTACTACCATTACCACTACTGATCAGAGTTGGCAAGTGGGTATAACCCTCTTGAGAGAAGAAGAGTCACCCACCATCATTCCTCTAGAAACGAACTCAGAGATCTATTCATGCTCTCATACTCACCTACTCACTCTTGCTTTCTGGACTCACTCTTGTTTTCTGGACTCATGTTCCTTTTTTGCTTCTTAATCCAGAAATCATAAGCTGTCAGGATTAGAAAGTACCTTAGAGATCTGACTCCCTCAGTTTATAGAAGAGGAAACCAAGAGAGCAGGGTCATGAGGGACTTGCCCATGGGCACAGAGTTAGTTAGTGGCAGAGCCAGGCCTAGAATCCAGGTAGCAAGGTATCAATATGAGGAGTAAGAAAGAAAAGAACACACAGTGGCTTTTCTCCTGATGTACTTCATTCAAAAGTCTTTTGCTGGTCCGTACAGTGATCATACCTCTGCCTCTGCCCCATTATTTGCTCTTTCCCCAAGATCTGTGGTGTTTACTAGAATTCAGTATGCATAACTAGGAATTGACTGTGTTGGTGGTGGCAGTGGTACTGGCAGTTTGAAATTGTTGATGCTGCCTTTTAAATCACTTGGTCCTCAAATCTATTTCTTTCTGATGTTTCAAGATAGAATCCAAACCCACGGATCCCAGGCTAATAAGTAAGGTTGAATTTCCTTAACTGGTTCCTTCCAGCCTGTGTGTCCGTGAAAATCTGAGAGCTCTCAGTTTTAAATAAGGCCTCTAGGACAAGTTAGCAACATATGTGTCTACCTCTGCAATTCCTTTCTGTTAAACTACCAAGACCTAATGAAAACTTAAATGCCAGTTCAAGTATGCTGATCCATGCTGTATGATGTGCTTGTCCTAATCAATATAAACATACACAGTCACCTTGCTTTTCTTGGGGTGACTTGATGCAAGTGACTTGATACTTGGGATGACAGATGCATCTATCATGCCTTTTCCTTTCTCTTTCCCTCCATTGCAAATCTGAGAAATAACTGTCTGCTTGTAAGCAAATAGATCTATTAAGAAGTTCAATCTGAATGCAAACTTTGGTTCTTCATCTAATCTCTTCTTTTCACCAAAGAAAGCTACTAGAATGTGCCTTTTTAGGATCAGTTCTCCAGAATACACACTACTCAGTAAGGTAGGTCATAATAATAATAGCAGTTATCACAAGGAGTACTTACCATGTGCCTGACACTGTGTTAAACCTGGATTAACTCAGTTAATTTCCATAAAGAAGGTTCCACTATTAAAACCTCTATGGAAATGGGGACATTGAGACCCCAAAATTAAGAACTTTGCCCAAGGCCACATAATTAATAAGTGGAAGTATCAAGATTTGAACCCAGGTTTGTCAGCTTCTAAAATAGTAATCTGTACTTTTAAGCAGTATGCTACACCACTTTAAAGTCTTGGTGGACTTTTGTGAACGGGGACAGGATCAAAGAAATACAGTTAATGGAGCCTTACCACTTAAAGCCATAAATGCTCTTTCCTCTAAGGGAAATTCCCACTTAATACACATTGAAAAATCATAATAAAAACTGGTTTTAATTTTGAATATCTATAAATAAAATTGAACCACAGTGAGGTTTTTAAAAATCTTTAAAATGGTTATTATTGCCCAGTTTTCTTAACAATGAGACCAAGTAGTGAGATTAAAGTTACTTAAACCTGAATAAGATTTTTTCTCTACATATTTCTTACTTGCTGAAGCAGTCAAATTTTATAAGGCAGTAGCTAAAAGCATACTAAATGAAAACTATAAATATTAAAATGCAAAACTATTATGGCAACAGTACAAACTTTTCTCTATGAACCGCTTGCCTTTAAAATCTGTACCAACTGAATTTTCCTACTAAATTTTATTTTAAGAAAAAGTCAAATTCCATTCCATATGAATACAAGTCTTACAGTAACATCCTGTCTCTCACAGTTAATTGCTACTTGTCTCTTTGGATATAATCATTTGCATAACTTGATTCTTTTCGATAACAAAAAAGGATTATATAATCCTGGAGAAGCAAACATCATAAAAATTAAATTTACAGGAAATTAAAGGAATAAATGTTCCATGGTAACAGATCTATTAATATCTACCAAAAGATTAAATTATTTAATCTTAAAGTCTATGTAGTAACAGAAAATCACTTGAGCCTACATTACTCTCCAAATATCATCCAAAATTAAAATTTTAGATCTCATTTTGAAATTATAGTGTTGAAAAGAAGATCAGTAGTACCAGCCATAAGGTAATGTTTATAATAAGTAAAAGCAAGGGTAGAAAGCAGAAATATCAGTGTAATTTTGACACAGTAAAGTACAAAGGTAAAATGGAAGCTACAGTCCACTTAAATGAAAGTTGGGCTACGTTAATACATGACCTCCTTGTCTATCTATTATGTTGCCCTTGCCCTCCGCACTTCTGAGACTGAAACCCTACACCCAATGGCCAAAATCTCCCTTGGTCCACCACTCTCTTCAGTGATTGAGACTGGCCCAGATGTTTTGCCAAGACAGCACTGAGAAGTGCCATGACTGTGTGACTGCTGCCAGCCTGCTCCTAAGGAAATTCTTGGGGATGATGCCCGTCATATCGCTGTACCCCTGGCGAAACTCACCACCAAGTCACCACACACTGTACTCCTAGGTCCATTGCTAAACCAGAATCGGCAGACATTTCTATCTCTGCATTATCCATCCAACTCCCACCTGTGACATCACCTAGGTATGATGTTTCTGTGAAGAATCACTTGCTTTCAAGTCACAAAATCTGGCTAATTTATATAAATTTGGGCAAACAATAGGGAAAATATATCACTTAAAAATTAATTTGTTCATAGTATTTTACAAAGCCTCTTCATCCCTACAGCCTAAAACTAGACCAGGATAACAAAACTGTCCAAGCAAAATCAGATGAGTATTGCAGTGCTGTAGACTATAAGGTACATGAAGGCAGAAACTGTACTAATTTTGCCGATTTTGCTAGAGCCTAGCATTGCAAGTTCTAGATAATTGGAATAAAGCTTCAGAAAAATAAATACATGAAGAAATTATACCTAAACTCCCCAGGTTTTTAAAGCACAGAAACGTTAGAATTGTGTATCTTAACATAGGAAGACTTAGAGCATAGTGGTTTAGAGTGTAGGCTTTGAAGCAGAAAAGACTTGAACGATGTTACAGCAAGTCACTTAAACTAGTAACCTTAGGGAAGCCACTTAAACTCTCTGACCCTTTGTTTTCTACATACAGTGGGATTAACAGGAGTATATGCATTACAAGGTTACTGACAGGATTAAGTAAGATACTATATGTAAACTTCTCGGCATAGTGCCTGATACAGAAACTGTTGGCATTATTATTCAATATTATTATTATTACTATTGATTTGTAGTGCCAGCATATGATTTAGGGTACAGGTGCCAAAGTCATGAAATTCCTTTCAAAAACTGTACAGATGAGATTAAAATAGCCATTCCTTTTCTACTTTATATAAACCGACATTCCTGGAAGCTCATTAAGTCCAATTGCCATTCATTAGTACAGATATATCCTTTTGCTTCTGTGATGATGAATATAAAAGCTTTATACATATTCACACGATTATTTTGCTATTATTTGCCCTGTTTGTTTTCTTGGGCCTGAACATATATGCTTTGGGGAAAACAGCAGAATGCGTTCCTGTAACTCTCTGAGGAAATGGATTAATCATGAAATATCAACATGTAAAAGATACAGCTGAGACTCATGTATGTAAGTTTCATTGATTTGAATAGAAAATTGATCTCAAAGCCATGTCTGCATGGGCCACAGAAAGTATTATATTTCTAACAAGAAGAAATTAGTTGGCCTCTTTTCACATAGTCATTATTTTTCTTTTCAAACAAAGCTACGGATTGACTATAGCTTCAATTTGTCATTTTAAATGCATCAGTTATTGGGTAAAATCACAAAATATCAGAGATATTAGGAAGAATATTATTCCACAATATTTTAATTTCCCTGAGGAGGGATTATATCTCTAGGCCTCTTGCCCCATCACTTACTCCTCTCCCCTTGGGTACAGTGAGTTACCTGGTGGATGGGTTTTAGCCATTGGACTAAAATTATATTAGTGGACAAATAATCTAAATCAGTAAGCATTCTTCTTCTTTCTTCACATTGAACCAGTGTGAGGCAGCAACTCTGGGTAAGTTGTATGCTGTGAAGACTCAAATTTACCCTCGGGTGCACAGTTCCAAGATTGTGAGGGAGTGGAGAAAAGTAAGCCACTGCCTCAAGCATAACTTAGTGATAAATGTCATGACTTGATATACTGACCATGATGTTTATTATTTAATTGGTGAATAATATGTGGTTTTTTGTTTCAGCTAGACATCTGGAACCTTCCTTCTTCAAGTGAGACTCAGTCTGATTTCTTTTCCATGTATAGGACAGAGTATGCAACATTCATATAAGATGCAGAGAGAAGTAGCTAGTCACGGGCTTTATACCTGCTCTGCAACTTTCTACCCTTTTGAATTAGGACAAACTCCACTTGGCTTCAGTTCCCTTATTTGTTAAAATAAGGATAATAATATTAACTCAACATTTTTGCAAACCTAAAAGTGCTTATGAATGTCTGGTACCTGGTCAACTCTCAATAAATGCTGCTTTCATAGGAATATTTATTAATTTTTGTCACCACATCATCATCAAAACATTATTTTAGAATATGCCCTCTGTAGGTTCTCATGCCCCCCATCCATGACTCAAGCACATGTCTGATGCCTTGTGCAAACCCAGGTAAGTAGTCCAGCTCTGAAGTGGTGCAGAATCCAGTGCCTGTAGGCAATACGATGTCCCTTCTCCAGAATTTTTTTATGCTCCTTCAGGAAAAGGAAAGTAAATGTATTGTGGTGCTACATGATTTCAGAGGTCTTTGGCTCCACATGGGTAATGTCTTCAGAGATAAAATTTAGGAAAAGGAGAAACATTTTAAAAGTTGGTATCTGTGTCTTACCAAGGATGGCTCTGTTTGACTCCAGAGGCCACACTCCTAAATGCCATATTGCCGTTTCCTGGTTTATTTCCAGAAAGAATAGCTCCTGATTTTTAAAATATGTTATAGGGAAGATTTTTCTGTTTTCAAAGGGTGGTAAGATCTCAGTTCTCCAAAGACAAGTTGTATGTAAGCCTCGCTCTACTGTAATAAGCATGCATAAAGTTATGCAAATAGAACAAAATCATATTTAAGATCAAAGGAGTAGCCTCTGAATAATCATCAAATGGACAAAAGCAAGAAGTGCCAGAGACTCAAAGATACCAACTAATACATGATTAATCAATGTACTACACTGTATAAATAGTATTCTATTGACTGCTGATTTATATAAAATAGCTGCCTAAGACTTTTGTATGCAAAGTAAAGAAAGAAGGAAATATTAGAGAATCAAGTAAAGAAGCAAATGGAAATTATAGTAGCATTCATTTGTTGTACCTCCCTATGGATAGATAAATTAAAATAAGAGCTCACATCACAGTCTTTTTTTTAAATTAAAAAATAAGTCATACAGCATTACTGAGGTCATTACACCATCTAGACTGTAACCAAAACTATATTTTCAGGTCTAAAACAATGATTATGAGTCATTAATAAAATATTAGATGACAGGATAGCATGCTTTATGAGGTGGGAAAACAGTGTACCACTGTTGGAAACTTGTAATAGCAGAAGCAGCAAATATCAAAAAGAAGATAGCCAACAATAGAGATAAGGACAAATCTGCTTGGCACTAGTTAGGGGTGGAACAATCGTTGGACCTTCTGCACCTCATTAATATCACCATAGCTATGAGAAGCAGGTAAATGCATAGTAGGGCCTAAATACAATGCCTCAGAAAACTTCGCATCTCTGTGGGCACCACTGAGCTAAATTAGAATAAAGAATAAACTTTAACCAATATCTTCTGCACAAGCAACACAACAAAAAAAGGTGCAGCATAGAAATCGCCAAACAATATCTCTTCAATGAAAGTCAAGGGGCAGAACTATGAAAATGTTTTAGGGAGAAAGGAAAAGCAACTAAGAAAGCACATAAAATAATTATGGACCTGAATAATATTCATAAGAAGAGCCAACATGTATTATTTCCTAGGTGTTAAACACACCATTAAATGTTTTATTACAAAATATTTTTTGATGCAGCAATCCTGAAAGTGAAATCATATTATTATACACATTTTACAGAAGAAGAAACTGTATTTTAGTGAAGTTAAGTAACTTACACCTAGCTCTGCCTGACTCTAGAGTTTACAGTCTTAAATATTATGTAGTCTCTTCTCAGTGTTTTCCCCAGGAGTAATGTTTGATTTTTAAAATAGATTTTGAATCATTAAAACTCTGAATATTTAAATTAGAAGACCCAGGCCATATCCTGTGAGAGTGGTTCTAATAAGGCCTCTTATTTTTGTCCCAGTGCTTATTGAGAAGGTGAAAGATTTTTATTAGGCAATATATTTGACCTAACTGTGTGACTTTTCAGAAGGATGACTTTGACATTTCAAAGTGAGATGGGGCATTAGAAGGCTACATATATTTGCTGTAAAAAAAGAAAGCAATTTATGATGTTGCAAAAGAACAGAATTTTTTTTCCCAGGAGAAAAAGCCTCATTCTCTGAAAATCACCTGAATAGATTATATATTTGAAATGCTGAGAAAAATGAACAGATATGACAATAGTTGCTAACTCTAGATTTTGTAAGTACCTCTCAATAAATAATCTACACAAACGCTCACAATCCCAGTTACACGCAGAAATACCCACCCACAGAGAGAGAGAGAGAGAGAGAGAGAGAGAGAGAGAGAGAGAGAGAGACGCAAACACACAATTTAACTTTTAGTCACATAAGGATGGACAGGCAATTCTTCCTGTACTGGTCTAAACCAGAGCTTGGCTGGAAGTGAACTGGGTCAGGGATAACACAGTCTTATTGAAAATACGGAGAGATCCTAGCAAAAATAATCTGCAATATAATCCTAGGGGAAATAAAGTACTATTAAAATAGGCAGTAGTCAAAGATTCAACAAAACAAACCTTTAACTTCAGTCAGACAAGTCTATAAACAACTGATAGGGGTTAGGATTTGAAAAGTGCACTTAAGACAAAGACTCCAACCTCAGGAAGGATTCTAAGAGAGCAAGCTGGGGTGTTGTTCCCCAGGATCCCACTTTTAGAGGCTTAAAACATCAATTGAAAACCCAGGCAAGGTTTTTACAGTGGCTTGGGTGAGCAATTTTGAAACTATCTTCTGTATATTCCAGGCTTGAGAAAATAAATAAATATATTGAGGATGATGGGAGCTAAATTTCTCACTATTGGGAGACTTACAAATATAGAAACAGTGGATACAAAAATATACCCTGTGGAGCTGAATTAGAATTGGTAGTATAAGTATGAACTAATATGGGGTAGATTTAGAAGTTATATATAATGTCTGTCTCTCTCTCTCTCTCTCTCTCTGTGTGTGTGTGTGTGTGTGTGTGTGTGTGTGTGTATTTGCTACAGGAAAGGGGTCCTGATTCAGGCCCCAAGAGAGGGTTCTTGAATCTTGCGCAAGAAAGAGTTCAGGGCGAGACAGCAGTGCAAAGAAAAAGCAAGTTTATTAAGAAAGTCAAGTGGTGAAAGAACAGCTACTCCATAGACAGAGTAGGACGTTCCCGAAAGTAAGAGGAGAAAAGTGTCCACCCTAGGTAAAATGCTTGTATAAATATAGTATAGAAATAGATCTTGGTGAGATGTGCTCTGCTCTAAGGGTTGGTGATAAAGGATTAATTTTTCTTAATTACCATATTTTGCAAGAATCGATATTATTATCTTTAAAGCAAAATTAGGAATGTCCTTGTTTTCCAGATATCAGGATATCTGAACACTCCCAAGTCTGGGTCTGTTTCAGTAAACATCATTAATTTTTTCCCTTAACCGTAAACATCTAGAGGTGAGGAGTGCCTAATGTTCTGGGAATGCAGTCCAGCAAGTCTCGGCCTCATGTTTTCTAGCCCTCACTCAAAATGGAGTTCCTCTGGTTCGAACACTTCTGACATATTCATGCCTCGGTATCCACAGAAGATGGGTTTCAGACACCAAAATCCACATATGTCCTAGTCTCTGATATAAAATGGCATAGTATTTGTATATAACCTATGCACATCACCCTGTATACTTTAAATAATCTCCAGATTTGTTATAATACCTAATGCAATGCTATGTAAATGCTATATAAATAGTTGTTATACTATATTGTTAAGGGAAGAATGAGAAGGAAAAGTCTACATGTTCAGTACATACGCAACCATCCTTTCTTTTTTTGAATATTTTTCTTTTATCTGCAGCTGGTTGAATCCACAGATGGGGAAACCATGGATATGAACGGCCAAGTCTGTGTGTGTGTGCGTGTGTGCGTGTGTGCGTGTGTGTGTATGTGTGCGTGTGACTGTGGAGAGAGAGAGAAAGAAGCATAATATAAATAATTGGTGAATCTGGGTAAAGGATATATGAGAGTTTCTGATACCATGCTTGCAAGTTTTCTGTAAAGATTAATTTCCAACAAAACAAATGTTTAAAACAAACAAAAAGTACCTCATGAAAGATCCTTGGGATTCCGTTTTGGGGGTTTGAATAGTTTTCAGTATCCACTGTGTGAAGACATTGAATCTAGAATTTAGGTAAGGGTTGAGGTATGTAGTGGATAATAAAGAAACCAAGTTTTTGGCAACAGGGTATAAAATAAAGACTACTCAGCAAGGCACAAGATAAGAACTCAGTTAACAAACCCATAGTGTAAAGTCAAAAAAGAACCAGCGGCATAGTTAATTCAGTGCTGAGCAGGTAATACCACTAGTATAAGATTTTGTAGAGTCCTCCTGCCTACTGACAGGTTTACCATCTAAGATGCTGAACGTATATGTTCAGAAGTGGCCCTGTAAAGCTAAGAAGGCTGCATGGGCTGGGAAACAAGCACGTTATTACAGTAGATTAGGGGGAAGTATTATGCAGCCGCACAACACAACAGTCTGAATAAACTAGGACCAGTGGGGACATATATCTTTAAGCTTATTTCTGTAACCCTCCAAGAAAGAAAATTTGGAAAATGTAATCATTGCAGAGGTTTAAAAATCATCACACTTTGCCTCTTGCTAACAAAGCATAAGTCAATGTATGGGTAGACAGAAACATTTTATTTTTCTTTTGCTTCATTATCTTTCATGTTCTTCAGAACCAGAAGGTAAAGAAACTATCTATATTTATACCCATGGTTCTCAATCAGAGCTAAACTATGAAATCACCTGGAAGGCTTTATAAAATAATAATGCCTGTGCCTCACTCCTATAGATTCTACATCATCGGTCTGGGATAGGGACCAAACACGATTTTCTTAATCTCCTCAGGTGATCTAATGTGCATTCAAGGCTGAAAACTTCCAGGCTAGACATTGCTTCTCAATATGTTGTCTCTGGACCACCTCTATCAGAATCATCTGGAGTATTTATTAAAAATGCAAAATCCTGGATCCAAACCCACACTTACTAAATCAGGATTTTGAGGGTGGAACATTTTTAGCAAGTTTTCAAGGAATAGATTTGCTCACTGAAAACCACTTTTTTGGATATTTGCACAGTTCGCTATGAAAAGGCAAGGTTAGTTCTCCAGGGCATATGTATATATATATATATCTCACATCTCTGTTTCCAGGACGTTCCCTCATTGATCTTATGAAACTAGGTCCTCTTCATAATGTGATATATTATGACAGATTAAATGTCTTGGGAAAGTTGATCCATTATGTAAGGATAATGCAAGGCTTTCATTCTGATCTTCACAGAGAAGTGAGACACTTTAATATTACTTTGCTTAGAATTCTATTAGAAGTCAAATATTATGGAAGGGTTGGAAAACATTGAAGCACAGCATTTCATCAGCAGGACTGCTGTCACCTGGTTATAATGACAAAGAATTTGTCACCCTTGAGATATACCTTATACCCTCTATCAAAGAACAATTTCATGAAATGATAATGGCTAATTTCCTAACATGCTGATAGTAAATAATGCAGGTAAGAGAATTACATATGAGCTGATGAAGTCCATGATCTGTGCTGTAAAGAATAGAGAAGTAAGATACAGTGTTCTGAATCCTGCAAGTCAAAAACAAATTATAGAAACAGTGAAGATGATTTTATGGAGAATAAAAAAAATACTTCTTGGTTTTAGCATTCAATCCATTAATTGTGCATAAAGATAGCTATATCATATTGCTCAAGACATTCATTTGTTGTACCTAAAAACTCACATCAGAGTCCTTAAAAAAAAAAAAAAAAGGAGTCCCTACAGAATCGCTGAGGTCATTATACCACCTAAATTTTAACCAAAACTACATTTTCAGGTCTGAAACAGTGATTCTAAGCCATTAATGAAAGATTAGATGACAGGATAACATACTTTATAAGTGGGAAAAGAACATATCACATTTTAGGGAACTTCTACAAAATGAAATCAGTTAAATAAGTTCTGGCATTGAGCCAGAGAACTACTGATACAGGGATACCTATGCTATGCAAAATGTCTTGTCCTCGTCAGTTCTGTGGGTAAAAATTCCACAAACTGTGTGATGAGAACATACTGAGATTAACTGTCCTTCCTATTACCAAGCAATCATTCTCTCTGCTGAATTTGGCTACATTAATGTGTCCTAAGAAACCAATTCTTTTAACTCATTAATATACTAAAGAGTTAAGCAGCATATAAAGATATTAACATTCTCCCCACATGTTTGAGATCTGTATAACCACATCTGGGAATTATCACAAGAAAAAAGAACAAGTTTGCAATAATTAGATTTCTATTACTGCAGCTTTTCTCATTTTTAAACTTTGTGGGTATATGGTAGGTGTATATATTTATGGGGTACATGAGATATTTTGACACAGGTATGCAATGCATAACAATCACAACAGAGAAAATGGGGCATACATCCCCTCAAGCATTTATCCTTTGTGTTATAAATATTCCAGTTACACTTTTTTAGATATTTTCAAATGTGCAAATAAGTTATTTTGGCTATAGTTGCCCTGTTGTGCTATCAAATACTAGATCTTATTCATTCCTTCTATTTTTTTTATACCCATTAACCATCCCCACCTCCCCACCCACCACCCCCTCAACTACCCTTCCCAGCCTCTGATAACCATCCTTCTACTCTGGCTCCGTGTGTTCAATTATTTTAATTTTTGGATCCCACAAATAATTGAGAACATGTGATGTTTGTCTTTCTGTGCCTGAATATTTCACTCAATATAATGACGTTCAGTTCCATCCACGTTGTTGCAAATGACAGTCTCATTCTTTGTCTGGCTGAATTGTATTCCATTGTGTATATGCACCACATTTTCTTTATCCATTCATCTGTTGATGAACACTTAGGTTGCTTCTAAATCTTAGCTATTGTAAACAGTGCTGCAACCAACACAGGAGTGCATCTGTCTTTTTGATATACTGGAAATAGAACCAGCATACACCATCAGTATGTCTTTATTTTGGAATATAACCACCAGTGATATTGCTGGATCATATGGTAGCTCAATATTTAGTTTTGTGAGGAACTTCCAAACTGTTCTCCATAGGGGTTGTACTAACTTACATTCTCACCAACAGTGTACAGGAGTTCCCTTTTCCGTACATCCTTGCCAACATATGATACTGCCTGATTTTGGGATAAAAGCCATTTTAACTGGGGTGAAATGATATTCCATTGTAGTTTTGATTTGCATTTCTCTGATAATCAATGATGTTGTGTACCTTTTCATATGCCTGTTTGCCACTTGTATGTTTTTAAGTAATTTTTTTCAAATATTTTACCCATTTGTGATTGAGCTATTACATTTGTTCCTACAGAATTGTTTGAGCTCTTTATGTATTCTGGTCATTAATCCCTTGTGAGATGGGTAGTTTGCAAATACTTTTTCCCATTTTATGGGTTGTCTCTTCACTTGGTATCCTTTGCTGTGCAGAAGTTTTTAACTTGATGTGATCCCTTGGTCCATTTTTCTTTGGTTTCCGGTACTTGTGGAGTATTACTCAAGAAATGCTTGCCCAGGCAAATGTCTTGTAGAAATTCCCCAATGTTTTCATAGTAGTTTCATAGTTTGAAGTCTTAGATTTAAGTCGTTAATCCATTTTGATTTGATTTTTGTATATGGTGAGAGATGATGGTCTAGCTTTATTCTTCTGCATATCAACATCCGGTTTTCCTAGCACCATTTATTGAAGAGATTGCCTTTTCCCCAGTGTATGTTCTTGATACCTTCTCAAAAATGAGTTTACTGTAAGTGTGTGGATTTGTTTCTGGGTTCTCTGTTCTCTTCCACTCGTGTATGTGTCTGTTTTTATGCCAATATCATGCTTTTTTGTTTAATACAGCTCTGTAGTATAATTTGAAGTCAGGTAATGTGATTTATCTAGTTTTAATCTTTTTGTTCAGGATAGCTTTGGCTATTCTTGGTCTTTTCTTATTACCATAACTTTTAAATTTAATTTTGTGCCATGATTACAAGTTTCAGACCATTAACTAACTAGTGAGCCTGGACTTATGCTAGGAAATGCAAACTGACTTTATAGTAATTGAAACACATTTTTATTTACCATAGCTACAATTTTTAAAATATTATTCTATGCCACTTGTTTCTCATTCCAATAAGTACATTTTCTCCATGTTGGGTATATGATTAATATTTTCTAATGCATACATATGTACGTAATCTATGTTTTCAGGTACAGATCTTAAGTAAGACTGTGTAAATGAACTTTTCTACATATGTCAATTTCTAATGATCATTCAATAACAAACAAAATCATATAGATACACACATTTGTGAAAAAACTAGTGAGAAAATTGAAAAAATAAGCACTGAGTCAGAATGAGAAGAATGGTTTGCTCCACAGCTTCTATGACACTATTTTAAATAAGTATTGGCCACTCCATAGAGCCAAGACTAGATAATGAATGTAGAAAATATACTAAAAACATTCTTAAAACTTGCTATGTCAAAAATGTTTGGAATGTTCTCAAAGAAAGTACAGAATCTTTAAGTGGTATTTCCATTAATAATTTAGGCACAGACACTGTTTATGATTATTACTAGATGCTACCAGTTTGCTTTAATCAGAAATCATCCAGTTTGAGGTATTGCCCTAACAGAAGACAGTCTTTATTTTCATTAATTTGTCAAGTAACGTTTAAGCATCTACTATGTGGCTGACATTTGGCTAAGCACTGGGATCACAGTCATGAACAAAGCAGAAGAGAAGTTAAGAGGCATCTGAGAAACATAACCTGGGTGTTCAAAGGCTCATTCCAGTTAAAGAAACATGGCTACCATATTCATTTGTGTTAAGAGAGTAAAGAAATCAGCTGAAACAAGGAAAATACCAGATAGTTTCTAGAGTTAAAAGGTAGTTTCACATGATGTTGATTTTTTTAAAGTCATGAGCTGTACCTAGATTTCTGTGCCTTATAATGTGATTTATGTACATTTTGCATTCTGTTTTGTTTACCTCTTAATGAAATTGTATATTAACAATTATTTCATATATGAGGCATTAAACTCTTCATTTGTAGACATTAGATCCATAGGTCCTGTCTAGAAGTATCTACTTGAATGTGCAAGCTAATCCACTAGCTGCAAACTTCTGCTAGGTCAACTCTACTTCAGTGACACCCACATTACATAAGACCACTTTATGAAAGACCACTTTATGAAATGGACAAGGAACATTGAGAAGGAAAAGATACTGACTTGAAATACTGATACAGCCAGGGTGAAATTAGCAAATGAAATTTGATATGATGAGGATCCAGACAAAAAAATTTGGGCTGGAAATGATAGCCATGGATGATAAACAAAGGTGTCCAGAAACACAATTTCTGTAAGAAACCTTATGTATGCACTGTAATATAATATATACCTGGGATTTATCGCTCATTCAGAGGTCCTTTGTACTACTTAAATAAATCCCTGGAACCTATAAATGTTGCCTTACATGGAAAAAGGGTTTTTTTGCAGATGTGATTAAGTTAAAGATCTTAAGAAGAAGAGAGTATCCCAGATTATCTGAATGGGTTCTAAATACAATCACATGTGTACTCATAAGAAAGAGACAGAGGAGATAAGAAACACACACAGGAGAGAGTAACAATGAAGACAGAGGCAGAGATTAGAGTGATACAGCCACAAACCAAGGAATACCAGCAGCCACCAGAAGCCTGTAGAAAGAGTGTGGCCCTCACCTGCTCACACCTTACTTTCGGCCCAGTGATACTGAGTTTGGACTTTTGGTCTCCAGAACTATGAGAGAATAAATTCCCTTTATTTTAAGCCATGGAGTTTGTGATAATTTGTTACAACAGCACTGGAAACTTGATACAAATACTTTACATGATCAGCAGCTGGTATGAGTGCTAAGTCACTACTGAGAGATACAAACAAAAAGGAGCCAAAGCTGAGTCCCCAAAATCATAACTCTAAAACAGCACCTCCTTAAATCTCTGGTGGTGGTAACAGAAGAAACCAGGATGCCACGAACTTTTGGTGTAGTTCCCAAGAGTTATTATAAAATTTTCATAAAAGCATCCTAAAGCCAGAATGACAAAAATATCTCTTCATTCTTCCCATTTCCATGGCTTTCAGTATTTTTTATTTTACTTTGTTATGGTTTTTCTTTCTGACAGAGTCTTTTACATACATAAATAGTTTAATAAAATCTCTCAGTTGTGGCTATCAAAATAACATTTTTTGTGTGACAGTTTTCCAAGAAAAAAATGGGTTACAACTTTTAAAAATTTAGTGGTAGACACAAAGCAAAGCAAAAAAGCAAGGGGTAACCTAAGTTGATTGAGAGAAACATAAAGTATTTAGACCTAACATTGGTTAAAGATGTTACTCTGGAACTCACACCAGGGCACCAGTAGCCATGGTCCCAAGGGTGATATAATTAGAAAAAAGAGACACAGTTTGTTTGTCTGGGGTTAGAACCTTGAATTATTTTATTGACAATGATACCTAAAACCCAAGTAAAAGTTGTAAACATTTACAAAGGCTTATATGAGTTATATCTATCTCCACAGTACACAATTTCTTCCAAATTCATCGGCCTCATCAAACACTGACCCACGCGTATTAGAATTGTACAAGCAACCTTGAGCAGCTGATTATAATTTTATACCTTTTTTCGGATTCTTGGTATCTTGTGACATGCAGTACCTACCTATTAGAAATGGATAAGCTGCCAGATCAGCGATGTTCAACATTGGTTGTACATGGGAATCACTGGGTGAAGTCTTACAAGCACCGTGTCTCAGATCGAGTCTTAGAGATTCTAGTTATGATGTATTCTGGACATCAAGATTTTTTTTTAATTACTCTAGTTGTTCTGAAGTGCAGATAAGGTTGGAAACCATCTGGGCACCAAGGATATTGCTTAATCCAGAGATTCTCAAACTGTAATGTGCATATGAATCAACTGGGGAAAACTGTGAAAATATAGATTCTGATTCATTATATGGGAAATTAGGTTCTGCATTTTTCACATGCCCCCACATGATGATGATGCTGGTTGTTGAATGCTACACTTTGGGTAGCAAGAGCTAAGATCATTGCTTTTCCATTTATAGAAAGTGATAATATTAGGAAAGCACACTTAAGTCTGCATATAAGACTGCTCTTAACAAGGAACAGGGGCTCTGGTTGTTCTGCGGACTTCTATGGCTCTGACTACCTCAGGCACTACCCACTTACCCCATGACCAGGATCAAGGGAAATGATGTCCTGGCTCATCTGTGACCCATTTTCCTAAACACCAGTGGCACATTCATTGCATGTCTTTGCCTCAGACCCACAATTTCATTACCAATATCCAATACCTAGAGATAAGACAAATACCAGAATTACATACATAGAAGAATATATAAACTATGTGTGCATTGCCAAAAGGGTTGCAGGTTATCATCAGGTAGCTCTGTCCATAAGTTAGGATATTTAGGCTACTCAAGAGCTAAAGAACCATAGTCATTGTAAACAAACACAAGAGGAAAAGATCAAAGGAAATTTGAGAGTTGCTGAATTCAAACATTTGCCCCTTAAGCTGGCTTCCCAGTACTGCTCAAACCAGTTTGCGGTCTCCATTTTTAAACCTACCTTATTTAAAAGTGCCCAACTCTTTAGAGACTAGAACAAAAGAGCTAACCAGGAAAGAAAACTTTAGCAACTCGGCATCTTTGAAAGGTTCACCAGTATGTGTACACTCTGGAGCTAGAAGAGATATGTAAATGGTTATACTATTGTTTGCCGCATGTACAAAATGGAATTTATTTTATTACTTGTTAAAGCTCACAGTTTAAAATGTGTTTCAACATGTTGGAGAAGGAAAAATTTTTTACTATGTGGTTAATAGGTTTTCCCAACTAATTGCCTATAAATATTTTGCTAACTTTGTTTTTCTGAAAGGGAAAATTAAATTATTGCTGCCACCGACAGGGTATTTTAATTGCCATTTGAACAAGATATAGGTGAAATGCTATGGATAAAATTTAAAATAAATAATGACTCATTTTAGGAGTTACTGGGCATTCCCCAAATGCTATGCTTGTAAAATGGCTTGGATAGAAATACAGCCATATAGAGATATTGTATCTTTTGTGCAGACCCAGTTTTAATGACATGAAATTAATCTGACACAAGTAGAAGATACGTGTCTCCAAATTCCCATGGGCCACTTTTATCAATAATTAAATCGTATAATTTTGTCTCCATGTTTATATTCACTGTGTCCCACAGTGAGTAAAATCATAGAATTAGCATGCTCAAAATGGAAAAGAATCTTAAAGAACTCAGCTCCCATATTATATATATATATGGAAACAATTTCAAAGATCTTAAGTAGTTGGCCCGAGATTATAGAACTCAATAATAACATAACCAAGACTAAGATCAAGTTCTCTTAATTTCTTGTTCACTGCTCTCTATATCACGAATTGATATATGTCAGCTAAGTTTGAGAAGATAATTATAGAGATGAGATGGTGAAATAGACATGCTGTGTGTCAAAGCTATTCCTTGGACAGTACCATTAGAATGTTGCCATTGTTCATCAGGCACCACCCAAAAGGCAACAAAGCCTAGCACTATATTATTTGTAGTGTATTCTTATACTACAAATATGGATATTTGTAAAGTATTTCACAAGGATTTTTAAATCCCTATGTGAGCCACTGTAGGTAACTTTTTAGGCATGAGACTATTTTCTTGAATCATCTATTAATTTGAAGAGCCTTAACAGGGGTAACTGATGAATGGGTAGAAATGGATATTGACTTAAGTTTTAATGAAAACATTTCCCCATTTTAGTTGTTGATTAATGTGGTAAAATTTCTCTTTTTCTGATTTCTCTGTCTGTCAGTCCATTTCTACAATGGTCACCATTGGATGAGTTAACATCACTTTGTTGACAATTTCTAAGAGTATCAAATTGTGTTGCTCACATCTTGTCACATAGAAGAAAAATGTTTTCTCAATTATTATCACAATTAAAAATGAGTTTCAATCCTTCAGAAATTTAAGTACATCTATGAAATTATTTGATTTCTAAATATCACTCCCTCAAATATATTCTATAATATATGTTTATTTTTACAGAATTTGGAAGACTGTATTTGTTTATAAACTGCAGTGCTGCAAACATTATTATTCAAAATTATCTCCATTAAACATTAAATATCCCTTCAATATTAGAATGATTTAGTCTTTTACATAAGGAAGCCTGAGAATATCAATGATCAATGGCATGATGCTTTTCAACCAAATGTATCCTTATTGCATGTTATTTACCTGTGAAAATATGTAAAATTTCTACACAAGTCAAAGTTCAAATTATAATTTCATAGTGACCAGAATTCCAGTATCAACATTTATTTGAATGGTCTGAGTATTTTATCTACAGGAGACTGTATTTTTCAGATATTTTGCTAAATAGTAAGGCTAAATTTGGAATTCGGAGTTTGTTCTTTTGGATTTTTTTATTTCAATAGATTTAGGGGTACAACTGGTGTTTTGTTATAAGGATAAATTGTATAGTGGTGAATTCTGGGCTTTTTGGGTACCTATCACCTTAATAGTGGACATTGCACTCAATAGATAATTTTTATCATAGAAAATTTTATGCTGAAATATCTACTTTAACAATTTCATTGGAACATATTTTATCTACCAGAAACTGCATATATGTAAATGTGTGTGATTTGATGAGTTTTGATAGATGTCCACCCTTGTTTTCACCACCCCATAGACAAAATATTGGACATTGTCAACACCTTTCTGGGTTTCTTCATGCCTCTTTGTCCCAGTGGGATGTTTCAGAATAAAGCTCTCATTAACATTTGTGTACAATTATTGGTTTGAGCATGTGCTTCAATTCCTTTTGGGTAACTATTTCAGGATGGAAGGGTCATGTCATATTTTAAGTACATGTTTAACTTTTTAAGAAACTACCAAACTGTTTCTCAAAGTGATTGTAGCATTTTATATGTCCCTCAGTAGTGCATAATAGTTTTACTTTCTCCATGTGTTGATACATATATACAATGTGTAGTGGTCAAATCAGTATATTTAGTACTTCCATCATCTAAAACATTCATTGTCTCTTTACGGCAAGAATATTTAAAATCCTCTCTTCAAGCTATTTTGAAATATAGAAATAGATCATTTTTGAGTAGTGATTGTAAAGGCAACTATAAAATTTGTTCCTCACTCAAATTTTTCATCCTATTTTCTGGCATAGTCTTGAGGTCTCTGGGTAGGTTCCCTATCCAGGTTCTGAATGATTAAAAAATAAAACAAAGGAGCGGGAGGTAGAGAACCAAAAATATAACTTTCATTATTGATGAAGTATAAGCTGAAGGGAGTAGCTTTATTTCTGTTAATCAGGCGAACTTGTTAAAACCAAATTCTGGAATCAGACACTATAACTCACTGATTCATAGAAGCACTGAACCAAGACAGGCCTCCTTCGCTGTTGGGGGCAGAGAACAATATGTCTCCCTATAGGCAGCCCTATTCTCAAAATGGACAAAAATGGGGCCGAGCCAAGCCTGTCAGTTGTTTATCAATCACATAAGTAATTCCAACTTTCCTGGGACAGAGTGATTAAAAGAGTGTAGAGCTTCCAGGGATGTGCTGGAAACATTCTCTCCTCATGGAATCCATAGAAGTTTAGAAAATGTATCATTCCCCTTTAACATAAACTATGTAAAATTTGACCCAAGTCTTATTAACAATTGTCTCCCTCTACACGTCACACTGTCATCGCTTTCTTCTGCTCTTTTACCACTTCCCCTATTTATATGGTTTGGCTGTGTCCCCATTCAAATCTCAACTTGAATTATATCTCCCAGAATTTCCACATGTTGTGGGAGGGACCCAGGGGAAGGTTATTGAATCATGGGGGCTGATCTTTCTGTGCTATTCTCATGATAGTGAATAAGTCTCACAAGTTCAGATGGGTATATCAGGGATTTCTGTTTTTGCCCTTTCCTCATTCTTTCTTGCTGTTACCATGTAATAAGTGCCTTTCACCCTCTGCCATGGTTCTGAGGCCTCCCCAGACATGTGCAACTGTAAGTCCAATTAAATCTCTTTATTTTCCCAGTCTGGGGTATATCTTTATCAGCAGTGTGAATACGGACTAAGACACCCATGTTCCCTAGCCATTTACCACTAAGGCAAATAGGGATCGGCCTTTTTCTGGTTCACGTGTATAATATGATGGATGGCACTTAATGGAGTTCTCAAATAGATGAATTGATAGAAGCTGGCTCCCCATTCTTTAACAAAAACAGTCATAGAATTGGATGGAGAAGTTCATGGTACAAATACATATTCATGGTAAGAAATATATTTTAGTGAGGGACAGAAAGAGGTACATCCAGTGGGAGCCAGGACACATGGGTAAGTCCTGATAGTAGCACTAACATTCTCTAATTCTGAGAGGTGAAGCCAGCTGGACTTCTGGGTAGGGTGGGGACTTGAAGAACTTTTCTGTCTTACAAGAGGATTGTAAAATTCACCAATCAGCACTCTGTAGCTAGAATTGTAAAACACACCAAGCAGCACTCTGTGACTAGCTAGAGGTTTGTAAAATGCACCAATCAGTGCTCTATAAAAACACACCAATCAGCGCTCTGTGGCTAGCTAGAGGACCAATCAGCACTCTGTAAAATGGACCAATTAGTGCTCTGTAAGATGGACCAATCAGTACTCTGTAAAATGGACCAATCAGCAGGATGTGGGTAGGGACAAATAAGGGAATAAAAGCTGGCCACCCCAGCCAGCAACAGCAGCCTGCTCAGGTCTCCTTCCATGCTATGGAAGCTTTGTTCTTTCACTCTTCACAATAAATCTTGCTGCTGCTCACTCTTTAGGTCCCTGCCATCTTTAAGAACTGTAACACTCACCACGAAGTTCTATGGTTCCATTCTTGAAGTCAGCAAGACCACGAACCCACTGGAAGGAACCAACTCCAGACACAATTGTAGCATTTTCTACACATGTAAAAAAATATCTTGACTTTGTCTTAGTCATTATTTGTCTCCCATGAAATTAGTTACACCATGTGGCCAATAAAAATTGGAGATTCTCCTAGACAAGAAGAGCTATACCATCAACAAGCCAACTTTGCCTAAAAGACATATTATTTACATGGGTAAAAATAATTCTCATTGTGTATATGTAAATAAAAGGAATATAATAAATTGACTGTATATATAAGTAAAAGGAATATAATAAATTGACTGTAAATATCTCCATTGGGTTCATAAACATGCTACTTCAGAGGTAAAATGTTTATTTTATTTTATTTTATTTTATTTTTTAAAGAGAGAGTCTTTCCATGTTGCCTAGCCTGGTCTTGAACTACTGGCTTCAAGCAATCCTCCCACCTCAGCCTCCCAAGAAGCTAGGATTACATGCACAAGGCTCCATGCCAAGCTAAAAATCTTATTTTTGACAACTGTCATTATTAAGAAAGCTTCTATGTTACAAAAGCTTTGCACCTTCTGAAGCTGGTTCATAGTATTGGTGCTTTATTGATGTGAGTAAAATGTCTAATTTAAGATAAAGATGCAGGGAGATAAAAAAACAAAACAGTAGTTCAACTTTTCACAGCTCTATTCTTCTCTCATAAGGCAGCAAACATCTGTCAATAGCCCTTCTGTGCCAAGGGACGTTTGGGAAATATTACCTTATATACCATGGTTTTATGGTAATTTGCCATGTGGTAATCCTTTCTTTATCTGGGAAAGTAGATAGACTTGATAAAATGTCAGTTAACGGGGCTTGGTACAAAGGGTATTTCACTCACAATTGATAATTTAATATTACAACCATGAAAGCAATAAACATAACATGGTATTCAAAATCTTAATAACTTGTTCTAGGTTCTGAGAACTTTGCCTACTTTCTACTTTGTAATATTCTTGAGAGACAATAGGAAGCCCACAGTTCTGTACACCAAGTGAGAAAGAGGGTGCTATTAGTACCTAATATCATTGTCAATGCACTCAAACAAAAAAAAATAAAAGGAAAGCAGATGACTTTACTCTCTGGAAAGCAGTGCTACGTTGTGTCCGCAGATGATATTCCAACCTAAAATGAGAGGGTGGAGTAAAGTGGGGGTATCTTCAGTGTTTGAACTTGTGAAGCAATTCAAATAAAGATAAATTACTAGGAGAAAACTGAGAAACTCGAACAGAGATAACCTGATTAATATTTATTATTATCTTGAGTAGAAAGCTCAAGTGCCTTCTTTGAAAAAAATCATTTCACTTATATCTGTTTCTTGGAGTTTTAAATCTTTCACCTTCTGCCTTATAAATAAAACAGTCAGTTATTTAATATAGAGCTTGGCCAAGAGAAGTGAGTCTCCCATCAAACACTCCTTCTCTATCTTGAACATCTGACTCTAACCCACTTAGTTTACACATATGCTGTTTTAACTTAGCTATTATAAAATCCTCACAATTGCCCTATTAAGTGTACAAAAATTGTTCTTTTAACTCACTAATTTATTATTGATAAAGATGCTTCTAGATGCCTACCTCTAGGCTTTCTGACTAGAACTGTAATTTCTGGAAGCGTATAAAATCATTTGGACAGCCCAAAATTTGCCCTATATATTTATTCCTTTGGAGCTTACTAGTGTTGTCTTTCAGATAACCATTAATATAAATATTCATAGCCCAAAATGATATTCACTAAATGATTGTGTTTATTTTTTAATGTTCTGTTACTTTTTTTTCTAATAATCAGCCAGAAGCTTAGGTATTCTTAAACAGATCTTTCATGATGTTTAAGATCAATATTGAAAGTTATTTCTAAAGCATCTTCCCTTTAGTAGAGAGCCTCTACATTTGCTGACTCACATGTATTCCTAGTTGTAAACTTTGGATTTTCAACCTTCTCTAAATTAGACTGGTTTGCCTAATGGCTACCTTACACTCCAGTAGACAAATGTGATGTAATTTTAGTTTACATAAGTCTGTCTCCATTAAATTTATGCAAGAAATGTACATTAAGTTACTGAGTTAAAAGATGTTTGCAATGGAGTCAAACTAGAAAACACTAATGATATTCTAACTTAGTCTGAATTTTCAATAACTCAGACTAGGTTGGTGTTGCTTAACAGAGTGGGGAGAATATTGTTGGAGGGCTTTTTTTTTTTTTTTTTTTTGAGATGGAGTTTCGCTCTTTCTGTTACCTAGGCTGGAGTGCAGCCGCGCGATCTCGGCTCACTGCAAACTCCACCTCCTGGGTTCACGCCATTCTCCTGCCTCAGCCTCCCAAGTAGCTGGGACTACAGGCGCCCGCCACCATGCCCGGCTAAATTTTTTTGTATTTTTATTTAGTAGGGACAGGGTTTCACCATGTTATCCGGGATGGTCTCGATCTCCTGATCTCGTGATCTGCCCACCACGGCCTCCCAAAGTGTTGGGATTACAGGTGTGAGCCACCGTGCCCGGCCTGTTGTAGGGCTTTTTAAGAATAATTTGCAAAGTTAAATGTATTAAATTATGTTATATTATCCGTTTAAAAATATATGCTTTCTTTAGAAAATAACTGAGATTTTTTTTTTTTCTGGCTATCTACCTGCTGTTATTCACATTTTTGTTCCCAATAATAATCATGATACTTAAAATATCTATTAAATACTATGTACAAGGGACATCACCTTGCATAAGTTTTACAGAATCCTGAAATCTGCCCTTCATATGAGAAGAGTTAATGTCCCCTATTTTGTAGCTAAGGGTATAAAGGTACAGCAACTTAGCTAAGTCCACAGTTAATAAATAACATCCACTGTTTAAACATAGTGTGATATGAGACTCTATCACTTGCACCTTTAACCATTGTTTCCTTTATTGCATGCGTGTGTGCACATGTGTATGAAATTTAAAAGATACCATGGCAACAAATAAGCCATGCTTTTTCCCCCTAATGCTAAGGCAAAATAAAATCCCTAGTTAATATAATGTAGTAGTTAAAAGCATAGAGTCTGGATTGACAAGGCTGGAATTCAGTTTCTTCCGTCTTTTACCTTTATATAGCTGACCAAGTCACTTAACCTGGTTGAGCCTCCACTTCCCCAGATATAATGTAATGATAATAATACTTCCTTCATGAAGCTATTTGAAAGGAAAGTAACAGCAAGTGCAGGAAAGAAACATCATTTATTGAACGTCTGTATGCCAGGTACTATAGTAGGTATTTAGGTTCTTTGAGTACTTTTGGAAAAGCTATAAATATCAATATTCTATTTTACCAATTAAGAAACTAAAAGTCAGAGATAAGTGACTTACTCAAGCATATAAAGTAGTAGTGGCCAATCCAGGATTAGAATCCAACTGAGGCCCATCTGGTCACAAAGCCCATGCACCTTCCCACTATGCTAATTTGTTTTCCAGGTGAAGAGAAATGAGTATTGATAGGAAAGATGGAGTGGCAGAGATCAATTTGATCAAATTCCCCATTTCTATTTTTGAGTATGTTTGGGGGCGACATGTGTTCCATAAATGTCTATTGTGCACAAAGTAAGTTTATTTTGTTCTGCCTCAACTAGCAATGGGCCACTTGTACATTTTCTCTTCTCAAGAGAAAAATAGATTTGATGGCAGAGTGGACTATTTTTTCATATACTTACCCATTAATTCATCAGGCATTTACTGAGCTACTTTTATGCTCCAGGCACATTGTGTTAGATGCTGAGAATACAGAACTTTAGAAAAGAAAAGAAAGAAAAAAAATGAAAAAAAAAAAACCCAAACAATAAACACAAAATGAAACAAAATCAAAAATAGCACCTGCCCTCAAAGAGCTACTTGCATTAGCACATATGTGGAAGGAGTTGTTAAAGGGAAGACATTTATACACAAGATACTTCTTTTGTTCTTTCTGGCTCCCAAAATAGAATCTTATCCCTGGGAATTGGTACCAGAAGATGAAGGAAACCAGCAAAAATAGTTACTTCAACCTATCTCAATTCTGTTTTTAATTTCCCAATATTTATGGCCTGTAAGATGGGGAATATACCCAGCACTTTGGGAGGCCGAGGCGGGCGGATCACGAGGTCAGGAGTTCGAGACCAACCTGGCTAACATAGTGAAACCCCGTCTCTACTAAAACTACAAAAATTAGCCAGCCATGGTGGCATGCTCCTGTAGTCCCAGCTACTCGGGAGGCTGAGGCAGGAGAATAGGAGAATCACTTGAACCCGGGAGGCAGAGGTTGTGGTGAGCCAAGATCACACCACAGCACTCTAGCCTGGGCAATAGAGCGAGACTCCGTCTCAAAAAAATAAAAAGAAAAAGAGAAAAAAAAAAAGAAGAAAAAGAAAAAGATAGGGAATATAAAAACATAGGGAGTCTTAACATTCTGATGTGTCATTTCAAAAGTGAATGGAATGTTCCTTTTTAACAATGCTTTCATATAAAGAAATCGAATGAGTATATCTTTAGACATTTAAGAAGGTTGAACAGTTAATTATTTAAGTTGTTTTAACTTTTTTTCCTCTCATGCCAATTTTTCCAGACACAGCAGAAAAAAAGAACAGGAGCTATTTCAAAAGTCATAGCAAAAAAGGGAACTCTGTTATAGCCTCAAGATTATAGAACCAAAATAATTACAAAGTGGTTTTTAAGCTAAGGCTACATTTCCATCAGTATTCCTTATGAAAGAGGTTTTTTTCATTTTTTGTTAGTGTTAATAGCTAATTGTATGCATCTGCAGCATGAAGTATGTTTTGTTTGGATTCTTTTCAATTAAATGACATTACTACTAAGAATATGAGCAAGAAACAAATTTCAAGACTATGTATCCCATTCCATCTCATTGATTACATATTTCTGTGAATTAGCCTAAATCTCCTCCATAAAGCTGACTGGTTAAAGGAGGATTACAAGTGAATAAGAAATTCATGGAGAAGGAAAGATGATGTAAAATATATTGAAAATAATGGCAAAAACTGCATTTACTTTTTCATGAACCTAACAAATGGGGGCACATCTGACTGTAGAAAAACTTATATCCAGAATTATAAAGAAAAGTAAAGATGTTCTACTGAAATGGATGAATAAGTTAAACATTTTCCTACCTGTATCTTTTAGCTTCTAAGTCATTTCTTTCGATATCAAAGGGGCCAAGGTCATCTTTGACTCTGTGTGTACGTGTATATGTGTGTGTGTGTGTGTGTGTGTGTGTGTGCACGTGCACACGTGCACGTATATTCATTTGATAGTTACACATTTTGAAAGCTCAACGTGTTTCAAGTTGCTAAAATTCCAAACAGAGCTGTAAATACAATAATCCTGGTTACAAAGTTAAACGACACAGTACAGAGGATTTCAGTACTGACTAGTACTACTGATAATTTTTGAAGGAAAATGTACATGTCCTCATATATTGGAATTTTTCTCTGGAAAAAATACTTCTCCCTTGTATTGCTAAAAAAAATAAGATTAAAATGCACCATTCTTTTTTTTTTATTTCTGTATCTTCTTTGCTTGGGTTATTTTCCATAATAATTTTGTTGTTCTTTGACTGCTAATTCATCTTCCTTATCTTATAGTGCCACCTATTGACATATCAGAAATAGTGCAGATTTTAAAATGGACAAAAGTATAGAAATGTGCCTAAATAAAGCTCACTTCGCTTCAGTAGTCAAGTTCTGATAGAGGAGCGGGATCCATGCTTTTGCCCTTATAATTATTTGTTCCTAGGGAAAAAGCAATATTCAACCTTTTTCACTATTCTTTCCTCCAGAGTATTTGATCTAGGTGATCTTGTTAGCAGTTATTTAGTAAATCCATTTCCCTAGATCTGGCGAGCCACAGTAAAAACAAAACTGGATGATTTGGGCTTCTATATTAGAGCTTGATGTTTTAGGAAATCAGGTAAGACTTCTTTCTTCTTTGTGCATGAAAAGAAAGCTTCTACAAGATAACCATGTCCTTCTCAAGGACATAGCAAATTAGCACATATATTTAAAGAGCTACATTTGATAAGTTTTACGTATAGCATGTGGTGAAACTGAAGAAGTGGATGAAGGGGTTATCAGGTGGTTATTACAGAGATTTTATTCCAGAACTCTCTATAACCCTCATCTCTATAGGGGGAACTCTTTTACCTTGCACCTGAGTGCAGGACTGGGCCTGAACCCTGGCATCTGGATAATTTGAATGCGGATCTCTGGAGGTTTGCTCCCCTTCACTAGGATTGTAAGACATGGGCTTGAATAGGAATAACTTCAAAGAACTATACCCTCACCATGGTGATAAGGGGCTCATTGCTTGCCCCTTGCTGATTTCAAAACAGTGAATAAAACCTAAATTGCCTGTTCTAAACCAGTGAAAAAGAGCAACAGAGAGAGAGAAAAAAAATCCGTATCAGGACTCTTCATATCTGTGCCAAATATTATGTTCAAATTGAAAATAAATTGGGAAAGGGGGTGAATATAGGAGAAATTCCTGAGTACAAGAACTCTAGGAATATTCCACTAATTAGCAAGTCTGTCCTATTCCAATGTTACTAATCCCATTATTGATGATGGATTAATAATGAACTATTGTAAAATAATAAGAATCTATTAATTACTTTAGAAAGGTAACAATGCTACATGTGTGTGCCAGTAGGCCTCCTATTCTCTAGCATCGAACCACATAATTATACTTAGAAAAGAAATGTTGGATAATAAACAATCAAAAGACTTACAATGATGTGGTCTTCAGAAGGATGAAAGCATAAGATAATTTTAGCAATTCAGTGTCACCATTAAAGTTACTTTTTACCTGGATATTGAAAATAACTAGCACACTGGGAAAATGTCCTTAACTTTCAGCAATCAGAGTACATCCTTTAAAAAACAAATCCCTTCCGTTTTAGATCTCTTAAAGTAAGACAAACATTCTCGACTCCCAGGTACAGGCATTCTCTGAATGTTGATCAACCAAATGGACTCTAAAAACTCAGTCGACAGATCCTCTGTGGATTTACTTAAGGGCAGGAAAATCATGTTTTAAGGAACAGACAAGCCAGGAAATGCACCAAGGCAATCAACTCAGTGAAGTATTCTAGTACCCCTGCATAAGAAAAAAAAGAATTCCCTTCTTACTTAAATATCTCCATAATGGGAGATATGATGATGAGAGTCCCTCAAAATATGAGTTAAATATAATAATTTTATCTTTAGAAAATTTTATTCAAATTTATTCTCACTCAGTTTCACTGAACATTTTCAGAAATAACCTAAATGAAAATTCCAGTGGTATTAAGACTCATTTAACTCTATTTGTCACTCAAAAGATAAGATTCCTTTCATTCATTTTTAAATGGTGTACGCTACAAAGGAGAAGAAACTTGTTTCTCAGACCTTACAGTTGAATGGTTTACTTTAGACTCTGGGAGGTGGTCTCTATTAAGTGAAGCAGTATCAGTGGTAGCTAGCATTTATTAAGCACATACTATATTCTAAGGGCTATGCTAAAAGACTTTGATCCTAATAACACAGGAAAAGTACTATTATTCTTATATAACTTGCCCAAGGTCACTCCTCTAATAAGTAGCAGAGCAGATACTAAAACCTAGGCCATTCTGACAAGTCAATATGCCATAGTACCTCATCATATAAAGGCAAACAGAAGGTCCTGTGGATGAACAGTTTTGGAGAGATCTGCAAGACTTCCCAGAAGAGATGATCATCCAAGATGAAGCCTAAAGGAGAAACAGAAATTAGTCAAGCAAAGCAGAAAAAAGAATGTTTTAGGCTAAAGAAAAAGTATAAGAAGGCATAAAAAATAAGGTTTGTTTCAAGAACTGTAAATAATTAAATGTGACCGAAGCATACCATGAGAAAAGGAGTAGTAAGGAGAAATCATCATGAAAAGATTAGAAGATCATGGAAAACCTTACACGACAAGTGAGAGAATTTGAAATTCATCAAGAGGCATTGAAAGACCCATTTTAAGAAGGGGAGTGCCATGATCAGATTTATGTTTTTGAAAAAAACAAATCAACTCTGGATCAAGAGTACAAAATACATTGGACAGAAGCAAGACTAGAAATAAGAATAGTTAGGAGACTGTTTCAGTGATCCATGAAAAATTATAATGGCCTGAACTAAAAGAGTTGCTGAGGAGATGGAGAGAGAGGAACCAAGTTGAGAGATATTTGAGACATAGAAATGACAAGACTTAAAGATTGAATGTTGGCCGGGCGCGGTGGCTCAAGCCTGTAATCCCAGCACTTTGGGAGGCCGAGACGGGCGGATCACGAGGTCAGGAGATCGAGACCAGCCTGGCTGACACGGTGAAACCCTGTCTCTACTAAAAAAATACAAAAAACTAGCCGGGCGAGGTGACGGGTGCCTGTAGTCCCAGCTACTCGGGAGGCTGAGGCAGGAGAATGGCGTAGACCCGGGAGGCAGAGCTTGCAGTGAGCTGAGATCCGGCCACTGCACTCCAGCCCGGGCGAAAGAGCGAGACTCCATCTCAAAAAAAAAAAAAAAAAAAAAAAAAAGATTGAATGAATGTTGTCAGTGAAGAACAGAGAGGATTCAAGTATGACTTTTAGGTCTCTGGCTCAGACCCCTGGTGGATACAAAAATTGAGACTGAGAGAAAGATTTTAGAGCTTATGGATTTCTATACGCCTGCTGTAATCCCCTCCGATGAATTGTTAGCCTTTTTAAAAGATTCCAAGGGAACACTCAAAAGTTTCCTATAGAGCTAGAATATTGAAATATCTTCTTCATTTGATTAGTATTCACAGGGTGCATTGTGCCAGTATGGTGTTAGGCACTGGGGAAGGATGACAAAAAGAAGTATAAGTTATGGCATCTCCCCTCTAACAGTGAAGACAAAACATACAAACCTAAAAATACATGACAGTACAGAGGTGACTGCCAGAATAGGTGAAGATATAGCGAAATCAGCTAACAATGTTATAGTATAGTAATACACTAGTACATGTACAAGTCAAGCATCCCTAGTCCAAAAACCCAAAATCCAAAATTTAAAACTCTTTGAGTGGCAATATGATGTCCTAAGTGAGATATTCCACACCTGCCCTCATGTGATTAATCACGATCAAAACTCTGTTTCATGTACAAAAGTTTTTTTTTTTTGTTTTAAATAATGTATAAAATAACCCTCAGTCTGTGTGTTTAAGATGTATATGAAACATTAATGAATTATTTGTTTAGACTTGGGTATTATCCCCAATATATTTCGTTAGGTATATGCAAATTTCCCCAAATCTGAGAAATCCAAAATCTGAAACACTTCTCATCCCAAGCATTACAGATAAGGGCTACTCAGCCTGTATTAGTCTAGATAGGATAGTTGATGCTGTGATGTAAATTAACAAAGGCCTAGTGTATGTGTAGTAATCTCTTCAGAACACATGTTCTCAATAAGATGGCTAGAATTTGACAATGACTTTCTTAGGGTACTTTCTCTTTCCAGCTAGTTTCTCTTCCCCATTTCTTTCTCTTTCCCAGGAAGAGAAAGTCAGGAGGTTAACTTTGAAGTTTTGGTGGTGTGGACAACAGCAGAGAACAGTGATCCTTCTGTATGCCCCAAAATAGAAAAGAATCCAATATTAGTGAACAGTTGTAATATCTACAATGCTACATGCCAAGTACTAAGTCTTTTGTGCATATTCATTTAACCCTTACAAAAAAAAATGAGTCAGACTCTATTATTAGCCTTGTTTTATAGACACAGAAACACACATGGTGAGGTTAAATAACTTGTCCAATGTCAAATGCCTAGTAAATGGTATAATTAGAATATAAACCCCAGGAATTCTGGCTCAAGAATTCTATATCATAAGTGTTCTGCTATGCCAATACACATGACAACTCTTATGCTTATTCACCTGGTAGAAGAAATAAATATAAGAAACGATTTTGTCTTGTCTTATACTTTGAGTGAGCATCGTGTTTTGGGGGAACAGAAAAGGAGAATGGCATCTCTGAAACAAGGTTTCATCTTGGGAAATGTATTTGTCTGTCTCGCATTGCTACAGACTACCTGAGACTGGGTAATTTATGAAGAAAAGAGGTTTAATTGACTCACAGTTCTGCAGACTGTACAGGAAGCATGACTTGGGAGGCCTCAGGAAACTTGCAATCATGGTGGAAGGTAAAGGGGAGGCAGACACATCTTCATATGGAAGAGGAGGAGGCAGAGAGAAGTGGGAAGTGCTACACACTCTTAACCAAATCCCCTGAGAACTCACTATCTTGAGAACAGCAAGGGGGAAGTCCGCCCCTATGATCCGATCACCTCTCACCAGACCCCTCCTCCAACATTGAGGATTACAATTACACATGAGATCTGGATAGGAACACAGAGCCAAACCATATCATTCCACTTTTGGCCTCTCCCACATCTCATATCTTTCTCACATTGCAAAATATAATCATGTCTTCTCAACAGTCTCTCAAAGTCTTAATTCCTTTTAGCATTCACTCAAAAGCCCAAGTCCAAACTCTCATCTGAGACAAGGCAACTCCCTTTTGCCTATGAGCCTGTAAAATCACAAACAAGCTATTTACTTCCAAGACACAATGGGTATATAGGTATTGGGTAAATGCTCCTGTTCCAAAAAAGAGAAATTGGCTGAAACAAAGGGGCTACAGGTCCCATGCGGTTCAAAACAGAAGGGCAGTCATTATATCTTAAAGTTCCAAAATAATCTCCTTTGACTCCATGCCTCATATCCAGGGCACATCAATGCAAGGGGTGGAATCCCAAGGCCTTGGGCATCTCTGCTTCTGTGGCTCTGCAGGGTACAGCCCCCTTGGTTGCTTTCACTGGCTGGAGTAGAGTGCCTGTGGATTGTCCAGGCACATGGTGCAAGCTGTTGGTGGATCTACCATTTTGGGGTCTGAAGGATGGTGGCCCTCTTCTTGCAGCTTCATTGGGCAGTGCTCCAGTGGAGACTCTGTGTGGGGGCTCCAACTCCATATTTACCCTTTGCATTGCACTAGTAGAGGTTCTTCATGAGGGCTCTGCCCCTGCACCAGATTTCTACTTGAACATCCAGGTGTTTCCATACATCCTCTAAAATCTTTATGAAGGCTCCTAAGCCTCAACTTTTGCCCTCTGTGGACCCACAGGCTTAATACTATGTGGAAGTCATCAAGGTTTGTGGCTTGCTTCCTCTGAAACAGCAGTCTGAGATGTATTTGAGGCCCTTTTAGCCACAGCTGGAGCTGGAGCAGGTGGGATGCAGGGAACCATGTCCCTAGGTTACACAGGGCAGCAGGGCTCTTGGCCCACAAAACCATTCTTCCTTTCAAGGCCTCTGGGCCTGTGATTGGAGGGGCTATCACAAGTCTCTGAAATGCCTTCAAGGCATTTTCTCCATTGTCCTAGTTATTAACATTCAGCTCCTATTTACTTATCCAAATTTCTGCAGCCCGCTTGATTTCCTCCCCAGAAAATGAAATTTTCTTTCCTACCAATCATCAGGCTGCAAATTTTCTAGACTTTTATGCTCCGCTTCCCTTTTAAATATAAGTTACAGTTTCAGATCATCTCTTTGCTCACATATATGCTGAAATTTCTTCTGCAGATAACCTAAATCATCACTCTCAAGTACAAAGTTCCACAGGCCTCTAGATTGAGATACAACATCCCCAGTTTTTTGGCTAATTCATAGCAAGAATGACCTATACTCCAGTTCCCAATAAGTTTCTTATCTCCATCTGAGACCACCTCAGCCTGCACTTCATTGTCCATATCACTATTTCATTTTGGTCGCAACAATTTAACAAGCCTCTAAGAAGTTCCAAACTTTCCCTCATCTTCATGTCTTTTTCTGAACCCTCTACACTGTTCTAACTTCTGCCCATTACCCAGTTCCAAAGCTGTTTTCACATTTTCAGGTATCTTTATAGCAATGCCCTACTTCTCCGGTACCAATTTTCTGTATTAGTCCTTTCTTGCATTGCTATAAAGAATTACCTGGGTAATTGATGTAGAAAACAGTTTTAATTGACTCACAGTTCTGCAAGCTATACAGAAAGCATGGTTTGGGAAGCCTCAGGAAACACACTCATGGCAGAAGGCAAAGGGTAAGCAGACATATCTTCACAGGGCAGAGCAGGGGAGAGAGAGGGAAGGGGGAAGTGCTTCACACTTTTAAACAACCAGATCTCATGAGAACTCAGTCACTAACAGCAGAAGAGCAAGGAGGAGATCCACCCCTATGATGCAATCTTCTACTAGACCTCTCCACCAACACTGAGGATTGCAATTTGACATGAGATTTGAGTGGGAACACAGAGCCAAACTACATTCAGAAAATAACAGAAACTAGAGTTATTTAACATCATATTCATCTGAAAATAATTCAGAACAGTGCTGGAGTGGACATGGAGAACCTATGTATCTTGCTGGCCTTACACAAAGCAGTGCTGCAAGAGCTGTCTGTATACTGCAGCCTGCCCAAACCAAATATGGGTAGATGTTCACATACCTAATACTTTAATGTACTGAAGCCACAAAGACATCATTTGAAGTTTGTATATTTGTGCTCAGGGCAATTGATCAATTAATAAATATTTATTGAGCCTTCTATGTGGCTCTGTTGTGTATTTATAATTTACAAGCACTTTGGGTTCGCTACAGGTAAATAGCATTTGCTTTTGGACCTACTAAGAATAGTAATTTTACTGATTTTTTTATTATTCCAAAATTTCAAAAAAGAGTCACTCTTTCAAGCTTTCGCTGCACTAGAGGCTTCTCATTTTATAGCAGTTGTCTTGATAATCTTTTATTTATGATTTTAAAAGTAATTTCTTGTTCTGATGAAATGATCTTAAAAGGTGTTCCAATAGCTTCATATATTTATAATTAACATTTAACAATTCTACTTAATATGCAGAACTGTTTATTTTCAGAGTTAATATGATGCATCTTTGGTTTCAACCATCTCAAAATGATAACAGTATCTTTTTGTCTGGCCCTTCGTGATAATATAAACCAAATTCTTGAAGACAATTACTAAATTTCTTTTAGGTCTTATTTCAATGTATTTCTGGAAAAATACCCTTAAAAATGTCTCTTTACATTCACAAAATATCAGGAAAGACAATAATTCTGCATAGTAGCTAGTGCTAATCTTTCCTTAGCAATGAGAATCACCACAGTAATAAAAAGTGTGAATGGAAATGACATTGTGACAGTTAAGTCTTCCAATTTTTTGAATTCTTAAGGATTTGTGAGATGAAAATGTCTCTTTCATGGTCCAAATAAATGTTTTTTACTGAAGAAGAAAGATGAGGCTATTAAAATGATCTTATTTCTCCAGGAAAATATTTTATGACTGTGTCTACATGGTGCCAAGACATGATCGATTTGGTGATTTCAATAAAGTTAAATAAATCAGGCAATTTTGTAAAAAAAAGAAAAAAAAAAACTAGTTGGAATGATAATTTTGTTGAATGGGAGTGTTCGGCTGCCTTTAGCCTTCAACTGGTATTGTTTGTGTATACAGTTACAACCTGAGTCATTTGTCTTCTCATATGTCACCACTATAATCCATGTCTTCAAAAACACCAATTACAATGTCAAGTTATGAAATCAATGTTAAATAATTATCATGAGGACACTTTCTTTTTCTATAGGTTGTAGAAATTAAAAACTGAAATTGAAAAATGTAAAAAGCACCTTGGAGAAAAATAAAGCTATGTTTCAAAGATATGCTTCAAATCAACTAACATTATCTTTTAAATTTATTTTTACAATAAAGATATTTCAAGCTGAAAGAAGATATCCCCTCCATTCCAAAACAGCATTATGCATTAAAGGAGGAGAAAGATTACATTTCTATTTTTGAGATAAATTGAAAATATTTATATTTTCTCAATAAAACATCTACCAAAAATATAACCCCCAACGTTATTTGAATTTATGCATTTTCTTGATTGAAAATTATAATTTATATTCTATAGCCCACTACACATACTGAATTCTTTTTTATAGGAGGGATCATATTGATAAAGAATATGAATTAAGCCGGGTGCAGTGGCTCACGCCTGTAACCCAGCACTTTGGGAGGCCAAGGCCGGCAGATCACTTGAGGTCAGGGTTTCAAGACCAGCCTGGCCAACATGGTGAAACTCTGTCTCTATTAAAAATACAGAAATTAGCCAGGCATGGTAGCAGGCACCTGTAATCCCAGCTACCCAAGAGGCTGAGGCAAGAGAATCACTTGAACCTGGGAGGTGGAGGTTACAGTGAACAGAGGTCGCACCACTGCACTCCAGCCTGGGCCCTAGAGTGAGACTCCATCTCAATTGAAAAGAAGAAGAAGAAGAAGAAGAAGAAGAATATGAATTAAACATAACAAAGCAGTAGCTGAGTCTTGAAGTACTGTGAAAGGAAAAAGAGTAGCCACACAAAAACAAATTTAAAAAATCTAAAACTAAAACAAATCCAAGCATAATAGAATAGAAAAGTTTGGTTCAAAATATCAGGACTTGTCAGCATCACATACTTCAATTCAATTGAATACAATCTACTTTTATCCAAATAATGTGAAAAGAGCAATCACACTATCTAGGAGAGGAGTACAGTAACCCTGTGTTGTAGAAAGCCCATGATATTTAGTATTAAGGAGGTCTCTAGCCATATTTTTAAAAAATACATAAATGTAATGCTACACAAATACTCAGAGCAGATAATCACAATGTTGTTTTTTTCTTCAGAAAAATTATGTGCTATATTATACTTCTCCACATATTCAGAGTTTGTGTAGATGTGAAAGCTGTGTTTCTTCATTTTATAAAATCAACCAAACATTGATTATGGAGCACGTTTGTCATTTATGTTGATCTTTAAGGTAATAATATTTTCTAAATCAATCTTTGCACTATCAACAAACATTTCCTGACAACTAACTGTAATGCAGAACTAGACACTGTCGGGGCAACACCAGCATTGACAATGGTGTATTTTTTAAGTGTCATAACAATTTGAGTCCCTCCAATTAAGAGCACAGTATCTACAACCAACTACTTTCCTTCCCTTCACCCTTTTCCTCCTTTTTCTTTACGTAAATGTTTGTTGAGAGTCCACTTAGTACAGAACACTGTACTGGGTACTGTTAGGGACTCTTCATTTAACTAAAGTGTAGATAAATCAGATATATGAACCAACTTCCACAAGAAATTACTTATGACCAATTTTATAAAGTTCAATTAGGACTAAGAGAGCTTCAAAGCATTATATCATATTGAATATCCTGGCAATATCATATCTCAGGATTGTGGTACAACTATATGAGACTCTTTCCAGAGCATCTGTTCTAGCCTGCTCAGGTTTCTGTACTTTCTCTTATACTGTAGAAAATTAGTGAAGTTTACTGGATTCAATATTTGGTCTCCTACTTAGCTAACTGAGTACCAAAAGCTCATTTCTCTTCATATGATGGCAAAAGTAGTGATTACTTCTGGCTAAATGGAGAGTGTAAAAAAGGAGAGCTTTTTTTTTTTTTTTCCTTATTTCCTCAGACTGTGCCAAATTATAATGAAGGATACGGAATGGTTTTTGGTTCTTGGTCTGTTTGTGTTCTAATCGTCTACATTTCAAGTCTCAAGAGCTTGTTTTCTCTACTACAATTTGCTAACTTATGAAACAGTTTTCTATACCAATTGAGAGTTTGCTCCATTGAGTACTGGTGCAACAGAAGAGGTAAAAGTTATTTGGTTCTGACAACCCAACTTCAGAGGAAGGATTTTGAGTTGTAGTTTCCTTTTTGATTTTCAAAGAACAATCTGGCAAGTTTATTAACAATAAGCACACCATCCATTTTGAATAGAAAAGAAGAAAACAAAAAGCATAGTGTCTGCCCGTCTGTGATACATAGTGACAAAAGAACAGAACACTAAGCATTCATTGAGTGCCTAGTGTGGGCCAGATGCTTTGCTGTCCTTATTTAGTATAAAAATTAAAACTCACAAGGGTCAAATCTATATTAGTTTTGCTGGGCTACCGTAAGAAAGTGCTACAGACTCAGTGGTTTCAACAACAGAAATTTATTTTCTCAATTTTGGACGTTAGGTAGAGTCAGAATGCCGAAGCACCCCTTTGGTTGTGGGCTGGGAGTCAGTGTATTCTGCCTGAAATCAAGAACTGTGGTTTGTCCTTTGTTCAAGTTTAATGCAAGTTTCAGAAGGTAGCAACAGAATCATTCCACCTCCCCATTTCTTTTCTTACATATTTAAAACTTTAACAACAGAAACTCACATGATACACTGTATTTTTTGCAGAATTGTGAATACAGCACAAATACACTTGTATATCATTGTAATAAAGCAAGGCGTTTTTGTTCATAATGTCGACAAAAATAATTAAACTCTGTAAAATATTTGAAGAGATTCATTCTGAGCCAAATATGGGTGAACCTGGCCTGTGACACAGCCCTAAGGTGGTCCAGAAAGGCGGAACAATTTAAAATGGGTTGGGTGGGGGGACTCCGAGGTCTCCCTCGAAGATGGAGATGTTTTGATATAAGGTCTTTATTGTTTAATAATTTGGTAGTTCTAAAAGGTCTTAAGAAATGACCAAGAGCAGAAATAAATATTAACCATTACATATTCCAGAGGTGGACTAAGCTGATGGAAAGGTGTGGGGGTTTCAAGGAGTGGTGATAATGCTTTAAAAGGTTTTACTTGTTGTTTTATAACTGCTGAATCTCATAATCTTTCTGGTTTACCCTAGGTGTGTATCATCTGTAAAAGCTTTCCTTTTTGGCATACTAGATTTATCCTGTCCTTTTCTAGTCTGTAGTGAAGCTCAATAAAAAGGCCAGGTGTTTCATAGTAGATAGTCAAATAAAATTTTAATAACAATAGACTGCAGAATAATAGGCATAAAAAGCTTTATATAGAGAATACAGTAAATATATGTTAGAGTACAATTTCCCTAATTTGCCCCATCAGTCAAAACTGAAAACTCTCCTGAAGGTATTGCACCTCTCCCTCTATGTTATTATCTAAGTGCGTTATTTGTTGACTATGTTACATTTTTTTTCTTGAGGTTTTGTTGGAAAATAGATTTCTCCCATCTTCTTATGTAGTGTTTAAACAGCTTTACCTAAAAATAAAAATAGGTCAGTATACTGGGTGGAAAAATTGATGAGACCTCCATTTCAACCCTTACACTCCAACTTTAATAATCAAGACTTCAGTTGATATAAAATAGTCATATTACCCGGTCCCCTGACACTTTTTGTCCCTCATACCTAATCCTTTCATCAAAGTGATGGATTTTAGTTTCAAAATTACAGTTCTATTTGTATAGTCCATCTTTTTCTAACAACATCACAAATCCAAGTTACTCTTTTAAAGGCCACATTGACAGTAAGCCCTCAACAGGTCTGATTTATTTTACCCTCCTCCTACTCTCTCATACTGAAATCAATATTACCTGTGTGTATGTGGTGATGAGAGATTGCTACATGGATAAAACATCTAGTTTTCTCATGCATATTCTTTTGAACAATCTAAGGGACAGAGCCAGACTAGAAGTTATAAAATGCAAATAAAATGAAGTTTTTAATTTTTCAAAGATTCATTTCCCACAACAGCACAGTATGAAGAGAAAGGCAGTATGAAGTGCTTTCAGTGTGTGGGAATCACGATTTCAACATTATACTCTTGTAAACCAAAAGATATCTGAGACAGGTCTCAATCAATTCAAAAGTTTATTTTGTCAAGGCTTAGGACATGCCCAGAAGGAAACAAACAAACAAACACACAAACACAGAATCACAGAAATAGTCTGTGGTCTGTGCCTTTCTCCAAAGATGAATTTGAGGGCTTCAATATTTAAGGGGGAAAAACGGGCTGGAGGGGAAAAAGGGAGGGTATGGTAATTCACATGTTGCAAGAGAAAAGGAGGAGGTGGGGGAATAGTCAATTATATTTCATCTCCTGCTCAGTAAATTGGCACTTTACATAAGATAAGGTTAACATAGAGTAGCCACCTATAGAGTAGAAACTGCTTTGACATTTGCAACCACAGGATACTGGCAGAACCCTGGAAAGCTGTGGGATCCCCTGGAGATCTAGCACTTAGCATGGGCTGCCCCTATGGGAAGGGAGAGTGCAGCTCACCAAAGTGCACTTTGGAAAAAGGGAAATGTGGTGAGGCGCCATTCCCAAAGGGACCAGCACCAGTGGCCAGAAATGGATGTGGAGAAGGGGTAAGCTTCCGCTCTCCCTGTCGACTGTTGTGGATGCAGCAGAGGCCTTCCCCACTGGGGACTGTTGTGAGTGCACCTGGAAACAACCTTTCCAGAACTATTTATGGTGGCTAGACCTGTGCTGGAAGTGTGCCCCTGCCACACAGGGCATAAGGTGAACATAGACAATGTGAACACATACGTTGCACGAAGGGCAGGGTTTGTCTCCCCTTCATGATAAAGCAGACCCAGAGCAGCAGTGTCCCAGCAACATAGTACAGACAAGCCACAGAGCTGTCTGCTCTGAACTGTGGGAAGAGGCTCTCCTCTGAGACCATTTCAGTGATAGCCACCAGAGGGGTATTTTTGCAGACCTCAGTCACATGACTGCTGGGAGACAAAGGACAGTGTCTATATGAGCTGAAGGCAGCAAGCCCTGTGAGAGGGGCATGATAGAGAAGCAGACCACATTCCTGGTGACCAGGACAAGAAGCTAGTGTAGCACCTCATGCCCCTCTCCCTGAGACCTCAGTGTGCCCCAATGAATTCCCTCCATCACCCTAGTCCGTGCAGGTTCTTCCATTCGTCATCAGGTTACTGGAGAACAAGCCAGCTCTTACTTTTCATTGCCACCCAATGGATTGGAGACTGAACTGCACCACCAACTAAAACATTCTGCTGTCAGAGGGCATATTGCTAGTGTATGAGATAAGCTTCCTGAAACCTCTGCACTGCTAGCCCCATAGAAGATAGTTTGTTGGACCTTATGCCCGATACACCACTACAACAAGCAGCATTTATGAAAGCCACTGCACAAAAGCTATCCATAACCAAGGAACCCCAGATCCTTAACACCCTGAAAGTACCCAGTAAGCAAGCCAAATGATCATACACAATATATATGACAGTCAAACCGTCAAGGGGAAAAATAATAGAAAATTAAAAAGTCCCATTCAAACAACAGCAAATTAAAAAATAAAAAGAGACAGCTTCTTCAGGTGGGAAGTAATCAGCACAAGAACTCGGACAGTATAAAAACACAGAGTGCTTTGACATTCACAAAAGATTGTACTAGCTCTCTAGAAATGGATCCTAATCAAAATGAAAAGTTAGAAATGACAGATAAAGATTTCAAAATACAGATTGTAAGGGAACTTAAGGAGATCTACGAGTTAGTTGAAAACCAATACAAAGAAACCAGAAAAACAATTTAGGATATGAAAGACAAGATAGATATAATAAAACAAACAAACAAACAAACAAGGAAACTACTGGAAATGAAAAATTCACTGATGGAATTTCAAAATACAGTTGAAAGCTTAAGCAATAGACTAGACAAAGCAAAAGAAATAATTTCAGCACTGGAAGACCAGTCTTTTCAATAAACCCAGTCAGAAAAAAAAAAAAGAAAAAAAGTGTTTAAACAAATGGACAAAGACTTTGAGAAACATAAGATTATGTAAAGTGACCAAGCCTAGAACTTAAAGGCATTCTGAGAGACAAGAAAAAGTAAGCAATTTGTAAGACATATTTGAGAGAATAATTCAGGAAAAATTTCTTGATCTTGCAAGAGAGGTAGACATCCGGATACAATAAATTCAGAGAGCAACTATAAGATACCACACTAGACAACGATCACCAGGGCATATACTCCTCAGACTATCTAAGGTCAACATGAAATACAAAACAAAACAAAACAAATCTTAAAAGCAGCTAGAGAGAAATGTCATATCACCCATTAAGGAAAACTCATCATATTAACAGTGAACATCTCAGAAGAAACTTTATAAGCCAGAATTCATCACCACTAGACCAACCCTACAAAAAATGCTCAAAGAAATTCTAAACGTGGAAAAGAAAGGACAATACTTACCACCATAAAAACACATGTAACTACAAAGGTCACAAATCCAATAAGGCAACTACATAATTGAAACTACAAAGCAACTAGCTAACAAATAACCCCATCAAGCTACCAATGAGTTTCTTCACAGAATTGGAAAAAACTGCTTTAAAGTTCATATGGAACCAAAAAAGAGCCCGCATTGCCAAGACA
>NW_012114722.1:6902398-6954942 GCF_000951035.1 Colobus angolensis palliatus | reverse complement strand
AAAACTTCACATATCAATATTAACTTTAATTCAAATGGCTAAAATGCTCCAATTAAAAGATATAGAGTGGCAAATTAGATTTAAAAACAAGGCCCAACCATTTGCTGACTAAAAGAGAGGCACCTCACGTGAAAAGATACATACAGACTCAAAGTAAAAGGGTGGAAAAAGATATATTATGCAAATGGAAAACAAAATACAGCAGGAGTTGCTATTCTTGTATCAGATATAACAGACTTGAAACCAACAACAGTAAAAAAAAAAAAGATAAAAAGAACATTACATAATTATAAAGATTTCAATTAATCAAGAAGATTTCCTTATCCTAAATATGTATGCACCCAATACTGGAGCACCCAGATATATAATGCAAGCACTACTATACCTAAAAAATGAGAATGACTTTGGTACAATAATAGTGGGGAATTTCAAAACCCCACTGACAGCACTAGCTAGATCATCAATGCAGAAAATTAACAAGGAAACTCTGGACTTAAACTGGAATATTGACAAAATGGACCTAATAGACATTTACAGAACATCTTATCAACTAATTGCAGAATATACATTTTTTTCTCATCTGCACATGGGATATTCTCTGCAACTGACCACGTTTGGCTATAGATCAAGTATTAATAAATTCAAAAAATGGAATCATATCAAGCACCTTCTCACATCACAGTGGGATGCAATTAGAATTTAATAGCAAGAGGAACTCTCAAAACCACACAAGTACATGAAAACTAAACAACTTGCTCCCAAAAGACTTTGAGAAAAACAACTAAATTAAGGCAGAAATAAAAAACAATTTTGAGACAAATTAAAATAGAATCATAATATACAAAATCTCTGGGATACACCCAAAGCAGTGCTAAGAGGAAAGTTTATAGTGTTAAATGCCTACATCAAACAGATCTATACGGAACTCAAATAAATCAACAAGAAAAAAAGCAAATAGCCTCATTAAAAATTGGGCAAAGGACACGGGCAGACATTTTTCAAAAGAAGACAGACAAGCAGCCAACAAGCATAAAAAATGTTCAACATCACTAATCATAAGAGAAATGCAAGTCAAAACCACAATGAGGTACCATCTCACACTAGTCAGAATGGCTATTACTAAAAAAGTCAAAAATGTCAGGTGTTGAGGATACTGAGAAAAGTGAACACTTATACACTGTTAGTGGGAATGTAAATTAGTACAACTTCTACGGAAAACAGTAGAGCAGTTTCTCAGTGAACTAAAAATAGAGCCATTTTTGACCCAGCAATCCCACTACTGGATATTTACCCAAAGAAAAAGAAATAATTGTATCAAAAAGACACCTACACTTGTATGTTTATCACAACACTATTCACAATAGCAAAGTCATGGAATCAACCAGAGTGTTTCATCAATGGATGACTGGATAAAGTAAAAATGGTATGTATACAACTTGGAATATCACACAGCCATAAAAAATAATAAAATAATGTGTTTTGCAGCAACATACACCCAAGTGAAATAACTCAAAAACAGAAAATCATATACTGCGTGTTCTCACTCATAACTGCGATCTAAACAATGGGTATACATGGACATGGAAAGAAAAATAATAAACAGTTTGGACTCCAAAATGAGGGAGGGTGGGAAGGAGATGAGGCTTGAAATATTATCTAGTGAATATCATTTAAAATATTCACTATTCAGGGAACAGGTATGCCGGAAACCCAAACCTCACCATTGTACAACATATCCATGTAACTAACCTGCACGTGTACACCCTGAATCTATCATTTAAGAAAAATTAAAAATTCCAAAACAGAGAAGTTTTTCTGTGTCTGTGTGGGACCAGTGAGCTATATGGCATGGCGAAACACAATTTCCTTTACTTTCCATTTTCTAACTTACAAAGTCGGGGGAGGGAAAGTATTCTAGAGGAATGCTAAAATTCATTTAAGCTCTGAATACATAACTGTCTACTTCCTGATTCAAATAATCACACAATTCTTTCACTCTGATTTTTAAAATTATGGAGTATATAACTGGAAGATATGAATTTCAGCAGAATATATGCCATGCTTTTATAAATGGCTCTAAAATTTTTTATTTATTTCACAGTGGGTAGATTATGACACAAACAGAAAAAAGTGTTTTAATGTTACTACAGTCTACACCCTTAATCATAAAATTTAAGAGAAAAAAACACAAACTATCTCACAGTCATCAAAATATTAGGTGTGCAGTGTTGCTTAAACCCAATTCATCTGTTTTCACTTAAACACATTGAATATATTCCCCACCTCTAACAAGACATAGTTTAGGGAACTAAGTCTCTAATCAACCTAATACCCAGCTCTCTTTTCCTCATTATTTACCTCACTGACAGACAATTTCATTAACCTCCTCCTGTGTAATAATTTTCTCTGTCACATGCTCAGAGAAAATGTATTTTCTAGCTGCACAATTTTGTGACCATGGTAAACGACATGTGTTTTCTGAAATTTGCCAAGGAGATAAACTCTGACACCTGGCCTATTCAAGCTAGCTTGAAAATAATGGGGGGTTCTTTTTGTTCATTTGTATGAGAAACTTAGAATTTTAGATTTCCATTAAAAATGTAGTGATACTTCAGGACTTGGTACATCAGGGCATCTCATGACATTTGCATTTTAGAAATGGATCTGACAACACTATATTGAGAATAATGAGAAATCCATCTTGAGTATGGTGCAAAATCCAAGCATACAGTGATTGTCTCTGCATTACTGATTTTATCTGAAGGATTCAGTAGTTCTATCATTGGGTTGTGTCTTTACCAACTGAAGAGTTTAACTGCCTCCATGGGGTTGAAAACAATTACTGAGTGTTTTTAGATATAGATAGACACTGAAGGGAAAATTGCCCAGTTATTTGGGGCTTCGTGAAGATAGGCCAAAGGCAAGTGCTCTGTGGGACAGCTATCACCCACAGAAGAATGCCCTTTTAAGCTTACTTAACAACAAGGGGCTATCACAGAATTTTTCCAGTTGCATAACCACTAAATGGGACATATAGACAGATATATTTACTGAGGTGAAATTCTGAGGTTTCCCATTTTACAATTAGCCAAATCATAAAATGGTCAAAGAGATAATCGTTTTCTCAACTTGTTTAGATCATCTGAAGCTCTAACCATTTAGACTGCTAAACAATGTATACAGACAATTCTTTCATTAATTCACTCAATTACCTCTTACAAAGAGATACTATGAAAGGAACTTGGGACACAACAATGAATAAGTATATACACTTCTTTCCCCAAGTTGCTTAGAATCTAGTAGGATGAAAAACATACAGATAGATTCAATAGAGTGTGTGCCAATAGATGGAGGTACAAGATCTTATGGCAGTTCATACGTAGGGAGACATCCAATTCAGTTTGGGAGTGGTTCGTAAAGATTTCTTTCTTTCTTTTTTTTTTTTTTTTTGAGACAGAATCTCGCTCTATTGCCCAGGCTGGAGTGCCATGGCTCAATCTCGGCTCACTGCAATCTCTGTCTCCCGGGTTCAAGCAATTCTCCTGCCTCAGCCTCCTAAGTAGCTGGGATTACAGGCGTGTGCCACCACGTCCAGCTAATTTTTGTATTTTTAGTAGAGATGAGGTTTCACCATGTTGAGCAGGCTGGTCTCAAACTCCTGACCTCGTGATCCGCCCGCCTCGGCCTCCTAGAGTGCTGGGATTACAGGCGTGAGCCACTGTGCCTGGCCATAAAGATTTCTTAAAACACGATAATTTGAGGTAAGACTTGAAAGATTATTAGTTTGCTAATCTGCTGGGCGAGGCAGTAGTGCATTAGAAGCAAAGGAAATAGCAACTGCAGAGCTCAGGGATGGCATGAACAATTGTTTGAAGGTGACAAACACAAGATCATGTTGTGGTAGAAACAAGGTTTAAGAAAGAAATAATAATAATTAATTTGTTTTCTTAACTGCCGCTTTCACTAAAAGTCAAATGAAGAATAATGCCAGTTAATTGAGGGCTCTGAATAATTAAAGTTTTCAAAAACAACAATGAAATAGCAGGGAAGATGAAGGGGTAAATATAACTATACTACATGAAATACGGTTCAATATTTTGTTTTTATTTGACGAACATGTAACTGACTGTGGTTCCAGGTTGGACAGTAGTGGGTCTGATTCAGCTGTGGTGTGTGTATATGGTTCTTTTTATTTATTTATTTTTTTTTTTACTGTAATTATCATCACGTGTTCTTGTCAGCAATTCGAATTCACCACGGAAATAATGCAAATTTTATCAACCATGCTGCTTTCACTCAATCTTTTTCTTTCTCTCTCTCTCTCAACCCCCTCTCCGGACTCTTTCCCTTCCCTATCCTTCTTCTTCCTCTTTTTCTCACTCCCTCTGTCTATCTTGCCTTGTTCCAAAAATGTCATAAGGCAGTTTAGCAGTCTGTAAAGATGCATGCAATACAATAAGAGAACATAAATTGAAAATAAGTGAGAGTATGAGGCAAAGGAGAAATGAAAGCAATAATGTAGAGGAGAACTAAATAAGTGGGATTAACCAGGAAGAACATTCCATGAAGGCCTTATAGAATAGGAAAAGCGGCCGGGCGCGGTGGTTCAAGCCTGTAATCCCAGCACTTTGGGAGGCCGAGAAGGGCGGATCACGAGGTCAGGAGATCGAGACCATCCTGGCTAACATGGTGAAACCCCGTCTCTACTAAAAAATACAAAAAAAAACCTAGCCGGGCGAGGTGGCGGGCGCCTGTAGTCCCAGCTACTGGAGAGGCTGAGGCAGGAGAATGGCGTAAACCTGGGGGGCGGAGCTTGCAGTGAGCTGAGATCTGGCCACTGCACTCCAGCCTGGGCGACAGAGCGAGACTCCGTCTCAAAAAAAAAAAAAAAAAAAAAAGGAAAAGCTAGGCTACAATGTGGACTGTCGACCTTCTGGCATGCACCATGAAGAGGGATACACAGTTACACGATTCACAATATCTACTGGGCAAGGGCAAACCATTGTTCAATAGAAAGACCACTTGTCCTATCCTCGATATCTCCCATGGGAAGACACTGCACCCTGAGTTTATCAAACAAGGCACATCAGAACCACAGACAAATATATAAACTATCTCAAATGTCCATTGAATTTGTCACCATCTCAAACTTTTTTTTTCAATGTGTTCTAAGTAGGTAATCCTTTCTTTTCATGATGTGGGTCCAGTCTCACTTTGTTTAGTTGCATGGTTTTGGTGGATTTCTATGAGGCTTTTAAAAACGAAAAAAATATATTATTATTACTCAATGATGCTGTTTCTCAAGCAACAGATGCCAATGCTTTATGCCTTGAAATTCCTCCACCAAGAAGACTTCAATCTCTCCTGTCACCTAGCAACTCTCAACCTGTCTGCATTGTAACTCAAGGTTTACTATGTGTGATTATATTCTAGAAGAGAAAATGATGAAATGTATTGAAGTGATACTTGTGCATTACCCAGTAATTTTCCCATAGGATGCAAAGAATTTTAAATTGAGAAATAAGACAGATAATGGGTGATAAAATTATGTTGTTGCTTTTGACCATAGTAAATAGTATCTCATCAGTATCAAGTACCAACGTTTTTAATTATCATAAACAGTGAAGAGAAGTAGCTGGATTGCAGAGAATAAAGTTACATCTATATTACACAAAAGCACTTCTTCAGTTCTGCGATCACCATACATTACACGTACACTATTTCCATTGAAAACAGTGTGATGCATAAAATCAAATTTATTACCTAAGGTTTTTTTTCTATTTTAAAGGGTTCTGTCCATTTGAATAAAAGAATTTGATTTAAAGGTAAACAGGTATCTACCAGCCTACTCCCAACAATTTACAGGGCAAGCTGCAGGCAAAACTCCAACAGTAACAAAAAGAAATCCTGTATAAAACTAAGTGTATTTCACTTGTCACCTTTGTTCTGTGGTTCCTGTGGAGGGAGTATCCATATGGCTAGGGAGCCTTCAATCCTAAGAAGTCTTTACTTGTGCAAATAAAACTTAGCTAATTAAGATGGGCAAAATGTGACTCATAAAACAGAGATAGACATTTACGCCCTGAGCTTTAAAACCCGTTATAGCTCTATGTGTGGGGAAAATGCAGGTGTCTTTGCAAGAGGCATTTGGAAGACTAGTTCTGAGGACAATGTGAGAAGAGGCACACTGCTGGCTGAAATAACCTCAATATCCCTTGCAGGAATGCTGAATCTGCCTCATTTAGAACGGGCACCAAGGAATGTTTTTCACCCACTGCTTACATAAATTTTCTGACTAGGTAGTAAAGTTGCAATACTTTGAAAATGCCTTTTAACCATATTTTTACATAGAAAGCAACTTTTAAATATACTGATACATTTCTGTATTTAAAGAACATTAAACATTCGATTTTAAAGGTGACTCTTTCCCATACAGAATGAAGTTAAAATGAAAAAAAGAAAGCACCAATCAAGTCCAAAATTATAATTCTCAAACAAATTCTCCTGAGAGGTGTTCAAGGTGATGGGCACATTTCCTGCCAAGAATTTATAAGGAAAACAGTTCTGGAAGGAACTATTAATTGTGCAGTGGGATTCATGTCTCTCATTGAGAGTTTTTATTTCCATGAGCTATCCCATGCCCTATACCCTTCCTGGTAGCAAGTTACATGCTTAGGGAAGCAACTCTTTTAGTAAACTAATGAGTGTATGATTGTAAGATATTTTTTATTCCTGTGTCATTATCTGGATTCAGTCAGCACAACAAGGTCCTTAAATTGGCCTTTACCTTAACTACCTGAACACCTTGCAGGTGCTATCAAAATGTATCTAGCTGATTATTACTACTTCTTCTGATTTTGAATAATAATAATTTCAAATATAGCTCTTAAACTTGAATTTCTAGCCTTGATATGAATTTTAGGTACATTCTTTGTTTTTTATTATTGTTTTTGTTCTTTTGAGACGGGGCTTTGCTCTTGTTGCCCAGGCTGGAGTGCAATGGCACAATCTCGGCTCACTGCAACTTCCGCCTCCCCAGTTCAAGTGATTCTCCTGTCTCAGCCTCCTGAAAAGCTGGGATTACAGGCGCATGCCACCACGCCTGGCTAATTTTTATATTTTTAATAGAGACGGGGTTTCATCATATTGGTCAGGCTGGTCTTGAACTCCTGACCTCAGGTGATCCACCCACTCTGGCCTCCCAAAGTGCTGGGATTACAGGCGTGAGCCACCATGCCCGGCCTGCTATGTTTAATTTTAAACAGATGAATAAATTTCCTGTTGTAACTCATAACTTTATGACTTGTGTTAACAATGGTGAAGCTGGCTGGGATTAGGTAAAACTGGATGACTGTCCTGCTTCAGTATGAGTTTGAAAGCAACCAGGTTGTCTAGTGGGAAAAAAAAGAAGTAGAAAGCAGACAGGCTTTTCAGAAACCTCACGTTCTTTCGTCTCATGAAGTTTCCCCTTGAGACAAAGGATAAAAGGTAATGCAGAAGAAAACAAGGGTCGTAGTAAAATAAAACATCTTATTTCCAGTTAGAAATAGTGTATCTTTATGAAACTGATGAATTGCCAATAACGTCTCTGCAAGTACATGGATTGACAATGTATTGTGTAACGTAGATCGTGATTTGGACTCTAATAATTCAATCTAACTTGCTTTCCTTGGTTGATACATCCCTTCTTTCCCTGAAGGTAATCCCTGCTGTGATAGAGCAAGACTTAGGCCTACAGGGAGTAAAAGACTTTCTTCGCCTAATAACATATCTAGTAGTTCACTACAATCCTTTTGATTTGAGATTCACCACGTTCTTTCACAACTTCCAAATGCAGTCTCTGGTCTAGCTATTTTTGAATGACTGAACTCTTCCATTTCATAAAATTCCCTTCCCCATGAACAGTTGGGCAATTTCCAAGAGAGGCCACTAGAAGGCAGCTCATGCATAACTAAGTCCCCGCTGATCCGTAGAACAGCTACCAAATTGCTCAGATATCACAAGGAAGTACTCTTTTACAGAATTACTCAAGACTCTCTAGAGCCACAGCAGAACTTTATGCCCATGACACTCCCCTGAACTCCGTAAGGTAGGTATCAGTGTTCTTTTTCCGATTCTTTCTAAAGTGTCTTTGGTTAAGTTAGTACAGAGTGGGTGTTCACTTACGGCAGTGTCCCAACTCACATGATCAGAAGTATAACAACCTTACCATACCTTTGCACAATTTAACCCATAACTTTAAGGGACAAAAAGCATATCTCGGAAAACGTGTGTTGGCATCAGAGATTGGGTGTATGTACAAGACCATGTGAGTAGGGATTACTGTGTGTGGAAGTACATGGTATTATCACCACATAGTCATGCAAGTCAAAACCCTAGAAATCATCCTTAAAATACCCTAAGATCCGCAGCTACCTTTCACTACCAATTCCTGGGAATTTTACCCTCCAATTAAATTTTGATTCTGTCCACTTCCAGTGCTATAGTCCAAATAACCATCCATCATCAGACTACAACACAGCCTCAGCTCCCTAAACTTCTCCCTGCATCCACATTTGTCTATTACATCCTATATCCCATATTGTAAGTAGAGTGATTTTTAGAAACACAAATAGTTTTAATGATTTCCAGCTGTTCTTAGGATGCAGACCAAAATTCTTAATCTGGCTTATGAAGGCCCTAAATGACTCTGCCTAGCTCTCTCCAGCCTAACCTCCTTACTCTCCCCATAGTTCTCTGTGCTCCAGCCACACAGGGCTTCTGTCAGCTCTCAAACTCCCTATACTCCCCTGTGTATCAGGACTTTTGCATGAGCTGTTTCTTCTGCCTAGATTGCACTTCCACACTTCCTTTGCTTTACCTGTTTAATTTCTACTAAGCATTTAAATTTCTTCTGAAATGTCAATTCTTTTGAGAAATTTTTCTTGAATTTGCCCCAAGAAAACATCATGTCCCCTTGATGTATATTATAAAAGCTCTCTGTTTTTTTTTCTTGTTATTAGTCCAGTTTTTAATTATGTATTTGTGTGATTATTTTGATAATTATCTGTATCACTAGAATATAAGCTCAGTGCATGTGTTATGTTGTAGTCACCGTCTTATGCCCAAAGACAGATAGTAACTGCTTAATGGGTATATGTAAGGGGATGAACGAGAAGAATAAATGAATGAAAGCAGATACCGACACGCAAAAGGAGCCCATAGTTGCTGTGTCCTCTTATCTACTGAGTTATAAATTAATAATACTTTAGATAGATGGGAGGCATATACAAATTTCCATTAAGTTCACCAGGAAGCATGGCTCTTTTGAAAGAAATACAGAAAGAAAGCGTTATTGTGTTTGTTAGTATAGATGGAGGGAGAAAATGGATTAATCATATTTAAGGGATAACAAGGGAGTAGGTAGAATGTTGATAATATAGGTGAAAAAAAACACAAAGTTAGGTAGGTTCACATTTTAGAAAGCTTTAAATGCTATTTAGAGAGAACGTAGGCCACTGTCGGCCAAATGACATGGATGAGCAGGTAAGAAACCCAACAAATACAATTATGAATTGCACCGGAAATCAAGAGCAAATTGGGCTAGTTGGTTTGAATTTGGCTTGTTTAAAATATGCTCACTTATTCATGAAGACTAAATACCAGAAACAAACCACGTATCCCACCAGAGGAGAACAGCTAAATGAAACATGTTATAGGCATATAATAAAATATGAGTTGGCAATAAAAATAAGTATACTATTGTTGCAAAAAAGAAGATTTTAGACAATTTAACACCTTTTCATAATGAAAAAATTTAACCAACTTCAAATAAAAGAGCATTATTTCAGTATAATAAAGGCCACATATGAAAAGCCCACAGCTAACAAATTCCACTTAAAATTTCTAAACTAATAAAAGAACTCGGCAAAGTTGCAAGATACAAAGTCAACATTCAAGAAACAGTTGCTTTTCTATACATTAACAATGAACAATTGGGGGAAAAAAAGCAATTTCATTTGTAATAGCATCCAAAAAAAATGAACTACTTAAAAACAGACATAATCAAGGAGGCAAAACACTTGTACATTAAAAGATACTAAACATTGCTGAAAAAATTAAAGGAGACACAAATAAATGGAAAAGTATCCTGTGTTCATGGATTGGAAGACTTAATATTGTTAAGATGTCAACACCAGTTAAAGCAATCTACAGATTCAGTGCAATCCCTATTAAAATTTTAATGGGATTTTTGGCAGAAATACAAAAATCTATTTGAAAATTCATGGAATTTTAAGGGATCCCAAATAGTGAAAACAATCTCAAAATAGAAATATAAATTTGGAGGTCCTACACTTCCTGATTTTGAAACTTATTACAAAGTGAGTTATTAAAACAGTATGGTAATGATTTAAAAATAGACATATAAACCAAATGAATAGAAAATGAGCCCCCAAATAAACCCTCACATATATGATAATTTTATGTTTGATGAGGATGTCAAGATCATTCAATAGAGCAAGAACAGTCTCTTCAAAAAATGGTTCTGGAAAGTGAAATATCCATGTGCTAAAGAATAAAGTTGGATTCTTACCTTACATTGTATACACAACATAACTCAAAATTGATCAAAAACCTAAATGTAAGACCTGAAACTGTAAAACTTTTGGAAGAAAATATGGAGAAAATGCTTTATAACATTAGATTTGGCAATGACTTCTTGAATCTGATACCAAGGCACAGGCTACAAAAGCAAAACTAGATAAATGGGACTATAACAAATTTAAAAATCTGCTGTGCATCAAAGGACATAATCAACAGAATGAAAAGGCAACTGAAGGAATGAGAGAAAACATTTGGAAACCACATACCTGATAAGGGGATAACATCCAGAACATGTTTTTAAGAATGTATATGGTAGTTAATAATGAGCGTCAACTTGATTGGATTGAAATATACAAAGTATTGATCCTAGTTGTATCTGTGAAGGAGTTGCCGAAAGAGATTATCATTTGAGTCAGCGAGCTGGGGAAGGCAGATCCACCTTTAATCTGGTGGACACTATATAATCAGCTGCTAGCGAATATAAAGCAGGCAGAAAAATGTGAAAAGGAGAGACTGGCCTAGCCCCCCAGCCTGTATCTTTTTCCCATGATGGATGGCTCTCACCCTTGGACATTGAACACCAAGGTCTTCAGTTTTGGGACCCAGACTGGCTCTCCTTGCTCCTCAACTTGCAGACAGCTTATTGTGGGAACTTGTGATCATGTAAGTTAGTACTTAATAAATTTCCCTTGAGATATATATATATATATATATACACACACACACACACACACACACACACACATACCCACACACACACACATATCTATATCCCTAGATAGATTGATTGATAATATACCTCCTATTAGTTCTGTCCCTCTAGAGAACCCTGACAAATATTGATTTCAGTACCAGGAGTGGTTTTAGAGGAACAGAATATTAAGGATAGAGTTCTTTTGTTGGTTTTGGGATTTCTGGAGTTGGCTGCTTAATAAGATTAGACCCAAAAATGCTAAGGACTCTACCTTTAATAGTATAGGAACACTGATAGTCCTTGATGTGAACTATTTAGAGAGTTATGCAAAATAAATGCATTTGGCACTCCTGAGTCACCACTTGTGAGAGACAAGGAGTTTAGTGACATTATACATATTACCTTTGACCATATGTGGAGAACCAAGGAACATGATGAAGCTGTTTGGTTGCTCCTAAGTTCAGTGGACAAAGTGATGAAAGAAAATGATAAACTCAAGGATTCTGCCCCCTGGCATCAGAAACAGATACTGAGTCTCAAATCTGCTAAGATTGCCCTGAGTGAGTCTTACCTCCTGTAGGGAAAAAGCTAAAACTGGGAAAAAACAGACACAAGTTCTTATCATGGAAGTAGCTGACCTGCAACAAAAGATGCATGCACAGCCCCACTAGGTGTCTGCTGTTAAAGCGAGGGCACTGATTGGAAAAGAATGGGACCCTGCAACTTGGAATGGGGACATGTGGGAGGACCCTGATGAAGCTGGGGGCATTGAGTTTGTAAACTCTGATGAATATTTTTTGCCAGTCCTAGTGGGCCCCTGGAATTGAGGTTGAGAGTGACCCATGAGGAGGTATGCTACACTTGAAGAGAACTGTTTGAGTTCTCTAATTTATATAAACAGAAATATGGAGAACAGGCATAGGAATGGATGTTAAGTGTATGGGATAATGGTGGAAGGAACATACAGTTGGATCAGGCTGAATTTGTTGATTTGGGCCCACTAAGTAGGGACTCTGTTTTTAATGTTGCTGCTAGGGAATTTAAAAAATGTTTTAATGGTTTATTTGCTTGGTTAGGTGAAAAATGGATTAAAAGATGGCCCACTGTGAGTGAACTGGAAATGCCTGACCTCCCTTGGTTTAATGTAGAGAAAGGGATCCAAAGGCTTAGTGAGATGGGGACAGTGGAATGGATTAGTCATTTTAGACCTATACATCCCATCTGGGAGGGTTCAGAAGATATATGCTTGAACAATGTCTTGCAAAAGAGATTTGTGAAGGCAGTACCTGCATCTCTGAAGAGCCCTATAATTGCTCTCCTCTGTACATCAGATCTAAAGGCGGAACTGTAGTCATTCAATGACAAAATTTAAATACAATGAGAATAATTAGATCCCGAGGTGGCAGGGGTCAAGTGGTGGAACTCAGTCATCAGAGGCAATGTGAGCATAGCTACCATAATGGACAGCAGAGACAAAGCCACAATCAGAATAGTCAGAATCTTGTAGAATCTCTGGCATTGGCTAATTCATCATGGTGTGAAGTGAAATTGATGGGAAGCCTACTGCATTCTTACTTAATTTATACAAGCAGAACACTTCTAGGTTGAATGGACAAAAACTAATTTGAATTATAAAAACAGAGAATCATGGCCCCTCAATCAATTTCCAGAATTGAGCCAGTTTCCAGACCCAGAATCCCTTGAATGAAGGGGAGGCTGGGTCCCCTTGAGGAAGGACCCCACTACATTACCAACAATTTATGCAGTGAATCTTTCTCCCATCCTTCCCCAAGGAGACCTCCGTCCTTTTACCAGGGTAACTATGCATTGGGGAAAGGGAAATGATCAGACATTTTAGGGACTACTGGATACTGCCTCTGAGTTGTTGTTGATACCAGGGGACCCAAAACATCATTGTGGTCCTCCAGTTAAAGTAGAGGCTTATGGAGTTCAGGTAATTAATAGTGTTTTAGCTCAGGTTAGACTTACAGTGGGTCCAGTGGGTCCCCAGATGACTCATCCTGTGGTCATTTCCCCAGTGCCAGAATGCATAATTGGCATAGACATACTTAGCAGCTGGAAGAACCCCCACATTGGCTCCCTGTCTGGTAGGGTGAGTGCTATTATGGTGGGAAAGGCCAAATGAAAGCCATTAGAGATGTCTCTACCTAGAAAAATTGTAAGTCAAAAACAATATCACATCCCTGGAGGGACTGCGGAGATTAGTGCCACCATTAAGGACTTGAAAGATACAGGGGTGGTGATTTCCACCACATCCTCATCCAACTCTCCCATTTGGCCTATGCAGAAGACAGATGGACCTTAGAGAATGACAGTGGATTATTGTAAGCTCGAGAGAGTGGTAACTCCAATTGCAGTTGCTGTACCAGATGTGGTTTCATTGCTTGAGCAAATTAGCACATCTCCTGGTACCTGGTATGGAGCCATCGACTTGGCAAATGCCTTTTTTCTCCATTCCTATCCATAATGCCCAACAGAAGTGTTTTGCCTTCAGCTGTCAAAGCCAGCAATATACCTTTACTGTCCTACCTCAGGGGTATATCAACTCTCCAGCTTTGTGTTATAATCTTATTTGGAGAGACCTTCATCACTTTTCACTTCTGCAAGATATCACACTGGTCCATTACATTGATGACATTATGCTGATTGGATACAGCAAGCAAAAAGTAGAAAACATGCTAGACTTATTGATGAGACCTTTGCATGCCAGAAGATGGGAAATAAATCCGACTAAAATTCAAAGACCTTCTACCTCGGTAAAATTTCTAGGGGCCCAGTAGTGTTTGGCCTGTTGAGATATTTCTTCTAAGGTGAAGAATAAGTTGCTGCATTTGGCCTCTCCTACAACCAAGAAAGAGGCACAATGCCTAGTGGGCCTATTTGGATTTGGGAGGCAACTCATTCCTCATGTGGCTATATTACTTTAGTCTATTTATTGAATAACCTGAAAGGCTGTCAGTTTTGAGTGGGGTCCATAACAGGAGAAGGCTCTGCAACAGGTTCAGGTTGCTGTGCAAGCTGCTCTGCCACTTGGGTCATATGAACCAGCAGATCCAATGGTGCTTGGGGTGTCAGTGGCAGATAGGGATGCAGTTTTGAGCCTTTGGCAGGTCCCCATAGGTGAATCACAGAGGAGGCCTCTAGGATATTGGAGCAAGGCCCTGCTATCTTCTGCAGGCAACCACTCTTCTTTTGAGAGACAGATCTTGGCCTGTTACTTGGTTTTGGTAGAAACTGAACGTTTGACTATGGGTTATCAAGTCACCATGCAACCTGAACTTTCCGACCCATCTAGCCATAAAGTGGGTCATGCACAGCAGCATTCCGTCATCAAATTGAAGTGGTATATACGTGATCGGGCACGAGCAGGTCCTGAAGGCATAAGTAAGTTAAATAAAGAAGTGTCTTGAATGCCCATGCTCTCCAATTCTACCATCCTGCATTCTCTCCCGCTGCCTGCACTGATGGCCTCTTGGGGAGTTCCCTATTATCACTTGACAGAGGAAGAGAAGACTAGGGCTTGGTTCACAGTTGGTTCTGCACAATATGCAGGCACCACCTAAAAGTGAACAACTGCATCACTACAGCCCCTTTCTAGAACATTCCTGAAGGACAGTGGTGAAGGGAAATCTTCCCAGTGGGCAGTGTTGTGAGCAGTACAGCTGGTTGTGCACTCTGCATGGAAGCAGAATCAGCCTCTTTTCCCAGCCACCCCTGTCATTGTCCAATGGTCCTGTGAACAAAGTGGCCATGGTGTCAGGGATGGAGGTTAGGCATGGACTCAGCAATATGGACTTCCACTCACCAAGGCTGACCTGGCTATGGCCACTGCTGAGTGCCCAATTTGCCATCAGCAGAGACCAGCACTGAGCCCTTGATATGGCATGATTCCTCAGGGTGATCAGTCAACTACCTCATGGCGGGTTGATTATATTGGACCTCTTCCATCATGGGAAGGGTAGAGGTTGGCCGGGCGCGGTGGCTCAAGCCTGTAATCCCAGCACTTTGGGAGGCCGAGATGGGCGGATCACGAGGTCAGGAGATTGAGACCACCCTGGCTAACATGGTGAAACCCCATCTCTACTAAAAAAAAATACAAAAAACTAGCCGGGCAAGGTGGCGGGTGCCTGTAGTCCCAGCTACTCAGGAGGCTGAGGCAGGAGAATGGCATAAACCCGGGAGGCGGAGCTTGCAGTGAGCTGAGATCTGGCCACTGCACTCCAGCCCGGGCAACAGAGCGAGACTCCGTCTCAAAAGAAAAAAAAAAGAAAGGGCAGAGGTTTGTCCTCTCTGGAATACTGGAATAGACACTTACTGGAGATATGGGTTTGCCTATTCCGCACACAATGCTTCTGCCAAGACTACCATCTGTGGACTCACGGAATGCCTTATCCACCATCATGGTATTCCACACAGCATTGCCTCTGACCGAAACACTCACTTTACAGCTAAAGAAGTGTGGCCATGAACTCGTGCTCATGGAATTCACTGGTCTTACCATGTTCCCCATCACCCTGAAGCAGCTGAATTGATAGAATGGCCTTTTGAAGTCACAATTACAATGCCAGCTAGGTGACAATACTTTGCAGGGCTGGGGAAGAGTTCTCCAGAAGGCCATGAATACTCTGAATCAGCATCCAATAATTGGTATTCTTTCTCTCATAGCCAGAATTTACAGGTCCAGGAATCAAGGTGTGGAAGTGGATGTGGCAACAGTCATCATCACCCCTAGTGATCCATTAGCAAAATTTTTGCTTCCTGTTTCTGTGACATTACATTCTACTGGTCTAGAGGTTTTAGTTCCAGAGGGAGGAATGCTTCCATTAAGAGATACAACAAAGATTCCATTAAACTGGAAGATAGGATTGCCACCTGGACACTCTGGGCTCCTCCTACCTTTAAGGCAACAGACTACGAAGGGAGTTACACTGTTGGCTAGGGTGATGACCTGGACTATCAAGATGAAATCAGTCTACCACTCCACAATGGAGGTTAGAAACACATGGAATACAGAAGATACATTGGTGCATCTTTCAGTGTCACCATGCCCTGTGATTGAGGTCAATGGGAAACTACAACAGCCCAATCCAGGCAGGACTACAAATGGCCCAGATCCCTCAGGAATGAAGGTTTGGGTCACTCCACCAGGAAAAAGTAAAACACAACCTGCTGAGGTGCTTGTAGAAAGCAAAGGGAATACAGAATGGGTAGTAGAAGAAGGTAGTTATCAATACCAGCTATGATCACGTGACCAGCTGCAAAAACGTGGGCTGTAATTGTCATTAGTATTTCCTCTTTCATTTGCTAAAAACATGTTTATGCATGTATACACTTGTACTAAGAAAATACCTTCATTGTATTTCCTTTTCCTTTTTCATATGACATAAGATTTAGTGACTTCATATCAGCATTTAAGTATTGCTAATGTAATAGTATTTGAGTTGGGGATTGGTGTGTTTCCGGTTGTATGAAGGATAACTATTATGTTAGGCAAAATTATGGCTTTATTATTGTCTTTATTTGAAGATTATATATAATCTCAGGTGTGTATGGATTCAAGTTGACAACGGGTGGAGTTATGATGGTTAATACTGAGTGTTAACTTTATTGGATTGAAGGATGCAAAGTATTGATCCTGGGTGTGTCTGCGAGGGTGTTGTCAAAAGAGATTAATATTTGAGTCAGTGGCCTGGGGAAAGCAGATCCACCCTGAATCTAGTGGGCATAATCTAATCAGCTGCCAGCAAATATAAAGCAGGCAGAAAAATGTGAAAAGGAGACACTGGCCTAGCCTCCCAGCCTACATCTTTCTCCCATGATGGATGCTTCCTGCCCTCAAACATTGGGCTTCAAATTTTTCAGTTTTGGGACTTGGATTAGCTCTCCTTGCCCCTCAGCTTGCAGGCAGCTTATTGTGGGACCTTGTGATCATGTAAGTTAATACTTAATAAAATCTCTCGCTATGTGTGTGTATATATGTGTGTATGTGTGTGTGTGTGTGTGTATATGTACATATATACACGCTCTGTCCTTCTAGAGAACCCCAGTGAATACACTCTACAACTCAACAAAATTCTAATAACTAAACTTAAAAATGGGCAAAGGACTTGAATACATTGCCCTAAAGATGATATGCAAATTTACAACATATGAAGAGATGCTCAACATCACTATTCATTAAAAAATGCAAATGGAAACCACAATGAAACATTACCTCGTATCTGATAGGATGGCTACTATGGAAAATAACAGAAAATAACAAATGGTGACAATGATGTGGAGAGATTAGAACTTATATGCACTGTGATGGTTAATATTAGGTGTGAACTTGATTGAAGGATGACTAGATGGCTGGTGAAGTATTCTTTCTGGGGTGTGTCTGTGAGGGCATTGTCAAAGGAGATTGACATTTGAGTCAGTGGACTGGGAAAGGAAGACCCACCCTCAATGTGGGTGGGGACTATAAAATTGGCTGCCACCACAGCTAGAACAAAGCAGGTGTAGGAAGGTGGGATAAGCTGGCTGGCTGAGTCTTCTGGCTTTCATCTTTCTTCAATGCTGGATGCTCCTTTTGTTCCTCCTGTCCTTGGACATTAGACTCCAGATTCTTTGGCCTTTGGACTTTTGGACTTATACCAGTGTTTTGCTGGGGGTTCTTAGACTTTTGGCGACAGATTGAAGGCTGCATTGTCAGCTTCCCTGCTTTTGAGGCTTTTGGACTCAGATTGAGCCTCTACTGGTTTCTTTCTTCCCCAGTCTGCAGATGGCCTATCATGGCCTACCTTGTGATTGTGTGAGCCAATTCTCCTTAGTAAACTCCCTGTCATATATACATATATCCTATTTGTTCCTTCTCTCTGGAGAACCCTAATACATGCAGTGTTGGTGAAAATGTAAAATGTTACAGCCACTGTGAAAAACTACGAATGTTTCCTTAAAAAATTAAATATATAAGTACCATACAACTCAGTATGTCAAAGAGATATTTGCATGTCCATATTCATAGCAGCATTATTTACAGTATTATTTACAGTAGCCAAGAGGTAGAAGCAATCCAAGTGTTCATGGATTAATGGATAAACAAAATGTGGTCTATACATATAATGGAATATTATTCAGCCTTAAAAAAGGAAATCCTATCACATATTACAAAGTGAATAAACCTGGAAAACATTATGCTAAGTGAAATAATTCGGTCACAAACGTATGATTCTACTTACATAAGGTATTTAAAGTCATCCAATTTATAGAAACTTAAAGCAAAATAGTGGTTTCCAGGGGCCAGAGGAAGGGGGAAATAAAATGTTGCTTAATGGGTATAGAGTTTTAGTTTTGTAAGATGAAGAAGTTCTGGAGATCCATTGCATGACAATGTGAATGTACTTAATACTACTCAACTCTAAACTCAACCATTGTTAAGATGGTAAATTTGATGTTGTGTGTTCTTTAAAATTAAAAAATGAACACACTGATAATACATGCAACAACTTTGATAAATTTGGAAAAACATGGATCTATATCAAAAACATTACTTTGAGTGAAAGAAGCCTTACATAAAATAATACAATTCTATGTGATTTCATTTATATAAAGTTCTAAAAAGGCTAAAATACTCTATATGTAAAAAAATGATGGGGTTCAGGACATGTTACCCAAAATATGGCACATAGTTCACACATTGAGTATTTTAAGCTGGAGGAAATTAAACAAAATAGAAGCAGAAAGATCTCTCTGACCTTCTTCTACCCCCCTCTCCTAAAGTGGGCCATTGAAACTAGAACTCCCCTCATCTCTATTTCTGAAATGGGCCATACAACCCAGCTAACCTTCTCTTGAAATAGTTTATAAGACCCTCATTCCAAATGGGTCCTCCCTACACCCACAGGAAAGGAATGAAGATGGAGACAGAGAATAGTCTGATAAAACAGGCCTTGGTAAAGTCCCTCCTCAGCCCAGCTTATTACCATTAGATCATATCCTTTTGTCCTCCAATCATATTTCTACATGACTGTCCCTAAAAGTACTCAGATTTTCCTGTTTCTTTTGGTTTTAATTTCTGAAGACTCCTGTGTCACGTGAAACTAATGTCAAATAAATTTGTATCTTTTTCTTATTAATTTGTCTTTTGCTATAGGGATCTCAGCCATGAACCTTGTGATGGGTGGGGAAAATATATTACTTTTTCTTCCCTACAAATATCAGACCATATTTGATGTTAGGGGATGGAAATTTAGGGTTATGGAAAGGGATTGGCTGGGAAGTGCCTTAAGGAACTTTATGAGGTAGTGATCTAGATCTTGGTAACACTTGGATTCCATAGGTATTACATTTTGTCAAAAGTCCTCAAGCATTATACTTAAGGTGTGTGTGTGTGTGTCACTATTCAAATTTTACCTCATAAAATAAAACATAAACAAATATTAAACTTGTTTAATAATATGTATTTGTCAGAGTAAAGTATACTGATAGTTGCAAGTTATTTTAAAATGCATTTAAAATAAGATAGATTTAGTGACTGGATAGAGTAAGAGAGAAATGCTTGGATAGGTAATAAAGCAAGCATAGCAAAATATTAACTGGAGAGTATGGTGGTCAGCATATAGATGCTTATTTTATAATTCTTTGATTTTTTTTCTATGTTTGATCGTTTTCTTAATGAAATGTCAGAAAAATATGGTAATTTCAGTCAAGTTCAACTGTACCCTGAGGGCCCATCTATAGACCCCTATTGAACCATCCACAGATTCCTACCATAGTACTTACCTAATTGTATAGCTTTTAATTGTTTTATTTTGCTACTTCCTCCACCCTACTAGAAGTCTATTGAGGACTGATACTGTGTCTTATCTTTGCATTCTTGATGTCTAGCATCATATTTGAAAATTGTATTAAATAAATCCTCAGTATTGTGATCAGTAAATTACTATGCATTTATTAAATTAATAAACATATCCTTGGTTCTTATCACTATCATTCATTGAGTGCCTACTATATGCCAAGCAAGGCACCTTGGTATGTACTCTACCCACATTACCTCATTTAAGTTTCAAAACAACTTATGGCTTATGTGTTATTAATTAAATTTTATGGTTAAAACAACTGGGACTCTGGTAAGTTAAAGAATTAAACCAAATCATAGAGCCAGTAAGTGCGTAGAATTGGAATCCAGCTTATCATTAACTCCAAAATCCATGCTATGAGCCACTTTAAACTTTATACTATTTCTAGGTATTAATTCACATTTTCTACTTTATTAGTGCACTGTGCTAGGCACTAGAGAAGCCAAGAGGAAATTAAATGTCCATGAACACAGAGGAAAACACAAAATGTGCAGCAAGCAAATGTGTGTGTCTAAATGAGTTCTCATACAACACATAATGAACATAAAATCTGTTTGGAAAGCTTCAGGGAGGTATGTAAGAATGACTGAATTATGTGTCCCCTCCTACTACATGTGCATTTACATACACACACTCACACAGAGGTACATATGTGCTTCTCATGTAACTGCTTTCATCAGAGGAAATTCAAAGAAAACACTGTCTTCTCCCTTCTTGCTGTTCTGGAGCATTTGGGGTGGGCACTAGAGTACATTATTTTGCAAATGATGGCTTTGCCTCAAGAGACAGATTAATTGGTTTCCATGGTCAGCTACCTTCTTAGAGAAAAATCTGTCAATAAAGGAGAATAGAAAAAAGCAAAACCCTGTATGTCTCTCTTTTTTTTTTTTTTTAAAAAAAGGTATTGAGTATGTTGGATGAAAAATTGTGTGTGAATATGTGACAAACTTCTTATTCAGCTTATCCTTCATAAAAAGGGATTTCAAAATTAGAATTCAGGCTGTTACACTTTGGGGTATCCAAAAGAATATTTTTCTCTAATTATATTAATGTGTATGTTATACTAAGTTATAATAGTTATAGCAGCTAGAATTTACTGAGCATTTACTATGGGCCAGGCCCTATACTACATGTGTTACTTCATTCAGTAATGTAACTTCTCACAACGAATTTATGAGGAACACACTAGTATTATTAATTTCATCTAATAAATGAAGATGTTTGATGTCAGAAAGGAAGGACTTGTTCACTATCACAGAAGAAGTGGTTAAGCCCACACTCCACTCAGGACTAACTGACTTAGAGCCCACATGTTCAATTGTTCTACTACACAAAGATATTGATTCACTCCCCTCCTACAGGAGGGAAGAAAGCAGAAGCATTCTAACAGAACATTCAGCAATAACAAGCAAAATGGGGGAAAATATTTGTAAATCATAGTTTGGATAAGATATTGTTATCCAAAGATATCAATATCCAAGATATTATCCAGGATATATACAGAATTCTTACGTTTTAACAATGAAAAGACAAATAGCCTAAGTTTAAAATTACCAAAGTACCTGAATAAGCATGTCTCCAATAAAGACAAATATGACCAATAAGCATGGGAAAAGATGCTCAACATCATTTGTCATCAGGGAAATTCAAATCAAAACCACAATGAGATACTGCTTTACACCCTGTAGGATGATTAGAATTAAAAAGACAGATAATAACAAGTGCTGACAAGGATATGGAAAAACAGATCTCTCATATATTGTTGGTGGGAATGTAAAATGGTGAAGTCATTTTGAAAAATATTTAGTAATTTCTTAAAATGTTAAACATAAAGTTACCATATGACCCAGCAATTTTACTCCTAGGTATGTATCCAAGAGAAATAAAAACATATGTACACTTAAAAAATTGCACAAGAATGTTAATACCATCATTATTATAAAGGTCCAAAAGTGGAAATTATCCAAATATTAATTGATAATAAAATGTAGCATATCCATACAAAGAAGCTCAATAGTAAAAAGAAATGAAGTACTGATACATGCTAGAGCTTGGATTAACTTTGAAAACATTATGCTAACTGAAAGAGATCAGTGAGAAAGAACCACATGTTATATGATAAAATTTAAATGAAATGCCCAGAATAGGTCAATCTATAGAGGATGGGGGTTGGTGGATAATAGCTATAGTATTGGCAAAATGTTAAAATTAGCTTCGAGTGATAGTTGCATAATTCTGTAAATATACTAAAAAACATTGAACTTATACTTTAAATGTGTGAATTTTATGGTATGTGAAATACATGCTAAAGCTGTGAAAATAAAAGGATACCAGTGAATATACCCAAAAGTTTTATTTAGTTATTTTCATTGTTCTCCTAATCTTTAAATAAAATTAAACCTGAGCTCAATTGTTTTTAAATGTGATATTTTTCTGACACATCTAATTGTGTTGTCTTTTACTTTATAATAGTATAAGCATAGTATAATTATAACAATATAATTATAATAATAAAGCATAGTATAAGTGAATATTAAGTGATATGCCAAATTTTAGCAAAAGAAAAACTGTGTTTACAAAAGTCATAATGCTTTATATATTGCAGGAAATTCAATGGGACACATTTTCAATGAAGGAAGTATATTTCAATTTATATTTGAATATAGTTTACTAAAATTGAAAAAATATTTGAAAGTTATATTATAAAGAACATATGTATACCATTTGGAAATTACAGCCTTTAAAATCCTTGAAACTTTTCCTTTTGGAAGAGTTCATTATCTATATCCATGATGTACCACAGACTAAATTAGGTAGCCTTAATAGTAGAAACCCTTCTCCTCCTCTTCCTTTACTTCCTTCTCTTCTTCCCTTTTTCTTTGCAAGCATTGCCATACATAGAGTGCTTGCTATGCTGAGCACTTTAAAACTAGCATCTCATCATCTCATTCTGCAACAGCCCCATGAGGTAGATACTATTATCATCATCCTTTCACAGATGAGGTATGATCACCTCATTGTCCAAGTTCACACAGCTAATAAGAGATGAAATCAAGAATCAATCATAAGCGAAGTGACTTCAAAATAAATGTTTATAGCACTTGCCTTTTCTGTATTGAGAAGCAATGCCTTTTGGCAAAGTTAATAGCTCTATGGGCATTATAAAAATCTACACTTAAGTAGTTCATTTGAAGGAAAATAATCTGATAAAAATCTATTTAAGTTCATTGACTTACACAGGTCATAAAAACCTTGCCAAATCTTGTATTTAGCCCTTTTGCCTCCCTTTTACTAATTTTGGCTAATTGTTTGCTCGTTTGTTTGTTTGTTTTTGAGATGGAGTCTTGCTCTGTTGCCCAGGCTGGAGTGCAGTGGCACAATCTCTGGTCACTGCAGCCTCCCCATCCTGGGTTCAAGTGATTCTCCTACCTCAGTCTCCTGAGTACCTGGGATTACAGGCATGTGCCACTATGCCTGGCTAATTTTTGTATTTTTAGTAGAGACGGGGTTTCACCATGTTTGCCAGATTGGTCTCAAACTCCTGACCTCAAGTAATTTGCCTGCCTTGGCCTCCCAAAGTGCTGGGACTACCGGCATGAGCTACCGTATCCGGACAATTTTGGCTAATTTTTTGACATACGTGGAGAATTTTTCCATCTTGGTCCAGCAAAGCACATCTTTTACTTTTTCCAATTTGTATCTCAAAGAAAGTTTTTCAAAATGAATTTGTTAGTTACACAGATCACTCTATTCTGCCAGCACTCCCTTAAAATCAAGTATCTACTCAGACTTTGGATTTATTAAATAGCATAGTGGTTAGGAAGATGGGAATCCTGTATTCTAAGAGATCTTTCCAATTCCTTGGGCTTCCATCCTTCAGCCTTCCCAGAAACCATTCAGCCCAATGTAAATGCGGCAGAAACTAAAGAAAAACAAAGGATTAGATTATCCCCCTCTGTGTTGAGGGAGGTATACTGGGAACATTCACCCATACTTGAAGAAAATATTGGCCACAGAGATTTCCTTTAAGCAAACATGTTGTCTTACAGCTGTTGTTTTTGAGAAAACTAATGGTGGATTCTTCAATAAGCACAGGGCATTAGATAGATAATTAAGAAAATGATAGGAACTACTCCCAACATTGAGACCAGGAGACAATCACTTCTCAAATTTTCTCCTGACCCTTATATTCCTGCCATTGAGGCAATTGAAATTTACTTGATTCTAGATATATATATATATATATATATATATATATATATTTTTTGTTTCTTTACAAGGCTGGAGTGCAATGGTGCAATCTCTGCTCACCGCAACCTCCGCCTTCCAGATTCAAGAGATTCCCCTGCCTCAGTCACCTGAATAGCTGGGATTATAGGCATGTGCCACCACGCCCAGCTAATTTTGTAGTTTTAGTTGAGATGGGGGTTTCTCCATGTCAGGCTGGTCTCGAACTCCCAACCTCAGGTAATCCACCCACCTTGGCCTCCCAAAGTGCTGGGATTACAGGCATGAGCTATCGCGACAGGTCAGTGAAATATATTTCAAAGTATCAACCCTCCTCCCACACCCAGAATACATTATCTGGTGTAGACTGATGATCCTTTCTGTTCTTTTGATGAATTCCCTAGTCAGCAGAAGTAATGTTAATGAAACATGAAGAGTCAACATTCATTACAGTTTAAGGAAAAAACTCTCTTCTAATTACTATGTGTGTCTGACATTTTGCCCTCACTGAAATATACATGAAAACTAATTAATGGGTTTAACGCTGCACTTTTTTTTTTTTTTTACTACATTCTTGAAACAGATTTGGCAAAAATTGTAACAAGTCCCAATCAAACCTTCTCTTGAGGGCAGTTTTCAGCTCAGAATTCCTGCCTGGGATGTATCCATTCCTACCTGAGTAACGTCTGTTGAGGGATGACAGCATTTGTGTGGTAGGATAGCTGTGGCCTAAAAAGTCACTCTGCCTTTATACCAGAAAGAAGTCTCTTCCTAATTTTTATACAATTACTGCATTTTACCCTCCATTCTATTTACAAACTGCAAGATAGTACATTTGACATATCATGTAAAGATGGTTTTTAATTTCTTTTTGTCTAAAAAAATTCAAAACATTTTCCTGGGTGAAGCATAAAATGTTTTCTCTCATTTTTTTCTGTTTCAGGTATAGAATATGGACACTTGTATAATTTCTTTCATGAGTATTATGGGAGTTCCACTTTAATTCCACTAAGCATACTAAAATTAAGGTATTCACCAGTGGTTTAATGAGGCCATTACCACGTGTTTCTATTACAAACAGGGTAATGTATATATTCAGTAAGTAATCTTGAGAACAATTCTCTAAATACAGTAGTCCCCCATTATTCATGGTTTTGCTTTCTATGATTTCAGATACTCACGATTACCCATATTAAAACTAGGTGAGTATTTATTAGGTTGATGCACCAAATATATTACAGGAAGATATTTTGAGAGAGAGAGAGACCACATTCACAAAACTTTGATTCTAGCATAGTGTTATAATGGTTGTATTTTATTATTGGTTGTTGTTAATTTTTTTTATTCTGCCTAACTTCTAAATTAAACTTGGCATAGGTATGTATGTATAGGAAAAAAAAAACAGTATATAGAGTTAGGTACTATCTGTAGTTTCAGGCATGCAAAACACATCTTGTAATGTATCACCCATAGACAAAGGGGCACTTCTGTATGATCTAAACACTTAGTCTCTTTGGGCTAGTCTTCATTGAACATATATCATGCTTATTTAGGGGACCAAAAACGTATACTTAACCAAAAAACAACTATGTAACCTCTTTGCCTTAGTTGTTTGTATCCTTTTGTCTATTTTTTTCTTCAGGTATATCTTAAATTTATTTATATTCCCATCTTTAATGGTTGCTTCTAACATTTTGTTGGTGGTGGTGTTCATTTGCATTTATCCCTAATTTCCCCTCAACTCATCTCTATATTTAAATTTTAATCTTCATTTTCTGCTTTCATAACTTCTTGTATCAAATAAAAACAAATCCAGGTTTACGTAAGAAGAAACTTTTTTTCAAAAAGACAATTGCAATAAGAAAAATACTCTGATCTCAGGATCTGAAACTGTTTTAAAATCAAACAGAAATAAAATGTTTTTTTCTTTTCTTTTCTTTTTCTTTTTTCTTTTTTCTTTTTAAAAAAGGGAGTTCCTATAGAGCTAGCCAGAAATGACGAGGTGAAATTAGTCAAAAGATTGAAAGGAAACAGCATGTCCAGGATGATCTGATAGGAAATGATTCTCACTATGGTCACCCCATTTCAATTTTTAGGATTCATTGCTTTTTCATCATGATTCTCCAGGCAAAGAGAACCAACAGAGAGAGAGAGAGAGAGAGAGAGAGAGAGAGAGAGAGAGAGAGAGTGTGTGTGTGTGTGTGTGTGTGTGTGGAGAGAGCGAGAGAGATATTTTAATTTTAATGAATTGGCTTACACAATTGTGGAGGCTTGGTAAGACTAAAATTTGCATGGTAGGCTAGCAGGCTGGAGACTCAGGAAAGGGATGCTGTTTGAGACTGCTGGCAAAATTTCTTCTTGCTCTGGGGAAGTCAATCTTGGTTCTATTAAGACCTTCAACTGATTGAATGAGACCCACTTATATATGGAGAGTAATCTGCTTTACTCAACGTACACAGTTTAAATGTTAATCTCATCAAAAAATAAAATACAAAAAAACATATTCACAGAAACATTCAGAATAATGTTTGACCAAAGATCTGGATAACTAGCCAAGTTGACATATAAAATTAAAACACTGTTTAAGGCGGACATTCTGCATTTCAGTGCTTGTTCAGATTGAGCAAGCCAAAGTTCAAGAGCCCGTGTGGCAGAGAAAAGCCTGATTAAAATTTGATCAAGACAAATCAGAGAGTAAGAAATATAAATTGTGAGCACTTGGTCATTGTTTTTCTTCAAACTTCAGTTTCTTGGATATGTTTGTCAAATTCAATACAAACTGCATAACTACTTCAAAGACTATCTCTTCCCTAACAGAACATATAGTCTGGGATAGAGAGAGAGAGCGAGAGACAGAGGGATTCAAAGCTTCTAGCTTCATTTCCTGACATATTACGTGAGATAAGAGCATCAGAAAAGTTCCCTGAGGAACTATTTTGAAGAAAAGATATTTCAGTAGGTTAGGTAATGTCATTAAAACAGAAAGTAGATGTTTTGAAAATTCAATTAAAATAAGAGGGTCAAATATCTCATAAACTACCAATGACATTAGATGATATAATTCATTAAGAATCATAAATGCTTATTTATTCAACAGTCATTGTGTATTTACTGTGGGATGGCACCGTGCAAAGCAATGGCATTTCATATAAGGTTAAACAAAATGGGACTGTTTCCTGATATTGTAGAGGTTACACTAAGGTAGGGAGAGAGACTTGAGTCACATAATCACATATCTCCATTTCCTATGAGTGCTATAAAATATTAAATTGCTGAAGTTGCTTATTAGCATAAGAAGCTTTTGAGCTGAGATGATGGGGTTTTCTAGATATAGAATTATGTCTTTCACAAACAGTGATAGTTGGACTTCCTCTCTTCCCATCTGAATGTTCTTTATTTTCTTCTCTTGCCTAATTGCGTTGGCCAGACCTTCTAATACTATGTTGAATAGAAATAGTGAGAGAGGGCATCCTTGTCTTGTGCCAGTTTTCAAGGGGAATGCTTCCAGATTTTGCCCATTCAGTAAGGATATAAAATGAATGTTCAAAAGCCACTAGCATTTCTATACACCAGCAACAGTCAAGTCAAGAGCCAAATCATGAATGAAGTCCCATTTAAAGTTGCAATGAAAAGAATAAAATACCTAGAAATACAGCTAACAAGGGAAGTAAAATGTCTCTACAGGGAGAACTAGAAACCACTGCTCAGAGATGACACAAACAAGTGAAAAAACATTCCATGCTCATAGATAGGAAGAATCAATATCATTAAAATGGCCATACTAGCCAAAGCAATGTATAGACTCAATGCTATTCCCATTAAACTACCATTGATGTTCTTTAGAGAACTAGAGAAAACTATTTTAAAATTCATTTGAAAACAAAAAAGAGCCCAAACAGCTGAAGCAATCCTAAGCAAAGAGAACAAAGCTAGGGGCATCATGCTACCTGACTTCAAAGTATACTAGAGGGCTACAGTAATGAAAACAGCATGGTACTGTTATGAAAACAGATACAAAGACCAATAGAACAGAATACAGAACCAATAAATAAGACTGCACACCTACAACTATCTGATCTTTGACAAACCTGACAAAAACAAGCAATGGGGAAAGGACATCCTATTCAATAAAAGGTGCTCAGATAACTGGCTAGCTGTATGCAGAAAATTGAAACTGGACCCCTTCCTTACACCATATACAAAATATAACTCAAGATGGATTAAAGTCTTAAATGTAAAACCCAAAACTATAAAAACCCTGGGAGACAACCTAGGCAACACCATTCAGGACATAGGCACAGACAAAGATTTTATGACAAAGATTACAAAAGCAATTGCAAGAAAAGCAAAAATTGACAAATGGAATCTAATTTAAGAGCTTCTGCATACCAAAATAAACTAACAACAGAGTAAACAGACAATCTACAAAATTAGAGAAAATTTTTACAAACTATGCATCTGACAAAGGTCTAATATTCAGCATCTGTAAGGAACTTAAACACATTTACAAAAAAAAAAAAAAACAAACAACCCCATTAAAACGTGGGCAAAAGACAGGAACAGACACTTTTCAAAAGAAGACATACATGTGCCCAACAAGCATAGGAAAAAAAAATCCTCAACATCATTGATCATTAGAGTAATGCAAATCAAAACCACAATGAGATACCAGTTAACACCAGTTAGAATGGCTATTAAAAAGTCAAAAAAACAACCAAACAAAAACAAAAAATAAAACAGATCTTGGCAAGGTGGTGGAGAACTAGGAATGCTTATATACTGTTGGTGGGAGTGTAAATTAATTCAACCATTCTGGAAGGCAGTGTGGCAATTCCTTAAAGACCTAAAGTCAGAAATATCATTTGACCCAGCAATCCCATTACTAGGTATATACCTCCAAAAATATAAACTGTTCTATTATAAAAACACAAGCACATGTATGTTAATTGCAGCACTATTCACAATAGCAAAGACATAGAACCAACCTAATTGCTCATAAATGGTAGACTAAATAGAAAAATATGGTATAGGTACACCATGGAATACTACATGGCCATAGAGAAGAATGATATCATGTTCTTTGCAGTAACATGGATGGAGCTGGTGAATATTAACTTTAGCAAACTAATGCAGAAATGGAAAACCAGATACCACATGTTCTCACTTATAAGTGGGAGTAAATGATGAGAACATATGGATACATAGAGGGGAACAGCAGACTCTGGAACCTATCAGCGGATGGAGTGCGGGAGGAGAAAGAGGTTTGGGAAAAATAACTAATGTGTTCTAGGCTTAATACCTAGAGGATGAAATGATCAGTAAAAAAAAAAATGACATACATTCACCTATGTAAAAAACCTGCACACCCTCCACATGTACCCCTGAACTTAAAATAAAAGTTAAAAACAGATTAAATTGCTTACTTAAGTGTATATGTGTGTAAGTATGCATATAAAGGTATAAATACAATATACATATAAAATATATGCTATCAAGTGTTTTATCTTGCAAGTCAGTTGAAGTATCAATATAATCTCTAGCTTTGAATTTCAGAACTGTTCATATGGCTGGAAGTAAAGAAAAAAAACCTTTTTTTAAAAAAATTACTGATCTTTTACAGTGTTTACACAGAATATTCCTTTAGCCTAAAATACTTTCTTTCCAAGCTATATCTACCTGCAAAAATTCTACACCTCTTTCAAGACACAATTCAAGTGTCACATTCTCTTTCTTTATTCCTATTTAGGTAATTGTTCCCTAATCTGTGTTTTTATAGCACTTTGCATACACAGCATTTTATTTCCTTTCATGTTAAGTTTTATTTATTTGTTTACTTCTATTTCTCTCCCACCAAACTATGATCTGCTTGAGAACAGCAGCCATATCTTTTTGAGCTTTGCAAATTAAAGCCTAGCATGGCATCTGCTGATACACAATAAGTGTGTTGAATGAATAAATAAATGAATTATCATGTCCTGAAATTCAACTGTATGTTGCCTGGATGTTTGCAATGTTTATCACTCAGAATCACCTAGGTTATGGGGCAGAAACACAGGCTTAAAACAAAGTTTATTTATCCCTCACACTACATGCTCAACATGGATCTGTTGACAAAATTTCTCATCATTGTCACTCAAGAACCAAAGTTTACAGAGCAGACACTGTCTTGAATTTTGCTAGTCACCATGTCATAAGGAAAATCAACGTTTACAGGGTTTGAAAAAACAATGCATATTCAGAGGGGAGACTTGTTTCTTCCACTCACAGTCCATTGATAAAGCTGGTCATTGGGTCACACCCAGTCATAAAGTAGAAAAGAACAAATTGTCTCTGTTTGCAGATGACATGATCTTATATTTAGAAAACGCCAGCATCTCAGCCCAAAAGGTCCTTAAGCTGATAAGGAATTTCAGCAAAGTCTCAGGATACAAAATCAATGTGCAAAAGTCACAAGCATTACATTACACCAACAGTAGACAAGCAGAGAGCCAAATCACGACTGAACTCCCATTCACAATTGCTACAAAGAGAAGAAAATACCTATGAATACATCTAACAAGGGATGAGAAGATCCTCTTCAAGGAGAACTACAAGCTACTGCTCAAAAAAAAAAAAAAATCAGAAAGGACACAAACAAATGGAAAAACATTCCATCCTCATGGATGGGGGAATCATATCATGAAAGTGGCCATACTACCCAAAGTAATTTACAGATTCAATGCTATTCCCATCAAACTATTATTGACATTTTTTCAAAGAATTAGAAAAAAACACTTTAAAACTTATATAGAACCACAAAAGAGCCTGTATAGCCAAGTCAATCTTAAGGAAAAAGAACAAAGCTGGAGACATCATGCTACCAGACTTCAAACCATCACACTGCCAGACTTCAAACTATATTACAAGGCTACAGTGGCCTAAACAGCATGGTACTGGTACCAAAACAGACATACAGACCAGTGGAACAGAATAGAGACTTCAGAAATAAGACCACATATCGGCCGGGTGCGGTGGCTCACGCCTGTAATCCCAGCACTTTGGGAGGCTGAGACGGGCGGATCACGAGGTCAGGAGATCGAGACCATCCTGGCTAACACGGTGAAATCCGTCTCTACTAAAAATACAACAAAAAATTAGCCAGGCACGGTGGCGGGCGCCTGTAGTCCCAGCTACTCCAGAGGCTGAGGCAGGAGAATGGCAGGAACCCGGGAGGCGGAGCTTGCAGTGAGCTGAGATCTGGCCACTGCACTCCAGCCTGGGCGACAGAGCGAGACTGTCTCAAAAAAAAAAAAAAAAAAAAAAAGAAAGAAATAAGACCACATATCTATAACCATCTGATCTTCAACAAACCAGACAAAAACAAGCAATGGGGAAAGGATGCCCTATTTAATAAATGTTACTGGAAAAACTGGCTAACTGTATGCAGATAACTGAAACTAGACCCCTTCCTTATCCCTTATACAAAATTTAACTGAAGATAAATTAAAGACTTAAATTTAAAACCCCAAACCACAAAAATCCTAGAAAAATATCTAGGCAATATCTTTCAGGATATAGGCATGGGCAATGATTTTATAATGAAATCACCAAAAGCAATTGCAACAAAAGCTAAAATTGACAAATGGGATCTAATTAAACTAAAAAGCTTCTGCACAGCAAAATAAACTATCATCAGAGTGAACAGGCAACTTACAGAATGGGAGAAAATTATTGCAACCTACCCCAACAAATGTCTAATATCCAGAATTTACAATGAACTTACACAAACTTACAAGAAAAAAAAAATCATCAAAAAGTGGGCAAAGGACATAAACAAACACTTCTCAAAAAAAAAAAAAAGACATTTATGCAGCCAACAAACATATGTAAAAAAGCTCAACATCACTGATCATTAGATAAATGGAAATAAAAACTACAATGAGATACCATCTCATGTCAGTCAGAGTGGTGATTATTAAAAAGTCAAGAAACAATAGATGCTGGTGAAGGTGTGGAAAAGTAGGAATGTTTTTATATGGTTGGTGTGAGTGTAAATTAGTTCAACCATTGTGGAAGACAGTGTGATGATTCCTCAAGAATCTAGAACTAGACATACCATTTGACCCAGCAATCCCATTACTAGGTACATACCCCCAAAATATAAATTATTGTTTTATAAAGATGAATGCACATGTATGTTTATTGCAGCACTATTCACAATAGCAAAGAAGTGGAACCAACCCAAATGCCCATCAATGATAGACTAGATAAAGAAAATGTGGTACACATACACCATGGAATACTATGCAGCCCAAAAAAGGAATAAGATCATGTCCTTTGCAGGGACATGGATGAAGCTGGAAACCATCATCCTCAGCAAACTAACACAGGAACAGAAAACCAAACACCACATGTTCTCACTCATAAGTGGGAGTTGAACAATGAGAACCCACAGACACAGGGAAGGAAACACACACTGGGGCCTTTCAGTGGGGGTGAGGGGAGGGAGAGCATCAGGACAAATAGCTGTTGCATGTGGGGCTTAATACCTAGGTGACAGGTTGATAAGTGCAGCAAACCGACATGGCATACATTTACCTGTGTAACAAACCTGCACATTCTGCACATATCCTGGAACTTAAAGTATATTTTAAAAAATGCAATCTTACCATGTGTCTAGAAGAAAATAGCCAGACTTACTCAGTAAGCAGCACTAATGACTGCTGCAGTTGATAATCACTAATAAATATATTTCTTGGATTCAGGAAGCATCTTCTGTATCACTGGAAAACATATGTTTGAAAGTCGTAAGAGAAAGTCAGGGGGAATAAATCATGGAATACTGTGTTTAAATTCAAATGAAAAGCAATATCTTAACTATAACACTGTAAATTAATAGGTTAATATTCTCTGGTTTTCATTATTATCATTTTTTAAATCCAATTATCTTTACTCTAGTTCATGCCAATTTTAGGAGCCACAAACTTTGCTGAAGTTTTCAACTATAATCAATAAACATTCCAAAAATATTGTTGTGGGAATATCACAAAGCAAGGTAAAAACACTAATATTATATTTTGAGACTGCTCTAAGAAGTAGTTAATCTATCCCCCTTTTCATTAGACACTCATTTCAGCTGTTCTAAATTAACTGTTTAGGGCTTGATTTTCACAAAACAGTGTTGGAGTATGATGTGGTTTGAGTCTATGTCCCAAAAAGAAGGCAAATGCTGATAGCCAAGACAATAGGAAAATAGGCCTCAAAGGCATTTCAGAGACCTTCAGAGTAGCCCCTCCCATTACAGGCCCAGAGGTCTAGGAGGGAAGAATAGTTTCCTGGGACAGGCTCAGGGCCCCACAGCCCTGCAGAGCTTCAGGACACTGCTACCCACATCTTAGTCCCTTCAACTCCAGCCATGGCTAAAAAGGACCCAGGTACAGCTCAGACTGCTGCTTCAGAGAGTGCAATCCGTAAGCCTTGGCAGCTTCTATATAGTGTTAAGCTCACAAGTGCACAGAATGTAAAATATGAGTTTTGAGGACCTCTGTCTGGTATGAAAAACAAAACCTAAATATCCAGAAACAAGACTGCTGCAGAGACAGAGCCCACATGGAGAACCTCTACTAGTGAAGTGTGAAGAGGAAATGTGGGGTTGGAACCCCCACACAGAGTCCCCACTGGGGCACTGCCTAGTGGAGCTGTGAAAAGAGGGCCACCATCCTCCAGACCCCAGAATGGTACAACCACTGACAGCTTGTACCACGGGCCTAAAAAAGCCACAGTCACTCAATGGCAGCCCATGAGAGCAGCTGTGGGGGCCAAGCCCTGAAAAGCCACAAAGGCAGAGCTTCCTAAGCCTCTGGGAGCCCACAGCTTACAGCAGTGTGCCCTGGATATGAGGAATGGAGTGGAAAAAAAGATTATTTTGGAGCTTTAAGGTTTAATGATGGCCCTGCTGGGTTTAGGATTTACACAGTGCCTGTAGTCCCTTTCTTCTGGCAAATTTCTCCCTTTTAGAAAGAAAATATATACCCAATGCCTATAATCCCATCATATCTTGGAAGTAACTAACTTGTGTTTTTTATTTTACATGCCTATTGGTGAAAGGGACTTGCTTTGTCTCAGATGAGACTTTAGACTTTGGACTATTGAGTTAAAGCTGGAATGAGTTAAGACTTTGGTAGACTGTTGGGAAGGCATGATTGAGTTTTGCAATTTAAGAAGAATGTTAAGATTTGGAAGGGGTCTGGAGTAGGATGATATGGTTTGAATCTGTGCCCCTGCCCAAATATGATGTTGAATTGTAATCTCCAATGTTGGAAATATGGCCTGGTGGGAGGTGATTAAATCAGGGAGTGGAGTTTTCATAAATGGTTTAGCACTATCCCCCCTTGGTACTGTATAGTGAATGACTTCTGAGGAGATCTGCTTGTTTAAAAGTGTGTGACATCTCTCCTCTCTCTTTCGCTTTCTCCTGCTCCAGCCATGTAAGATGTTTCTACTTCCGCCTTTGCCTTCCACCATGATTGTAAGTTCCCCAAAAGCTGATGCTACCATGCTTTTTGAGCAGCCTGCAGAATCATGAGACAATTAAACCTCTTTTCTTTATAAACTACCCAGTCTCAGGTATTTCTTTATAGCAATGTGAGAACAGACTAACATACAGGCTAGCCTACTTAAACAGGCTTCTTATGTAGAACTATTAACCAGTGTAGGGAAGGGTTAGTAGATAAGATCATAAAAACCAAATCTGAGAAAATACAATGTCTCTATCTTCTTCTAACTAGTTGGTACTCTATCAACTAATGAAAAGAGAAAAAAAATACATTTTACCCAAAGTATTTTACAAATATAATAATACAATAAAGGGATGTCTACAAGACATGAGTTTTAAGCTTGGCCTTTAGCTGTATCATTTTGAAACTTTATCTTATCCCTTAAAGCTTTAGTTTCCTCTTCTGTGAAATGGGTATATTAATACTTGATCTACCTTCCTCCTAACACTGTTTCAAGAATTATTTGAGATAATGTATGTGACCTTTTGAAAAGGTAAATTATAATTATTATATTTCTCATTATGAGTTACATAAGTAACATCCCTCAGAAAATACTTAGGCGACTAGGTATTAGATTCCATAACTCACCTCAAGATTTTCTTTTTAAAAAAGAATTATATTTTTGATAACATTTGAAATTTAAAAAATAGCACTATTTTGTATAAAATTACAGTGGATACATGACACTATTCACTTGTCAAAACCTAGAAAAATTTATAGCAAAAAAAGAAATTTAATGTATACAAAAATTAAAATATCTTTTAGAAAGTCAGCAGACTGCAGGATTAAATGCAGAATATAATGGAAACAAATTAACTCTATTAGAAAATGTATAAAACAACCTTACTGAAGGAGGTGAGGGGAAAGTTACTAACCTCAGTAACTTTATAAATGATTGAAAACTATAAGGCCAGAAACAAAACACAGCACTATTCACTAGTTGGTAAAGTTGTTTCCCTCAGGGTTACCTGCTAACAATTTTGAAATCATTATATATGTATACCAGGGTTGCAGGAACAAATAAGCAAATGGTGAGTAGTGCAAGTTATTTTTCTCACTGCTGAAAGAGGAGATTATAGATAAACTGGAATGAATCAAATGGTGCTGGAATAGTGATAGAGATATCAGTGTGAACTCATGGTTAGCTTAATACAGATACTGATTAATAAATATAGAAATAATTATGGATACATGAATTGGTCTAAACATATATTTCCAACCTTTGTCCACTAAGAAGACCTAGAAGCAATGACACCCCAGTAGCAATGAACACACCTACTACCCAAATTTTGATTTCTAATGCCATTTTCCAGGTAAGGGAAAAAAAAAACAGAGCTGCTGAGATAAATGGCTGATTCAAGGACTGGGGAAAGGAATATGCAAGATGAACTTAGAGACAAGGCAGAACAAGGTGACACAATAGAAGTGTCCACTGATTGTTCCCCCCACACAAAAACATCAATTTGACAATATCTACACAAAAAAAATCACCTTTATAAGAACCAAATATCAGGTGAGCACTCACAGTACCTGATTTTAAATTCATATTGATGGAAAGGGAACTTAAAAGATAGAAAAAAACAGTCTTGAGATCACTGAAGCCACCCCTCTCACAACCCCCAGGTAGTGGCAGGTGGTACAGAGAGACTTTCTGTGAGTTGGGGGAAGGAGAATGTAGCAATTATAAGGCCTTGATCTCAGTGCTGTCCTGTTGTAGAAGAAAGGAAAACTAGACCAAATGCAGCTGACACCTGCCCACAGAGGGAACATTCAAACCAACTCTCAATAAAAGTGAATCACCAATCCCAGTAACTGTGACTTCAGTTCCCACAAGCCTCACCACTGTGGACTAAAGTGCTCTGAGGTTCTAAATAAACTTGAAAGGTAGTCTACGCCACAAGGACTGCAAATCAGATGTGAGTATAGAGCTAAACTGGACCCAGAGCTAGTGGACTGGGGGGTGGCACACAACTTACTGAGATACCAGCTGAGGCAGGAAAGGGAAGGCTGGCACCACCCCTCCCCTAACCTGAGGATGTACAGCTCACAGCTCCAAGAAATATTGCTTCCGTTTGTTGAGAACAGGAGAGGGAAAATGAGGAGGACTTTGTCTTGCATCTTGGATGCCAGCTCAGCCACAGAACAATAGGGCACAGGTCAGAGCCATGAGGCCCCGTTTCCAGGTCCTAGCTGTTGGATGACATTTCTAGACAGACCCTAGACCAAAAGGGACATGCTGCCTTGAAGGAAATGACCATGTCTGTGCAGCATTTTTCACGTGCTAACTGAAGAGTCCTTGGGCCCTTAATAACCAGCAGTAACACACAGGTACTATTTCTAGGGCCTTGGGTGGGTGGAACTCTGAGACTTGCTGGCTTCCGGTGATACTCAACAAATTTTCACCTGTGGTGGCTGTGTAGTGATATTCCCTATGCTTTATAAAAACAGAGGGAAATGAGAAGGTGACTTTGTCTTGCATCTTAGGTACCACCTCAGCCACAGTGTCATACAGCCCCCAAGCATACTCTTAGGATTCCCAATCCTAAGACTTGGACCTAGTGTGGCATTTCTAACCTGCCCTGGGCCAGAGGGGAGCTTACTTCCCTGAAGGGTGAATCACTGGACAGCCACCATTTACCACAAGCTGATTTAAGAGACCTTGCAACCTAAAGGGACATAGGCAGTAGTCCAACAATACTCCCCATGGGCCTGTGGTGGTGATGGTGGAGACAGGATGAGGCTCCTCCGCCTTTAGAAAGGGAAGGAAAGAGTAGGAAGGACTGCATCTTGTGGTCTGAATGTCAGCTCAGTGACAGTAAAATAAAACACCAGGTGGAGTACTAAGGTTTTTTCCTCTAGTCCCTGCCTCCTGCACAGCACATCTGAACCTGCCCAGGGCCTGGGAGGAACTCAGTGCCCAGAAAGTAAAGACACAGGCCTGGTTGGGTTTCCCACCTGATAATTGTAGAGCCCCAGAGTATTGAGCAAACACAGACAGTAGCAAGGAAGTGGTAACAGTAGGCCTTGCGCAACACCCGGTGCTGTGCCGGCTTCCTAATGCTGTGCCGGCTTCAGGTGTAACCCAGCATAGTCATAGTAGTGGTAGCCACAGGGGTGATTATGTCAGTCCACCCCCCCAGCTTCAGGTGGCTCAGGACAGAGACAGAGAGAGAGTGAGAGATTCCATTTGTTTGGGAGAGAGTAAGAAAGAGGAACAAGAGTCTGCCTGTAATCTAGAGAATTCTCCCAGATCTTGGCCCAAACCATCAAGGCAATACCTCTAAAAGCCTGGAAGAATCACAACATTACTGGGCTTGTAGTGCAACCTAAACCAGATACAGCATAATATAACAAGATGCAAGTATTATTGAATATCTGGAAAGCCTTCCCAAGAAAGACGGGTACAAGGAAGTCCAGACTGCGAAGACTACAATAAATACAGAAGTCTTCAATGCCTAGACACTGATAAGCATTTAAAAGTATCAGGGTGACACAGAAAAACATAATCTCGCCAGATGAACTGTGTAAGCCACCAGAGACCAATCCTGGAGAAATAGAGATATGTGACCTTTGAGAAAGATAACTCAGAACAGGAACTTTGAAAAAAACTAAAGAAAATTCAGGATAACACAGAAAAGGAACTCAGAATTCTACCAAATTAATTTAACAAAGAGATTGAAATAATTTCTTAAAATGAAGCAGAAATCCTGGAGACAAAAAATTGCAACTGGCATGCTAAAGAATACCTCAGACTCTTTTAACGGCCGAATTGATAAAGCAGAAGAAATAAATTATTGAACTTGGAGACAAGCTTTTTGAAAATACACTATCAAAGGAGACAAAAGAAAAAAAAAAAACACCCACAATGATGCCTACAAGATGAAGAAAATTACCTCAAAAAAGAAAACTAAAAAATATTGGTCTTAAAGAGGTGGTAGAGATAGGGATAGAGATAGAGACAAGGTAGAGATAGGGATAGATAGGATAGAAAGTTTATTCAAAGGGATAATAACAGAAAACTTCTCAAACTTAGAGAAAGGTATCAGTATCCAAGCACCAGAAGGTTATACAACACCAAGCAGATTTAACCCAAAAGAAGGCTACCTTTAATCATTTAATAATCAAACACCTAAAGGTCAAAGATAATGGGAAAATTCCAAAAGCAGCCAGAGAAAAGAAGTAAATAACATCCAATAACGTTGCAAGAAGTCTGGAAACAGACTTTTTAGTGGAAACCTTACAGGCCAGAAGAGAGTTGCATGACATATTTAAAATGTTGGAAAAAAAAAAAAAAAAAGAACTCTTCTACCTTTCTACCTTAGAATAGCATATCTGCCTAAATATTCTTCAAACAAGAAGGAAAAATAAAGACTTTGCCAGAAAAACAAAAACTGAGGGATTTCATCAACACTAGACCTGGCCTACAAGAAATGCTGATGGGAGTACGTCAATGAAAAATAATAGTACAATAATGAGCAATAAATAATTACCTGAACGTACAAAACTCAAAAGTAAGTACAGAGAAAAACACAGAATTTATACCCCCGTATAATATTGGTGTGTAAACTACTCTTATCATAAGTAGAAAGACTACACAATGAACGAATAAAAAATAATAACTACAGCAGAATTTCAAGACAGACAATATAATAAAATATAAATAGAAACAATAAAAAATTAAAAAGCAGGGGAATGAAGATAAGGCATAGTGTTTTTATTAGCTTTTATTATGCTTGTTTGTTTATGTGAGCAGTGTTAAGTTGTTATCAGCTTAAAATAATGGATTATAACATAGCATTTGCAAATCTCATGGTAACCTCAAGCCAAAAAACATACAGTGGATATACAAAAAATGAAAGCAAGAAACTAAATCATAACACCAGAGAAAATGGCCTTTACTAAGTAGAAGACAGGAAGGAAAGAAAGAAGAGAGAACCACAAAAAAAAATAAAACCAGAAAAACATAACAAAATGGCAAGTTCTTACTTATATAAAATAACATTGAATGCAAATAGACTAAATACTCCAATGAAAAGACATAGAATGGCTGAAAGAATACAAAGCAAAAATTATTAATCATCTGTTCCCTACAAGAAACACACTTCACTTAAGAAGACAGACATACTAAAAATAAAGGGATGAAAAAGATATTTTATACCAATGGAAACCAAAACAGAATAGAAGTTCCCATACCTATATCAGACAAAATAGATTTCAAGACAAGAACTATTAAAAAAAATAAAAAAGGTCACTATATTATGGTAAATGTATCAAATCAGCAAGAAAACATACACCTTATACAAAAATTAACTCAAGATGGATTAAAGGCTTAAACATAAGACCTAAAACCATGAAAACCCAAGAAGAAAACCTAGGCAATTCAGGACATAGGCATGGGCAAAGATTTCATGACTAAAACACCAAAAGCAATAGCAACAAAAGCCAATATAGACAAATGGGATCTAATTAAACTAAAAAGCTTCTGCACAGCAAAATAAACTATCATCAGAGTCAACAGGCAACCTACAGAATGGGAGAAAATTTTTGCAATCTATCCATCTGACAAAGGGATAATACCCAGAATCTACAAAGAACTTAAACAAAATTACAAGGAAAAAACAAACAACCCCATCAAAAAGTAGGCAAAGGAGATGAACAGACACTTCTCAAAAGAAGACATTTATGCAGCCAACAAACATATGAAAAAAAGCTCATCATCACTGGTCATTAGAGAAATGCAAATCAAAACCACAATGAGATACCATCTCACACCACTTAGAATGGCGATCATTAAAAAGGAAACAACAGATGCTAGAGAGGATGTGGAGAAATAGGAATGCTTTTACACTGTTGGTGGGAGTGTAAATTAATTCAACCATTGTGGAAGACAGTGTGGTGATTCCTCAAGGATCTAGGACTAGAAATACCATTTGATCCAGCAATCCCATTATGGGGTATATACCCAAAGGATTATAAATCATTCTACGATAAAGACACATGCACACATATGTTTATTGTGGCACTGTTCACAATAGAAAAGACTTGGAACCAACCTAAATGCCCATCAATGATAGAGTGGATAAAGAAAATGTGGCACATATACACCATGGAATACTATGCAGCCATAAAAAGGTATGAGTTCATGTCATTTACAGGAACATGGATGAAGCTGGAAATCATCATTCTCAGCAAACTAAGACAAGATAAGAAAACCAAACACCACATGTTCTCACTCATAAGTAAGAGTGGAACAATGAGAACACATAGACACAGGGAGGGGAACATCACACACCAGGGCCTGTTGGGGGGTGGAGGGTTAGGGGTGGGATAGCATTAGGAGAAATACCTAATATAGATGAGGGGTTGATGGATACAACAAACCACCATGGCATATTTATACCTGTGTAACAAACCTGCACATTCTGTACATGTACACCGGAACTTAAAGTATATTAAAAAAAAGAAAAACAATTAAATGTATGCAGCTAACACTGGCGCACTCAGATACACAAAAGAAATATTATTAAAGAAAGAGATAAGCCTGAATACAATAATAACTGGAAATTTTAACACCTCACTCTCAGTATTGGAAACATCTTCAAGACAGAAAATCCGCAAACATCAGTTGTAATCTGCACTATAGGCCAAATGGATCTAATATATATTTACAGAACATTTCATCCAACGTCTGCAGAATACACATTCTTTCACTCATCACATGGAGCATTCTCAAAAAAAGACTATATGTTAGGTCACAAAAAAGTCTTAAAATATTTAAATAAACTGAAATAATATCAAGAATCTATTCTGACTATAGTGAAATAAAACTAGAAATCAATAAGAATACAGATTTTGGAAATGATACAGATACATGGAAATTATACAATACGTTCCTGAATGACCAGTGAGTCAATGAATAGCTTAAAAAGAAAATTAAAATATTTCTTGAAACAAATGATAATAAAAACAGAGTTTACAAAAATCTATAATATTCAGCAAAGCAGTAATCAGAGGGAACTTTACATCTACTTGTGATTATATTGAAAGATAATTAAAAACTTCAAATGAACAACCAAATGGTGAATATTAAGGAACTAAGGAAGTAAGAACAAACCTAACCCCAAATTAATAGAAGACAGTAAATAATAAAGATCAGAGCAGAAATTTTAAAAATTGAATTAAAAAATACAAATATTAATAAAACAAACACTTGTTTTTAGAAAAGTTAATAAAATTGGCAAATCTTTCTTTAGACTAAGAAACAAAGAAGATCCAAATAAGTAAAATCAGAGATGAAAAATGAGACATTACAAAAGACACCAGAGAAAATCAGAGCATAATTAGTGGCTACTATGAGCAAGTATATTCCAATAAACTGGAAGATCTAGAAGAAAAAGATGAATTTTTAGATGCATACAACCTATCAAGATTGAAGCATGTAGAAATCCAAAACCTAAACTAAAAATAACAAGGAACAAGATCAAAGCCATAGTAAAGTATCTCTCTACAAAGAAAAACCCAGCACCCAATGGTTTCCCTTCCAAATTCTACAAAACATTTAAGAAGAACTAATATCTATCAGGCTTGAGCCACTGCGCCCGGCCTATCATACTCAAATTGTTAAAAGAATAGAGGAGGGTAACATAGTTGTAAACTCATTCTACAAGGCCAGTATTACACCTATACTAAAACCAGACAAAACCACATCAAAAACAAAACTAGAGCTTAACATCTTTGATGACTATTGATGAAAACTCCTCAAGAAGATAATAGCAAACCAAGTTCAACAATGCATTAGAAAGCTCATTAATCATGACCAAGTGGGATTTATTCCTGGGTAGAAAGAATGGTTCAACATATGCAAAAGAACCAGTGTGATACATCATATCAACAGAATAAAAGACAAAACCATATGATTATTTCGATTGATGCTGCATAAGCATTTGACAAAATTTGACATTCATTTCAGCATCCATTCATAATAAAACCCTAAAAAAAATAACTGGGCATTAAAGGGATATAGTTTGGCTCTGTCCTCACCCAAATGTCATCTTGAATAGTAGCTCCTATTCTTCCTACGTGTTGTGGGAGGGACCCGGCAGGAGATAATTAAATCGTGTGGGCGGTTTTCCCCATACTGTTCTTGTGGTAGGGAATAAGTCTCGTGAGATCTGATGACTTCATAAGGGGTTTCCCTTTTGGCTTGATTCTCTCACTGTCTCTTCTCTGCTGCCATGTAAGACATGCCTTTTGCCTTCCACCATGATTGTGAGGCCTTGAAAGCCACGTGGAACTGTGAGTCCATCAAACCTTTGTTGTTTATAAATTACCCAGTCTCGGATATGTCTTTATCAGCAGTGTACAAACAGACTAATACAGTAAATTGGTACCAGTAGATTGGGGGCACTGCTGTAAATATACACAAAAATGTGGAAGCAACTTTGGAACTGGGTAACAAGAAGAGGTTGTAACAATTTAGATGGCTTAGAAGAAGTCAGAAAAATGTGAAAATTTTGGAACTTCCTAGAGACTTGTTGAATGATTTTGACCTAAATGCTAGTAATGATAAGAACAATGAAATCCAGTCTGAGGTGGTCTAAGATGAAGATTAGGAACTTGTGAAATGGAGTAAAAGTAAGTTGTGTTATGTTTTAGCAAAGAGAGTGGTGGCATTTTGCCCCTACCCTAAAGATTTGTGAAAGTTTGAACTTCAGTGAGATGATTTAAGGTATCTGGCAGAAGAAAATTCTAAGCAGCAAAGCATTTAAGAGGTGACTTTGTTGCTTTTAAAAGCATTTAGTTTTACAAGGGAAACAGAGCATAAAAGTGAAAAATTTACAGTCTGATGATGTGGAAGAAAAAGAAAATCCCATTTTCTGAGCAGAAAGTCAAGACTACTGCAGAAATTTGCATAAGTAACCAGGAGCCAAATGTTAATTGCCAAGACAATCAGGAAAATGTTTCCAGGGAACCTCAGAGACTTTTGCAGCAGCTTCTCTCTTCACAAGCCCAGAACCAAGGAGATAAAAATGGTTTCATGGGTGGGGCTCAGGGCACCCCGCTGTATGCAGTCTATAGACTTGGTGTCCTGCATTTCAGCTGCTCAAGCCATGGCTAAAAGGGGTCAAGGTACAGCTCGGGATGTGGCTTCAGAGGGTGCAAGCCCCTAGCCTTGGCAACTCTCATGTGATGTTCAACCTACAGCTCAACAGAAGTCAAGAATTGAGGTTTTGGAACTTCTGCTTAAATTTCAGAGGATGTATGGAGATTCCTGACATCCTGGCAGAAGTTTGCTGCAGGGTCAAGGCCCTCATGGAGAACCTGTGCTAGGACAGTGCAGAAAGGAAATATGGGTTGAAGCCCCCCGACTCCGCAGAGTCCCCACTGGAGCACTGCCTAGTGGAGCTATAAGAAGAGGGTCAACATCCTCCAAACACCAGAATGGTAGATCCACTAACAGCTTGCACTGTGCACCTGAAAAAGGCACAGACACTCAATGCCAGCCTGTGAAAGCAGCCAGGAGGGAAGTCAGAGCCTGCAAAGCCACAGGAGCAGAGATGCCCATGATGATGGGAACTCACCTCCTGCATCAGCATGACCTGGCTGTAAAACATGGAGTCAAAAAAGATTATTTTGGAGCTTTAAGATTTGACAGCCCAAGTTGATTTCGGACTTGTATGAGACCTTTAGACCCTTTGTTTTGGAAAATTTCTCCTATTTGGAATAGGTATACTTACCCAATATCTGTACCCCCATTTTATCTAGGAAGGAACTAACTTGTTTTTTATTTTACAGACTTATAGGTGGAAGGAACTTGCCTTGTCTCAGAGGTAACTTTGGACTGTGGACTTTTTACTTAATGCTGAAACAAATTAAGACTTTGGGGGACTGTTGGGAAGGCATTATTGGGTTTTGCAATGTGAGAAAAACTTAAGATTTGGGAGGGGCCGGGGTGGAATAATATGGTTTGGCTGCATCCCCACCCAAATCAGGAAGAAACATATTTCAATACAATAAAAGCCATACATGACAGACTGGCAGCTACTTTCATACTGAATAAGGCAATACGGAAAGCTTTCCCTCAAATATCTGCGACATGTCAGGGATGCCCACTTTCACCATTGCTATTTAACATAGTGCTAGAAGTCCTAGCTAGAGCCATCAGATGAGGAAAAGAAACAATGGGCATCCATATTGGAAAGGAAGAAGACAAATTATCCTTGTTTTCAGGTGATATAATCTTATATTCGGGAAAACCTAAGCACTCCACAAAGAAATTATTAAAACTTATAAACAAATTCAGTCAAACTGCAGGATACAAAATCAAGGTACAAAAATCAGTAACATTTTTATATGGCTACAGTGAACAATCTGAAAAACAAATTTATAAATTAATCACATTAACAATGACCATAAATAAAACTAAATACCTAGAAACTTACTCAACCAAAGAAGTGAAAGATATCTATAATAAAAACTATAGAACACTAATAAAAGTCATTGAAGAGGACACCAAAAAATGAAAAGACATTTCATGCTCATGGAGTGGAAAAATCAACAAAGTTAAAAAGTCTTTACTATCCAAAGCAATCTATAGATTTAATGCAATCTCTATCAAAATACCAATTACATTCTTTACATAAACAGAAAAAAAAATTCCAAAACATATGAAACTACAAAAAAAAAAAAAACACCAAAATAGTCAAGTGTATCCTAAGCAAAAAGAGCAAAACTAGAGGAATTACATTACCTGACTTAAAACTATACTATAGAGCTATAATAATCAAAACTGCATGGTACTACTATGAAAACAGACACATAGGCTAATGGAACAGAATAGAGATCCCCAAAACAAATCCACACATCTACAGTTAACTCATTTTTGACAAAAGTGCCAAGAACATACATTGGGGAAGAGACAGTCTCTTCAATAAACAAAGCCAGGAAAACTGGATATCCATGTGCAGAAGAATTAAACTAGATCCATCTCTTGTCATATATAAAACTCAAGTCAAAGTGAATTCAGGACTTAAATCTAACACTTCACCCCATGAAATTACTACAAGAAAACATTGGGAAAAATCTCCAGAACATTGGTCTGGGGAAAAAAGTTTGAGAAAAACCCCTAAAACACAAGCAACCAAAGCAAACATGAACAAATGGTATCAAATACATTAAAAAGCTTCTACACTGTAAAGAAAATAATCAACAAAGAGACGACCCACAAAATGGAAGAAAAAATATTTGCAAACTACCCATGTGACAAAGGATGAGTAAGCAGAATATATAAGAAGCTGAAAGAATGCTATGGGAGAAAATCTAATAATCTGAACAAATAATAGGTAAATGATTTGAATAAATATTTTTCAAAAGCAGACATATAATGGCAAACAGGCATATAAAAAGGTGCACAACATTGCTGATCATCAGAAAAATGCAAATCAAAACTAAAATGAGATATCATCTCTCCCCAGTTAAAATGGCTTATATCCAAAAGAGAGGCAATAGCAAATGCTGGTGAGGATGTGGAGGAAAAAGGTCCCATGTACACTGTTGGTAAGAATGTAAATTAATACCATTACTATGGAGAACAGTTTGGAGGTTCCTCAACAAAGCAATTGAATCCATGGGCATAGAGGGTGGAAGGATGGTTATCAGAGGCTGGGAAGTATGGCAGAGGGATATGGGAAGTAGGAATAATCAATGGGTACAAAATAAAGAAAGGCAGAATAAAACCTGCTATTTGAAAGCACAACAGAGTGACTATGGTCAAGAATTATTAAGCTGTACATTTAAAAATAACTAAAGGAGTAAAATTTCATTGTTTGCAACTCAATAAATACTTGAGGGAACAGATACCCCATTCTCCATGATATGCTAATTTCATATTGCATGTCTAAATCAAAACATCTCATGTACCCCATAAAGATATACACCTACTATGTACATCAAAAACTTAAAAGTTGAAAAAAATTGAAAGAAGCCAGGAAAAACATGACCATAAAAAATATGAGCTTCGGCCAGGTGCAGTGGCTCACGCCTGTAATCCCAGCACTTTGGGAGGCTGAGGTGGGCAAATCGCAAAGTCAGGAGTTCGAGACCAGCTTGGCCAATGTAGTGAAACACCATCTCTACTAAAAAGAAAAAAAAAATTAGCGGAGTGTGGTGGCACACGCCTGTAGTCCCGGCTACTTGGGAGGCTGAGGCAGAAGAATCTCTTGAACCCAGGAGGTGGAGGTTGCAGTGAGCCAAGATCATGCCAGTGCACTCCAGCATGGGCAACACAGCAAGACTCTGTCTCAAAAAAAAAAAATGAACTTCAAACATCTGATAGTGCCAGAAATAAAGGAAGTGTTCAACATTTAAAACAATTTGAGTATGTCAAATCAACATAGAAGTAAAGTGAAAGGGCCTCCATCGTCAAAACTGAGACAATTTTAGCAACAAAATAAGGAAGTACTGAACTGTAACTCAAAGTATAAAATAAATATTAGAGAATCCATGTTGATATAATTAAATAATTAAGTACATAATTAGGCATGGAGGGATCTGACAAATCTCACATAGGTAAGAATTTCAAATCACTTATTTAAATACTCTGCAATACAAATAGTATAGCCTAATTATTCACATCTTAAATGTAGTGGCACAACCCACATTCATGAAAGCAACTCTATTTACAATACCCACATGGTGGAAGCAAACCATATGTCCATCAACAGATGTATGGATAAATGTGGTATACACATACAATGAATATTATTCAGTCTTAAATAAAGAGGGAGATTCTGACACATGATATAACATGGATGAACCTTGAGGACACTGTGCTAAGTGTAGTAAGTCAGTCATAAAAGGATATTGTATTTTATCCCATTTTTTTTTTTTAATGTGGGGGCACACATTGACTTCCTTCCCAAGAGTAAAATATAAAAAGGGGGTAGGAAAGAAAAATAACTTATCAGCTAATAAATATGAAAAACATTACCTGAGCCAGATGGTTGAAACCATCACTGCAAAATTATAACTGAGACAGCGCAAGAGATCTGGCCTAACCAGTTCTATCTTGCTTCTAACCTCCAAATTCTCCTTGTTCATTCCTGAACATAAGCCAAACTAACTGTGAGGAACTTAGTTTCTAGTTTAAAAAGAAAGATAATAACAGCCTTTTTCCAAAACAAACCCTCTTCTCGCCTAGGGACTAGACAACTTTTGTAGGACTAACAAATTAGACAAAAGATTACAAATTATGGTTTAGAAATCATGAATCTGGGGGCTACAAGATGGTTGGACGAACAGAGGCAAGATGGCGGGTTCCGGTTTTTCTCCGTCGGAGGTCGGGTTGCATTCTGACCCTGCCCAAATTGCTCCTGGGGATAACATCACTATTGTAAAACCTGAGATCAGTGCTTGAGATATTTTGCAGATCCTCTACTTGATGGATCATCTAGCACCATTCAGATTTATAAACTAACTCATCTGATCTTGTGTCCTCCACCCAGGAACTAACTCAGCACAAGAGATCAGCCTTGACTCCCTATGATTTCATCTTTGACCCAATCAATCAGCAATCCTGACTCACTGGACCCCACCCACCAAATTATCACTTAAAACTCTGATCCCCAAATAAAAGACTGATTTTAGTACTAATAAAGCTTCAATCTCCCGCACAGCCAGCTCTGTGTGAAATAACTCTTTCTCTATTGCAATTCCTTTTTTCTCAACAAATTGGCTCTGTCTACGCAGCGGGCAAAGTGAACATGTTGGGTGGTTACATAATCAAGGTCAAATTGAAGCCACCTTTGCAAAAATTATAACAATGAGAAAATGATGACAGTGAAAGATATCTGATGTAACCAACCCCCATCTTGCCTTTAATCTCTGAACTGCCCTTAATCATTCCTGGGTCTGTGGCAAGCTAATCTCGGAAGACATTTATAGTTTAAATAATAATAGTCCTTCCCCCCAAACTAAACCGCTAATGTAAAGCTAATAAAAGACCACCAGGTTAGGGGTATATGTGAAGAGTGAATTCTATTAAGGTGTAGACATAACAGATTAACAGCAATTATTCCAGAGGTCACAAGTTTTGCAACTTCTCCAATTTCTCCTGCAGATAACATCAGTATTGTAGAACCTAAAATTGGCCTTCTGAGATGTCTTTTTGAGTTTTTTCATTTGTGATGATCTATGGCTCCACCTGGACCCACTGAATCCCAGCCAACCAGTCCTGTGGCCTCACTCAGAAGCAGACTCCCTGGCCCACCCAACTATATTTGAAAAACACTAGCCTCCAAATTTGGGGGAGATTGTTTTGAGTAATAATTTCATCTCCCACATGGCATGGTTGGCCCCATGCATATTAAATTATGTGTTTATTGCAATGCCATGGTCTCAGTAAATTGGTTTTGTCTGCTCAGTGAGCAGAAAGAACCTATTAGGTAGTGACAATATCATCAGTCATAAATCATTTTGGTGCATGTATCATTGTGATGATGTGGTAAGGATAGTACTTTACCTCTGTAGTCGTCCTTCCAAAAAAGAAAGCATTTTAGAAGAAAATTAGTCTCTGGTCTCATTTTGTCTGCTCTCTCACAGCTAGAATGATTTATTCCTTGATGGGTAGGTCCAAAGTTATTAGGAAAGCTCATTTTCAGCAGGTTGTAAAGTCTCATGACCTATGAAGAGAAAATAGGGGGAATAAGGGAGAAAACAATCAATAGAATAATCCTGGAAAATCAACATAGGCCACATTACTCTGAAGTCACACACATCACTATGAGATGGGACTGTTCCCGTGATTTTGACCCCCTCCGTGGGCAGAAACTGAAGTGGCTCATTTTACTCAACCTGCAGTTCTTTTTGACACCCATGTTCTTGTTTGCTGTCCAGGAAGAATCAGGTCACATGAACTATTTGAAGGATAGTGTATGCAGAGGATTTTATCGGGTCACATGAACTATTTGAAGGATAGTGTATGCAGAGGATTTTATCGGGTGATATATGTGGCTCTCAGGGGGATGGGGACTGGAAAGGGGATGGTAGGGGAAGAAAGTGATCTTTCCCTGAAGCTGCACCACCTGAAGTTAGCCGAGTCTATGCGTAGTCTCCAACGCTCAGCCACGTGTATCCCTCACGTTAAGCAGCTTGTAACCCTGTTGCTCAGTAGCTTGTATCCCCAATACTCAGCAGCTTATATACCTGAGTCTCAGCAGCTTGTATCCCCGACGACTTGCATCAGCTACTTCTGTTGCCCTGCCAGCTGAAATATTTTTATGGGCACAGGATAAGAGTGGGGTGGGCCAAAAAGGCAATCATTTGGGTGGAAAAACAGGGTTAAATGTTTTCACTTAGGGCCGAGGTTCCAGGTATGATGGGGTTTAGCTGGAAGCCCAGCCCTTCAGGGTCAGCTGTTTTCACTTAGGACCAATGTTCCAGGCTTGATGGGGTTTAGCTGGAAGCCCAGCCCTTCAGGGTCAGCTGTTTTCACTTAGGACCAATGTTCCAGGCTTGATGGGGTTTAGCTGGAAGCCCAGCCCTTCAGGGTCAGCTGTTTTCACTTAGGACCAATGTTCCAGGCTTGATGGTGGGGGGGGGGGGGGGGGGCGATTTAACTGGGAGCCCAGCTGTTCTGTATCAGGTAGGCAGGTATGAAAGTGACTTAAATATGTAAATAGGTTGCTGTTATTTTCTTCTGAAGTTTAAGTTGTCTAGCTTCAGTTTGTAGGGCTTTATGAAAACACAGCTTAGTTTTCAGTGACTCCAAATTAGAAAAAATGGGGGTGGGGAAAAAGGAAAAGAAATTGAAAACATTATTTTGAAGACTTGTAGCCCCGCCAAAAAAAGAAATTGGTCCACACTGTAGAAAATAATAAAAATTGAAAAACATTAGGCAAGACTAGAATTTAACAACAGGTATACTACAGTTTTTGAAACATAATTTTTCTCTCTCTAGTTTCCCATTTTTACTAAAGACAAATCATGGTAGCACTGATTTACTTTATTATACTACACCTGATTATTTGTATACAGTGCAGCAAGAATAATTATTTTTTACACAGGCTTTTAAATTGGCTTTGATGGAACTTTATTCCATAGAAGAAATCTCAGATAAGACATTTTTAAAGCCAAGCCCAGCCATGGATTTGTGCCATCAAATACCTATGTGTTGGATGAATTTCTCTCTTCTTAAGGTCCCAAGATAAACTTGGGGCTCATGAGCCTGTCAGAAAGTAACATTTTTTACTTACCACAGGTTAGGAACCCTGTATGGGAACTGTGTAGGCAAAGGTATGAAGCCAGTTTTCCCAAGGGGCTTTTATTTTCTCCGTAAGTCAAGTTGGATTCCTTAAAGAAAAGCATACCATTCCAGTCAAAGTCTTGGTAAAATTACCAGTTTCTCCAATCGTGTCCTATTACAAATAAAAACATATTCTTATTGTACTTATGCAAATAAATAATCACCATTTTAAGCAAAAAGTCAAAAAAATTACTTCAACCTTCTATTAGTTCATACAGTTAATTCCTGCTCTGCTTGATATTCATGAATATTTCAGCTCTCCATGAGTCCTCAAAGTTTTTCCTCTATTTTGATATCACAATCTCTAAAGCTATCAGAAACCTGCATTCAAGAGCATATGTCACAGTTTTATAGCTGATTATACAACTACCATCTACAGAGGACTAAAAGAAGAAAACAATTATCTGTGGACAACAAAAAGTTTCAGGGAAGTCATAGTCAAAGACAAAATTGACAAGGAATTTTGTTACCTCTTTGGCACAAAATAACTTAACATAACAATTTTAATTATTACTGATAATGTACACTAACTTATAAGAGAATTATAGGAGTTTCCTATAATTTTAGAGCACATACCAATAACATATTTTTATTTAATTATTTATTTTTATTTTTCCATGAGTTATTGGGGTACATGTGGTATTTGGTTACATGAGTAAGTTTTTTGTGGTGATTTGTAAGATTCTGGTTCACCCATCACCCAAGCAGTATACACTACACCATATTTGTAGTCTTCTATCCCTCCCTGCTACTTCTTCCCCTCAAATCCCCAAATTCCATTTCATTATTCTTTATCTTTAATTTTATTTTTATTTTTGTTTATTTATTTATTTATTTATTTTTGAGACAGAGTTTTGCTCTTGTTGCCCAGGTTGGAGTTCAATGGTGTGATCTTGGTTCACTGATTCAAATGATTCTCCTGCCTCAGCCTCCCAAGTAGCTGGGATTATAGGTGCCCACCACAATGCCCAGCTAATTTTTTTTGTATTTTTAGTAGACATGGGGTATCACCATGTTGGCCAGGCTGGCCTTGAACTTCTGACCTCAGGTGATCCACCTGCCTTGGCCTCCCAAATTGCTGGGATTACAGGCATAAGCCAGTGCACCTGGCCCATTGTATTATTCTTGTGCCTTTGTGTCCTCATAGCTTAGCTCCTACATATCATTGAAAATATACAATGTTTGCTTTTTCATTTCTGAGTTACTTCGCTTAGAATAATAATCTCTAACCTCATCCAGGTCACTGCAAATACTGTTCATTCATTCATTTTTATGGCTGTGTCATATTCCATCACATATATATATCTATATGATATGTATATCATTATATATATTCTATATAT
>NW_012114722.1:6797778-6901821 GCF_000951035.1 Colobus angolensis palliatus | reverse complement strand
ATAAATTTATATATAAATATACATCAATATATAAACTAAAAGTTCTACTTTTAGTTCTTTAAGGAAACTCCCATGACTTTGCAACTGTGAATTGTGCCGCTACAAACATGCGTGTGCAAGTATCTTTTTCAAGTAATGATACCCAGTAGTAGGATAGCTGGGTCAAATGGTAGTGCTGCTTTTAGTTTTTTAAGGAAACTCCACACTGTATTTCATAGTGGCTGTACTAGTTTACATTCCCACCAGCATTGTAGAATTGTTCTCTGTTCACCACATCCACATCAGCATCTACTGTTTTTTAATTTTTTACTTTGGCCATTCTTGCAGGAGTGAGGTGGTATCACATTGTGGTTTTCATTTGCATTTTCCTAATCATTAGTGACGATGAGCATTTTTTCATATGTTTGTTGGCCATTTGTATATCTTCTTTTGAGGATCTTCTATCCATGTCCTTAGAGCACTTTTTGGTGGGAAAGATTGTTTTTTCTTACTGATTTGATGAGTTTGTCATAGATGCTGGATATCAGTCCTTTTCCAGATGTATAGATTGTGAAGATTTTTCTCCCACCCTGTTGGTTGTCTGTTTACTCTGCTGACTGTTCCTTTTGTCATGCAAAAGCTCTTTAGTTTAATTATGTCCCAGTTATTTATGTTTGTTTTTATTGCATATGCTTTTGGGTTCTTGGTCATAAAATCCTTGCCTAGGTCAACATCTGGAACAGTTTTTCTAATGTTGCCTTTTAGAATTGTTATAGTTTCAGGTCTTAGGTTTAAGTCCTTAATTTATCTTGAGTTGATTTTTATATAAGGTGAGAGATGGAAATCCAGTTTCATTCTCCTACATGTGGCTAGCCAAATATCCCAGCACCATTTGTTGGAAAGGGTGTCCTTACCCTACTGGTTTTGTTTGCATTGTCAAAGATCACTTAGCTGTAAGTATTTGGGTTTATTTCTGGGTTCTCTATTCTATTCCATTGGTCTATGTGCCTATTTTTGTACCAGTGCCATGCTCTTTTGGTGACTATGGCCTTATAGTATAGTTTGAAATCAGGTAGTGTGATGCCTCCAGATTTTTTATTTTCGCTTAGTATTGCTTTGGCTGTGCAGGCTGTTTTTTGGTTCCATATAAATTTTAGAATTGTTTTCTCTAATTTTGTGAAGAATGATGGTGATATCACCAATAACATATTTATACAAATACAACCCCAAAATACCCAAACACCATTTCATATTTGACAATGCTTCCTGTATAATTTATATGCCACATAAGCCAAATTACATCGGTTTTTTGACTTCAGGAAACCTAATATCTTAAAGGATTAATTAGGTCAGAAAAAGACATAATGAATAATCTGATTTTGGAAAGTTTGTCAAATATCAAAGTTTTAAAACATTTGATATCACAGGTCATTGTAAAATAAGTCATTCATTTGACCAAGGTGATAACTCAAGGATTTCAAAACAAGGCAAAATCCTTTATTATTTGAGAGAGGAGAAACAATATTCATAACAGTAAGCTCAAATAAAAACAGGATAAAAGCCAGGTAGATTTGTTTTTCTAAATTTTATATACAATCTATAAAATTTTAATCTTGACCATAAGATATAACTTCCAAAAGTGGTTATAACTTTTATAACCTTTATTAAGGAGTTGGCTAACCCTTCAAGAAAACCTTGTTAATCTGACACAAGATGCCCATATGCTGGTGTTACATCACTATGCCTTTGACCTCAATGATTAATTTATGGAGAAACTGAACTTATTTTATCTCTCAAATTCAGCCCTTACAATTTCACATGCCTAACTCTTCCATAGTAGTCCCTGGGCCTTGAGGGGCAGAATAGCTTTAATTTCTGGTCGTGTGTCTCAGGAATGCAGTTTCATTGGCATCTTCTATTGAGCCTCAAGATGAGGCTTTAATTGCTGTCAGCGTTTAAGATTTAGCAGTACTTAGTCTCCTTTTTAGACCCAGGAATCATAGACCTGTAACTTAATGCCACAGGGACTTTAAAAGCACATACAGAAAAAATAAATGGATATAGTAACCTTAACTTTAAAAAAGTCACTGTTTTATTCCTAAGCGTATCAAAATTTAATAGTAATGGCATAGAAATTATTTTGATAAAGTGTAAAATCTGTTAGTCCAATTAAAAGGAAATGACCTTCTGCACTACACAGAATATTACGTTGTAAGAAAATATTTCTTTTATACCTTTAATAAAATATTGTTAACATCAGGCCACAGCAAACAGAACTCGAGGAAAAAACTTATATGCACTAAAAATGAGTTTAAAGAGAGCATTACTATTTTGCATTCTTTAAAAGAGGAGAAAAAGCAAAAATGGCAACATGCAATAAAAGTTGAACTTTTGGTTAAAAAATTGAAATCTCATAATTTATTAAGAGTAAATCAATTTCTTAAGAAAATTTCATTGTTTTAACCAATTATTTAATGTGTAATTGCTTTTCTTTTATATATCAAGCCCAATCTCTTGAAAGACCACTATAATTTCCCTTTATAGACAACTTGATCATATAAAAGATTTTTTGTTCTCTTTTCTTTTTTGTAAATGCTCTTATTGCTATTTATACAAATCATTCACGACATGCTTGAACTTTCTGGTTTGCCCTGAACATCCCTCTTTCTTAAACAACCAGTCACTTTATTCTAGGACTAAATTTACCATACAAGTTTCTTTTTTCATTATTTCTCTTTAAGCTTTCTTACCAACAAAACCTTTCTTTATTTTTATAACTTTCTTACATCTCTCTTATTTCCTGTTTCCTTTTTACTTTGTTTTATATATGACCTTTAAGCAAGATTTATATTAGAGAAAAATTGTTCATCTTTAAAAAGAACACACTTTTTTCTTAGAAAGAATGTTTTCCTACAATATTTTTATTGAAAAATACCCAAATAATCAAATATCCATTATTTAATTTGATATAACCTTAGATTCTAAATTACAACAAGTTTGTATACAAGTATTTATTCCATTATATTTACCTATTTATTTTAATTATTTACCTAGATTATTTATTAAAACTGTGATAGTCATCATTTACAATTTTGGAACCACCATTGCCAAAATTATAACTGAGATAGTAGAAAAGATCTGACCTGACTGACTCCATGTTGCTTCTAACCTCAAAGCTGTCCTTGTTCATTCCCAGGTATAGGCCGAACTAACTTGGGAGGAATTTAGTTTATAGTTTAGGTTTGAAATAAAGATGATAACAGTCCTTTCCCAAAACAAAGCTCCTTACTACATGTGGACTAAACTGCCTAAAGCCACAGGATTAAAAGTTATGGTAATCTTACTAAATTGAAAATACAGCTATTGTCATTAAACCAATATTAGTGTCTCATTTTTAAACATTACACAAGCACATATTATGCTGTTTTGCGCTGGGTTTATAGTTCTGTAACCTCTATGCCAAATTTTGACACCTTATAATATTTGGCAGGGATAAGTATAAAATTGCTTGATTAATAAATGCAAACAAAAATGTATGCTGGTAATTCTTAAGACATTTCTATTATTACTTTACAAATATTTTAAACCTAGCTTATTTATTAAAGATTTTACCTAAGTTATGTAAACTTGAAAAAGCATTTAACTATTACTTTCTTTTTTCCTCATAAAATATTTGATTCAAGCCATTTTCTTTTCTTAAGCCAATTAATTAGAATTCATTTATATATTTTCAGTAGTGGAACATTGTGTACACAACACATAAATACATGTATTATGTATTAGGCATGCCAATAGAAGTACATCTCATAGATTCATAAAGATCTTTTTCTGTCTATCTTGGACTTTGAATTTCGTTTTATTTATTTATTTATTTATTTATTTATTTATTTGAGATGGAGTATCAGTCTGTCATCCAGGCTGGAGTGCAGTGGCGCGATCTCGACTCACTGCAAACTCCTCCTCCCTGGGTTCACACCATCCTTCTGCCTCAGCCTCTCGAGTAGCTGGGACTACAGGTGCCCGCCACCATACCAGGCTAAGTTTTTGTATTTTTAGTAGAGATGGGGTTTCACCGTGTTAGCCAGGATGGTCTTGATCTCCTCACCTCGTGATCCACCTGACTCAGCCTCCCAAAGTGCTGGGATTACAGGCGTGAGCCATGGTGCCTGGCCCTGGACTTTCAAATTCTTAATAACCTGTTTCACTACCCTAAGCAGTTGTCACCTAAATAGCCTTAAATTTGCATATAAAGAAAAAAACTCAGGTAAAAATCAAATTGCAAAATTTGTGACATAAAGTATGGAGAGAAAAAGCCTGGGTGCTAGAGGAATATTAAAACTGATGTAATTGCCTATTAAACATAAAATTATAGAAATTATAAAGGCATTTTAAATACACACACACACACACACACACACACAAAGTCCTATAGCTTTTACTTCAGAACTTTAGCGGTGAGATAAACACAAGTTCCCCAGCTTGAAAAAAACCCTGTTGGTTCCAAATAGTGGTTTTTATCTTAGTAGAAAAATAACAGCACATGTAAATCAGGCAAAAAAGAACAAAGAGAAAAAGAGAACTCAGGAACTGTATAGTTTGCAGGTCAAACTTAGGGCTCTTTTTCCTTAATGTAAATGTGCATAAAGATCATGTTATTTCAATTTTACATAAACTCTGGCAAGTAGAGGTGCAATAAAATGTACAGAGTGCTTGAAAGGGGGTATCATCCTTATCTTCTCTTCATTCTCAGATTATTTGTTTCCCACTTTTTTTCTTAAAAGGAACAACTGAGTTGTGGCCTAGGGTTTTTGTATGGTGGATTGATGTGTCCTGCTTGTGAACAGGACTCCACAGTGTGTCACCACTGAGTCATTTCCACCCTCTTACATGTCTCAGTTTCTCTCCAGAAGTCTATGTCCTCTGAGATGGCTCAAAATACTGGGCGATCAGCCCTTACATGTGTTTCTTGGAAGAGCCTTTTTAAAATCAAATTTGTGGGGATGTCCCTGTAGGACTGCTGCATGTCACAGGAGTTCAAGTCCCCAGATGCTCCCACAAGGCTCCTGGTCACCCAGCAGCACCTTTCAGCTGGGAGAAGCAATATATCCTTTCTCTTCAGAGCTGAGAAAACCGAGTCTCTCATTTACCTATGAAAACAACAGTTCAGTTCCTCATGCAAGTGTGCACAGACAAGCCCAATCAAGAGTAATTTTGGGAGAAAAAGCAATAGAGGAGACCCATTAGAATGCATCTCCACACTAGAATTAGGATCCTTAAACAACAACTTCCTAGGAGGAAAAAAAATAAAAATAAAAACAGCGAAGACCACTTCCTGTAAAATGCTCACAGCCACCCCTAACCTTGTAGCTCTTGTATGCCATTACACAGGCCAGAGTCAAATCCTCTCATAATACAAGGTCACCTCTGGTACCCTCAAAATCATAGAGGTCAGGTCATGCAATAAAATAAAACTAGCTTTAGACCGAAGAAGAACCTGCCCATGGCTCTTGAAACTCCACAAAGAAAACAGAACACGCCAAAAGGGGTGAGGGGCACGTTTGCTTTGAATTCTTTAAAGGGATTCAAGTCATTGAAAGTCTTCTCTAGATTTTTTGGTACTGCAGATGGCAAAGGGAGAAGGAGGTATAGGTTGGAAGAAAAGTAAACAAAATAACTTTTTTTTTTTTTTTTTTTTTTTTTGAGAGGGAGTGTCGCTCTTTCGCCTAGGCTGGAGTGCAGTGGCACGATCTCGGCTCACTGCAAGCTCCGCCTCCCGGGTTCACGCCATTCTCCTGCCTCAGCCTCCCGAGCAGCTGGGACTACAGGCGCCCCCCACCATGCCCGGCTAATTTTTGTGTTTTTAGTAGAGACGGATTTCACCTTGTTAGCCAGGATGGTCTCAATCTCCTGACCTCGTGATCCGCCCGCCTCTTGGCCTTCCAAAGTGCTGGGATTACAGGCGTGAGCCACTGCGCCCGGCCAAGAACTTTTTTTTTTTTTTTAAGAGAGGAAAAAAACACAGAAACCAAGTACATGTGTTTTATTTTGTTTTGTTTTGTTCCCTCTTTTGCAGCTGCGAGGAATTTTGCCAAATTAGAGAGGATTTGTTACCCATAATTTGGAATTCTCACTCAGATTTGATCAAGTCAGGTAGAGTTGGTCAAATCTAATGTGAGAAAGACCGGAACAAATAACAGGAAACCCCAACAGTATGATCACTGGGCGCTCTATTTGTAAGGAGAAATTAAGATCAGCTGGTTGTTAACTTTAGCCAAGACAAAATCCCAATTCAGCTACTTGCTTGAAAATGGGTCTCAGGATGAAGTCTCTCTCTACCATCCTAGAAACAAACAAACAAACAAAAAATGTCAAACTTGGCTCCTTTGTTGGGAGTGAGGTCAAACTCTATGAAGGAATTTTCTGCCTTTCATCATCATGGAAGGAGAAAATTTTGTCTGCCTTCCGGGAAGTAAGTAAAACTCCAAAAAGGGAGTTGTACAGCAAAGTAAACTTTATATCTCAACCCAATTTTGGGAAATACGGCGGGGGGTGCTCCCAGACCTCAGCAAATAGTCCTATTGGTTTTAGCCATAAAGTTAGCTCATGCTGGTACCAAGAACCAATAGGAGATTTGTCAAAGGTCAGGGACACCTTTACTCAGAAGCCCTTCATGGTTACCAAAATCTGAGAACCCTGAATATCTGAGACAGGTCTCAGTTAATTTAGAAAGTTTATTTCACCAAAGTTGAGGATGCGTGCCTGTGACACAGCCTCTGGAGGTCCTGATGACGTGGACCCAAGGTGGTTAGAGCACCGTTTGGTTTTACACATTTTAGAGAGACATGAGACATCAATCAACATATATAAGATGAACGTTGGTTTGGTCTGGAAAGGTGGGATAACTCACAGCAAAGTCAGGATGACTCAAAGTCAAACGGTTGTATTCTTCTGAGTTTCTGATTAACCGCTCCAAAAGAGGCAAATAGATGTGCATTTATCTCAGTGAGCAGAGGGGTGACTTTTCATATAATGAGGCAGGTTTGCCCTAAGCAGATCCTAGCTTGACGTTTCCCTTTAGCTTACTGATTTTGGGGCCCTGATATTTATTATTTTTCCACAATAGCAATATAAGATGTTAACAGTAGAGAAAACTGAGTAGAAAACATATGGAGTCCCTTTGTTTTACCATTGCAATTTTTCTGTGAATCTAAAATTAAAAACATGTATTCGTTTAAAAAGGAGGCAGTGCAGATTCAACGCTCTCCATGTCATGAGTTATACTTTTGTCAGTGGTAATTGTAGCCAGGAGACAAACACTTCTTCATATTTAATCCTGATCATTTTTCAATATTAGCAAGTGAATTCAGTATGATTTAGAAGAAAATGCCAACTTTGTTCAGGGTTTTAAGGAGTACTGAAAAAATATAATTTTACTGGTTTGTCTCTGATTTTCTAGTTTCTATGTTTGTGTTTAACCATAATAAAAATATGCACGTGATGATGAGTATGTTCTATTTTTAAAATAATCTGGAAGGAGACTTTTGTGCTATCATAAGAGCATTTAATATATATCTGGTCCATGTGGCCAGAAAGCTTACATAAATTGTTGCATTATTTTATAGTTCTCCATGGACCTCCATGGAGGTGGGTGCTGTTACCATCATCACTGTGGAGATAAAGAGAATGAAGCCTCAGAAAGGTTTCAGTGCTGTGGTAGTCTGATAAATAGTCCCACACTTCCCCCACCACCCCCACTACATATATCTGGTCCTAATCCCTGGAATTGGTCAATGTTACTTTACTGAGTACTTGTAGATAGGATTAGGATTTTTAAAATCTTGCTCTTTTCCAGCTGGAACCATGGAGGGTGTTGAAATACGGAGGGTGTTGAAAAGAGGAAGAAAAGTTTCCTTCTGTGCCAGAAACCCTTAACAATAAGTAAAAGGAATTTTTCGTAGTTGAAGATCAAGCTCCAGAGAAAAAAGTTTGCCCAAAAGATGCTTTGAAAGGCAAGGAGAACAAAGGCAAGCATGCTTTGTGAAAAAGCGAATTACTATCACAATGACTATAGGCAGATGTACAGAACTGAAATATGAATGGCTAGGATGGCAAGAAAAGCTGGAAACTTCCATATACCTGCCGAATCCAAACTGGCATTTGTCATCAGGATTAAAATTATTAATGGTGTGAGCCCAAAGGTCCAAAAGGTGTTGCAGCTTCTCTGCTTATGTCACATATTCAATGGAACTTTTGTTAAGCTCAACAAGTCTTCAGTTAACATGCTGAGGATTGTAGAACCGTAGGGTTACCTAAACCTGAAATCAGTAAATAAACTAATCTACAAGCATAGTTATGGCAAAATCAATAAGCGGCAAATTGCCGTGACAGATAACACTTTGATTGCTCAATGTCTCAGTATATAGGGCGCCATCTGCAGGAAGGATTTGACTCATGGCATCTATAATTTTGGAAAATGCTTCAAAGAAGCAAATGACTTCCTGTGGCCCTTCAAATTATCCTCTCCAGAGGTGAAAACAAAGACACATTTTGTAGATGGTGGAGATGCTGGCAACAGAGCACACCAGAACAGCAGGTTTATTAGAAAGATAAACTAAAGTGCTTACCATGATTATTTTTGTAACCTGGTCAGTTAATAAACAGTAATTGCTTTCAAACTGAAAAAAACATATATTTTGAAGATCTTGAGAAGGAGAGATAATCTTGTATTATCCAGGTGGGCTCTAAATTCAATCACAAATAGAAGAGAAGACAAGGTGATCACAGAGGCACAGATTTAAGTGGTTCAGCCACAAGCTGAGGAATACTGGTAGTCACCAGAAGCTGGAAGTCAAAAAAGCAGGTTCTCCCCTAAAGAAAAGCAGCTCTGCCAACATATGAATTGTAGCCCAGTGATATTAATTTCAAACCTCCAAACTCCAGAATTGTGAGATAATAATTTTTTTTTTTTTTTTTTGCTTTAAGCCATGAAATTCATTACAGCAGCCATAGGAAATTAATACAAGGACCTCTTCCCAAATTCACATAGTTAGCAAATGATGAAGCTGGTTTCTCAACCAGGCTTTCCGTCTCCAGAGCCTATGTGCCTGATTACTATGGTATACTCCTTCTTATGACATCTAAAAGGCATAATATATTAAGTGGTAAACAACTTGGCTACATAGAAAAGCTAGGGTCCATGTGATATTTTACTTACTCTCAGGACCCCTGTGATACTCATATCGTTTAACAAGTAGGTACTGCTTTAAAGTGCAAAGAAAATACATTGCCAAGAGGAAAAACTTTTTAAGAAATTGCCAGAAAGAGATTTCAATTTTTACTCACTCCCAGTGCTTTCCGATTTTCATATTGTATTACTGTATATCTACTAATTAGTAACAAGAGAGCAGTTATTTTTTTTTTCTTTTGCCTATAGGTATGTGAAACACATTAAGTCAAAATGTCAACTTTTTTCCTACTAGAAACCTGTACTTGGAATTTTATATGTATAAACATTACATTTGCGCCCAGAAAATAATGCAGGTAAAGATTAAGTTTTTTCATTTAAAAATAGTTCAATAGGTCATCTTTTCATTAAATAAAAAATATTTCATTGAATATAAATATTGTTGGCTGACTCTCATGAGTTTATATAAAAAAAATAGCAAATTCCTCCAAAATTTATTTGAATCCATTGTGTTTAAAATACTTAAATCTGGCTGGGAGTGGTGGCTTACACCTGTAATCCTGGTGCTTTGAGAAACTGAGTTAAGAGGTTGTTTGAGACCAGTTCAAGACAAATCTGGGCAACATTGTGAGACCCTGTCTCTACAAAAAATACGAACTAGCCAGACATGGTGGCAGGCACCTGTAATCCCACCTACTCAGCAGTCTGAGGCAGGAGGATTGCTGGAACCCAGGAGTTCGAGTTTGCAGTGAGCCGTGATTTCACAACTCAACTCCACTGGGTGATAGAGTGAGATTCTGTCTCTTATAAAATATATATTATATTAAATTATATTCTTCATTATAAATATTTTAATTATATATTATAAATACTATATTGTTAATATATTTATATATACTTAAAAATACTTAAATCTTGTTACTTTAATCATTACCACTTCATAATTACATAGTATTTTCTAAATTTTACAGACATTTTACATATTCTTCTGGTTTGAATATTTGTCCTGTCCAAAATTTATGCTGAAACGTAATTGCTGTTATAACAGTATTAAGAGTTGAGATCTTTAAGAGCTGATTAGACCGTGAGGTCAAATCCCATCCTCATATGTGTAGGATTAATGCTTTTAGAAAAGTGTGATCTTGGCCCCCCTTTTTTTTTTCTCTATGCTTGTCTACCTTACTCTATGTGAATACACAGAGATCCTCTCCTCTGAAGGGCACAGCAAGAAGGCCCTCAGAAGATGCTGGCACCCTGATCTTGGACTTCCTTGCTTCCAGAACTGTGAGAAAAGAAAATTGTGTTCTTTATAAATTATCCACTCTCAGCTATTCTATCATAGTAGCAAAAATCAACTGAGACACATATCTTATTTGATCCTCACAACAAACTTTTAGGTAAGCAGTGAAGACAAAATACATTTATTTTAGTCTATTTTTCACATATACCTATCTACTTTTTATGGGTAATGTAAGACTAATAAAATTTAAATTATGTGTCCAGGTCATATGGTTATTATGATACAAAATTGGGACTATAACTCAGGTCTTCTGAATCCTAAAGCAGTTCTGTTTTCATCACTATGAAAACAACTGACTTAAGATAATAAAACACTGATTAGCCAGACCTGAGGAACTGTAATTCTTAGTAATCACATTTTAATTCTGTTCTACAGTTCCTATAGGAAGAAGAGACACACTGATAACTAGAAAATAAAGATATAAAACACAATAAAATATTCTCTAGTAGATGCTGAGATCTAAAAGTTACATCTTCAGACCAAGTCTCTTAAAACAGCTTTATTTACAAGTAAAATAAAGTCATTTTTATAAATGATTTATTTTAAGAATAATGCCTGAAGGTCCTGAAAGATTCTCAATCACCAAAGAATGAATTACCTTCACCAGACTACCATTACCGAGGCAGCAAAGTGGACTAACACAACAAAAACATGTTTAAAATGTTTTCAGCAGAGGAATGAAACATAACTGTGTCATTTTAAATACTCACATAGGCAAAAACTATGTAAACCACAATGCTCATTTTCCAGCATTTTGTTACATTGAAATTTTACTATAATACTTTTCACATAGTATCCCAAATTTATCAAAATCTTAATGGCAGACAATCGGAAATGACTACTAATTTCTTTAAAGATGCTATGTCCAAATACAGTCACATTCAAAAGCGCTGGGGACAAGGATTTCAACATATGATTTTGTAGAGAGACACAATCCATAACAGCTTCCAAACTTTTAGACAAAATTAAGTAATAAGTTTCAAATGAATTTGAATATACTTGGTTCATTATGAACTGAGGTCTAAGGTATTTGTCTTATAGTTGTAAATTAGCAGTGCTAATTATAATTTTTTAAAATTTCTATTTCAAATAATACTGCACCTCCGTTTATGTTATCCCTATTTGACCTCTTAATTTGAAATAAATTCAGATTTATAAAAATTTTCCAATAGTCTACCGCGTTCCCAGGTACCCTCATTTAGCTTCCTCCATTGTTCACATTTTACATAATAATAGTACAATAATAGAAACCAAAAAATTAACATCTACTTAACACAACTAAATTACAGACATATCTCATTTTATTGTGATTCACAGATATTGTGTCTATTACAATTTGAAGGTGTTTGGCAACCCTGCATCTAGCAAGTCTATCTGGACCATTTTGCCAGCAACATGTGTTCACTTCATATCTCTGTGTCACATTTTGATAATTCTCACATGTATCAAACTTCTTCATTATTATTCTATCTATTATCATGATCTATGATCAGTTATTTTTGATGTTGCTATTGTAATTTTCTTGGGCTACTACAAACCATGTTCATATAAGATGGTGAATTTAATTGGTAAATGCTGTGTGTATTCCGAGTGCTCCACTCACTGGCTGTTCCCCCGTCTCTTTCCCTGTCTTTGGGTCTCCTATTTCCTGACACAGAACAGTACTAAAATTAGGCCAGTTAATAACCATACAATGGTCTGAAAATGTTCAAGTGAAAGGAAGAGTTGCACATCTCTCACTTTAAATAAAAAACCAGAAATGACTAAGGCATGATTTTGGCCTATGTAGGCTTTGACATGCCTTCCTCACTTGACATGTGGACGTGTCAAAGGCCACATATGCCAAAAGCAAGATCTCTGGCACCAAACAGCCAAGTTGTGAATGCAAAGAAAAAGTTCTTGAAGGAATTTAAAAGTGCTACTCTAATGAACACACAAATGATAAGAAAGTGAAACATTCTTATTGCTGTATGGAGAAAGTTTTAGTAGTCTGAATAGATCAAACCAGCCACAACATTATCTTTAACCAATGCCTAATCCAGAGAAAGGGCCTAACACTCTTCAATTGTATAAAGGCTGAGAATGGTTAGAATGACTCAGAAAAAACAATTGAAGCTAGCAGAGGTTGATTCATGAGGTTTAATGTAAGTAGCCCTCCTCATAACATAAAAATGCAAGGTGATAGCACAAGTGCTAAATGAGAAGCTACAGGTTATCCAGGAAATCTAGCTAAGATAGTTGATGAAGGTGACTACACTAAACAACACATTTTTAATGTAGATAAAACAGCCTTATATTGTAAGGTGTCATCTAGGACTTTTTTAGCTGGAGAGAAGTCAATGCCTGGTTTCAAAGCATTAAAAAGCAGTCTGACTCTATTGTTAGAGGCTAATGCAGCTTGTGACTTTAAGTGGAAGTCAATGCTCAGTTATCATTATGAAAATTGTAGGGTCCTTAACAGTAATACTAAATATTACTTCCTGTGTTCTGTAAGTGGGACAACATAGACTGAATGACAGCACATCTGTTTACAGCTTGATTTACTGAACATTTTAAACCCACTTTTGAGACCTACTGTTCAGAAAAAAAGAGTCCCTTCAAGGTATTACTGCTCATTGACAATGAATCCATTTATCTAACAGCTCTGATGAAGATATACAAGGAGATTAAAGAAAATGTATTTGTTTACATGCCTGATAATACAATATTCATTCTGCAGCCCATGGATCAAGGAGTAATTTTGACTTTCAAGGCAAAAAAATGTATTTAAGAAATACATTTCATAAGACTATAGCTGCCATAGATTGTAAATTTTCTAGTGGAAAAGTAAATTGCAAACCTGCTAAGGATTCATTATTCTGGATGTCATTAAAAACATTTGTAATTTATGGGAGCAAGTCAAAATATCAACATTATGAGGGGTTTGGAAGAAGGTGTTTCCAACCCTTCTAGGTGACTTTCAGGGGTTGAAGACTTAAGCAGAGGAAGTCATTGCAGATGTGGCAAAAATAACAAGAGGACTAGAATGGAGCCTGAAGATGTGACTGCATTGCTGAAATTTCATGATAAAACTTGAATAGATGAGGAGTTGTTTCTTATGGATGACCAAAGAAAGTGAGATGAGATCTACTCCTGGTGAAGATGCTGTAAACATTGTTAAAGTGACAACAAAATATTTAAAATATTACATAAACTTAGTTACTACAGCAACCACAGGGTTTGAGATGATTGACTCCAATTTTGACAGACATTCCACTGTGGGTAAAATGCTATCAAATAGCATCTCATGATACAGATAAATTTTTCAGTAGAAGAAGAGTCCATTGATGTTGAAAATGTTATTGTTGTCTTATTTTAAGAAATTGCCTCAGCCACCCCAACCTAGAGCAACTACCACTCTGATCAGCCAGCAGCCATCAACACTGAGGTAAGACCCTCTACTAGCAAAAATATTACAACTCATTAAAGTCTCAGATGATTATTAGCATTTTTAGCAATCAAGTATTTTAAAATTATGTTACGTACATTGTTGTTTAACATAGTGCTATTGCACACTTAATAGACTCTAGTTAATATGGTTTGACTGTATCCCCACCCGAATCTCATCTTGAATTCTAACTTTCATAATTCCCACATGTTGTGGAAGGCACCTGGTGGAAAATAATGGAATCATGAGGGTGAATTCTCCCATACTGTTCTCATGGTAGTGAATAAGTCTCACAAGATATGATGGTTTTATAAGGGGTTTCCCCTTTTGCTTGGCATGCATAGTTTCTTGCCTGATGCCATGTAAGATGTGCCTTTTGCCTTCCGCCATGATTGTGAGGTCTTCCCAGCCACATGGAACTCTTAGTCCATTAAACCTTTTTTTTTTTTTTTTTAATAAATTTCTCAGTCTCAGGTATGCATTTATCAGCAGAGTGAGAACAGACTAATACTGTAAATTAGTACCAGTAGGGTGGGGTGCTACTGTAAAAACATGAAAAAATGTGAAAGTGACTTTGGAACTGGGTAACAGGTGAGGTTGGAACAGTTTGGAGGGCTTAGAAGAAGACAGAAAAATGTAGGAAAGATTGGAACTTCCTAGAGACTTGTTGAATGAGTTTGACCAAATGCTGATAATGATTTAAACAGTGAAATCCAGGCTGAGGTTGTCTCAAATGTAGATGGAGAACTTGTTGGGAACTGGAGTAAAAGTTACTCTTGCTATGTTTTAGCAAAGAGACTGGTGGCATTTTGTCCCTGCCCTAGAAATTTGTGGAACATTCAACTTGAGGGAGATGATTTAGGCTATCTGGCAGAAGAAATTTCTAAGCAGCAAAGCATTCAAGAAATGACTTTGATGTTGTGAAAAGAATTCAGCTTTAAAAGGGAAACAGAACATAAAAGCGTGGAAAATTTGCAGCCTGATGATGTGGTAGCAAAAGGAAAATTCATTTTCAGTAGAGAAATTCAAGCTGGATGCAAAAATTTGCATAAGTAATGAGGAGCCAAATGTTAATCACCAAGACAATGGGGAAAATGTCTCTAGGTCATGCCAGAGACCTTTGCGGCAGTGCCTCCCATTACATGCCCAGAGGTCTAGGAGAAAAATGGTTTCATAGGTGAGGCCCAGTGCCCCCCTGTGGTGTGCAGCCTAGGGACTTGGTGCCCTGTGTCCCAGCTGCTCTAGCCATGGTTAAAAGGGGCCAAGGTACAACTTGAGCCATAGTTTTAGAGGGTGCAACCCCCAAGCCTTGGCAGCTTTCACGTGGTGTTGAGCCAACAGGTACACAGAAGTTAAGAATTAAGGTTTGGGAACAAACCTCTGCCTAAGTTTCAGAGGATGTATGGAAACGCCTAGATGTCCAAGCAGAATTTTGATGCAGGGGCAGGGCCCTCATGGAGAACCTCTGTTAGGGCAGTGCAGAAGGAAAATTTGGGGTTGAAGCTCCCACACAGAGTCCCTACTGGGACACTGCCTAGTGGAGCTGTGAGAAGAGGGCCACCATCTTCCAGACCCCAGAATAGTAGATCCATTGACAGCTTGCACCGTGAACCTGGAAAAGCTGCAGATGCTTAATGCCAGTCTGTGAAAGCAGCTTGGAGAGAGGCTGTACTCTACAAAGCTGCAGAGGAAGAGCTGCCCACGGCCATGGCAACCCACCTGTTGTATCAGCATGACCTGGATATGAGACATGGAGTCAAAGGAGATCATTTTGGAGCTTTAAGATTTGACTGCCTCACTTGATTTTGGACTGGCATGGGGCCTTTAACCCCTTCATTTTGGCCAATTTCTTTTATTAGGAATTGGTGTATTTATCTGATGCCTGTACCTCTATTGTATCTATGAAGTAACTAACTTGTTTTTGATTTACAGTCTCATAGGCTGAAGGGACTTGCCTTGTCTTATATAAGACTTTGGATTATGGACTTTTGAGTCAATGCTGAAATGAGTTAAGACTTTGGGGAACTTTGGGGAAGGCATGATTGGTTTTGAAATGTAAGGACATGAGATTTGGGAGGGGCCAGGCCTGGAATGATATGATTTGTCCATGTACTCATCTAAATCTCATCTTGAATTGGAGCACCCATAATTCCCACATGTTGTGGGAGGGATCTGGTGGGACATAATTGAATCTTGGGTACAGTTCCCCCATACTGTTCTTGTGGTAGGGAATAAGTCTCACAATATCTGATGGTTTAAAAAGGGGTTTCCCCTTTCATTTGGCTTTCATTCTCTCTTGCCTGCTTCCATGTAAATCATGCCTTTTGCCTTCTGCCATCATTGTGAGGCCTCCCCAGCCACGTGAAACTGTGTGTCAATTAAACCTCTTCTTCTTTATAAATTACCCAGTCTTGGGTATTCCTTTATCAGCAGCATGAGAACAAACTAATACAATATTATAGTGTAAGAATAACTATTATATGCACTTGGAAACCAAAAAAAATTGTGTAACAAACTTTACTGTAATATTCACTTTATTGCAGTGGGAAGTCTGGAACTGACCCTGCAATATATTTGAGGTATGTTTGTACAGACTTTATTCAGATTTCGCCAAGTCTTCCATTAAAATTATTTTCCTGTTCCAGAATATAATCCAGGATCCCATATTGCAATTAGTTATTAAGTCTCCTTGGTCTCCTCTAGTCTGGCACAGCTCCTCAGTCTTTCTTTCTCTTTACGAGCTGGAATCTTTTGAAAAGTACTAACCAATTATTTTAAAGAATGCTTCTTATTTTATATTTTCCTGATTTTTCAATATGATTCAACTCAGATTATATATTTTGTACAAGAATGCAAAAGAAATGAGTCTGTACCCCTTTTCATGAACCTTACCAGTAAGTGGGTACATGGTGTCCCTATGTCTCATCACTGGTGCTGTTAACTTTTATCTCTTGATCAAGGATTTACTATTTGCCAGTAATTGAAACAAACACATTCCATAGATCATTTTGCTTAGTCTTTACAACCCTATACATTAAACACTATTACTGCACACAGTTCATATTTAATGAAACTGAGCCTTTTAGGGGTTGAGGAACTTGCCCAATTGCACAGTTTGTAAATAGTGACAGCTAATAAACTTTGATTCTGAGCAGTCTAGCTTTTGAACCGCCCCTCTTAATTTCTATGTATACTGCCTCCCTACACTTAAAAAGTGTGTTTGCCCTTTGTTTAAAACTCATACCATTAAGTTATTACTATTATTTCCCCTACAGCTCATCACTACATACATTACTGCTAGTCAGTCATGAGTTATGGTATCTGCAAGTCCTTCTCTCTCAACTCAAAGAGGCATAACAGGTTGAAATTGGGTTTTGAGAATGTTTCACAAGACTCTTAAGTGAACTCAAATGTTGGTCTATGTGCATCTGTGCACTTTAATGCAATCCATATATAAATATGTAAATGCACATATTTCTGTTAGCAGTGGTACATATCTGGGTTACTGGCAGCAAATCCTTATGGGTCTGCAACAACCTCAATTCTTGCCTCCTCAGAAGAAAGAATTCAATTGAAGGGCATAAGGGAAAAAAACAGACCAAGGCAAGTTTCAGAGCAGGAACAGAAGTTTATTAAAAACTTCTTTCCTTGCTTTAGAGCAGGAAAGAAAAGAAAGTATACTTGGAAGAGACCTGAGCAGGTGACTAGAAGGGCAAGTGCTGGGTTTGACCTTTTGAATTGGAGTTTTATATGTTGGCATACCTCTGGGGTCTTGCATCCCTTTTCCCGTTTTTATTCCCTTAGGATGGGTCACCCACTGTGTGGTGGCCTAACACTTGGAAGGTGAACATGCGCAGTGTGTTTAAAAAATTATACACATGCCCACCAGAGACATTCTTCTCTTTCTAGTGGAATGCCCCCAGTCATACTCTGCCATTTTGTCTCTTAGTGTTCATGCTCGAGCTTACTTTTCCAACTCCTGAAAGCTGCCAATTACTAGTTAAAGTTGTTTCTAGTCTATACAGGGAGACTTCCTTTCTCTGGTGCTGACTGGAACCAGTTATTATTTTAGAGAGACAGTTAACAACAGCCTGACCATCACCTGACATTCACCTGACTTTCCTGGTGGGGGAGTAGGGGGCCCATCTCCTGCCCTACTCATGCCTAACTACCTACTGTAATATTTTTTCTCCAAGAGTCCAAGACCCCAAATTTTTGGTGTGAATGAATGAAAGCCAGTGTTCTGTAACTACTCCCTGCTGACAGAGAAGCAATGGTGGTGGTTCTGTGGGTCTTGGCCTCTTGCTAGCTGTCAAGGCAGGAGGGTGGCTCTTTGGGTTGGTGAAAATGGTATCCAACCAGGTCCAAGGAATAAAGGGGTAGGATTTCACCTCTGTCCTATCTCACCAATAGGCAGTCCAGGGATTCCCTATAGAAGGATGTCTCTTGAATATTGAGAGGACAGTATTCCTCACTGAGTATCATCTGGAGCTTGATGCCCTGAAGATGAGAGGAGATAAATCAGGTTATTAGATTTAGAAGAATGTCAAAATGCAAAAGGGGGATGAGGGCAGTTCTAAAAATCCCAAGGCTGCCAACACATCAAGGTACCTGATGGCTACAGTCATGCCTACTAAGACACTGGGTGCATGGGGTTGCTAGCCAATTCCTGTGTGCCCAGAATTAGAATATTGATCCAGATTTTTACATTACACATCCTTTTTGTTCATTCTGAGTTGCAGCCAGAGATCACTGGCTGGTTCACAGGAATAATCAGGGTTAGTCTAAAATGCACACAAAAACTAAAAACCTGCTGAGACTAGAGTCTAATAACAGGTGTGCCATAATTTTTGAAATATAATTTGTCTCTCTCTAGTCCTCATTTATTATTGAAAACAAATTATAGGATGGATTTGTTTGTAAAATAAACTTTAGTCTCATTATACTTGGCCTGATTATTTGTATAAAATGTAGCAAGAATAATTATTTTTCATGTAGGCTTTTAAAATTTGCTTTGATGGAACCTTGTTCCATGAGAAGTCTCAAATAAGATTTCCTTAAAGTCAAGCCCAGCCGTGAATGTGTACCCTCAAGTATGTATGAGTTGGGTAAATTCTTCTCCTCTTGAGGTTTCAAGGTAAGTTGGGGCTTCTGCGCCTGTTAGAACATCACATTCTTTACTTACCATAGGTCAGGTTACCCTGTACAGAGACTGTGGAGACAGTATGAGTCCGATTTTCCCAAGGGGCTTTTATTGGCTTTGTAAGTCAAGTTTAATTCCTTAAAGGAAAGCATGCCATTCCAGTCAAAGCCTTTGAAAGATAACCTGTTTCTCCAATTGTGTCCTGTTGCAAAAGAAAACATTCTTATTGCACTTACAAAAACAACTAGATTCCCATAAGTTAAGAATACTCACAAATATTTTCCACATTCTGGAGAAATCAGGTAGAGAAGAACATATGTGCTCCAAATTTTGTCCACAGGAGTATACTACACTCAATTGTTAAAAGCTATAAATAACTCGAAGGAAAAGTTTTCTTGGCTCTGAAAAGAAAAAAAAGAATCAACATCATTTTAAGCAAAAAGTCAAAAAAAGATTACTTTCATCTCCTATTAGTTTAGTCCATTCAGTTAACCCCAGTTCTTCTTGATATTCACTAACATTTTAGCTCTCCATGTAAAATAAGTGAATCCTGAAAGTTTCATTTATTTTAATGTCATAATATCCAAAGTTATCAGCAACTTGCATTCAAAAGCACCTGTCAAAGTCCTATAGCTGATTATAAACCATCTTTTGAATAGGATTAAAACAAGGCAACAGTTGTCAGTGGATGATAAAAAATCTTAGGGCAGCCACAATTAAAGACACAATTGACAAGAAAATTTGTTACCTCTGTGGCACACAACAACTTTACATAACAATTATAATTATGAATAACATAAAATTAAGTGATATCAGAATTTCATACTTTTGGAACACATACCGATAACATTTATACAAATACAGCCCAAAGAAAGCCAAACACCGTTTCATATTTGACAATGCTTTCTATATGATTTTTATACAAAATAAACCAAATATGTAATTTTTGGACTTTAGAGGACACAATATCTAAAAGATTAATTAAGTTAGAAAAAATATATAATTTATAATTCTGTTTTGGAAAATTTACCAAATATCAAAGGTTTAAAAACCTTAATATTATAAAATCAAATCCCAGGTTACCATAAGTCATTTACTCAGCCAAAACAATAACTTAAAAATTTTTTAAAGGCAAAATCCTATACTCATTAAAAGGGAAGCCAGGTTTCCAAACAACCTGTCTCTTTTTTCCCCTTCTTTTTCCTATAGTTTACTCAATAGGCAAACAAAATCTTCCATTATTTCTTAATATTACATGAAAATCTTGTTCAAGAGAGAAAGTCAAATTTTACATTTGCATTAGTATACTCTTGATGTTAAACCCAATTTTTAATAAAACCTTGTAAGCAAATCTATTCAGTTTTAAGCAGTTTGATCATAAGGTAAGATTGTTATAAACCTTTTATACCCCTTTACAATATTTTGTTAAAGAGTAGGACAGAGTTTTAAGAAAACTGTGTTGCGTGTTTATTCTGATTTTACTATACGAATAAACTGAATAATGCCCCTTTAACTTTAGCCAATATGTTCACAAACAGAATTTCTTTTACATGACTAATTTGTTTTTATAAACCTTCCATAGCATGTCCAACCCTTCAGGTTTATCCTATCTAACTTGAAACAATCCTTAACCCTTTTAATCTAGGCAAAACAATCCACATTCCCATGACTTCTCATAATCTTTATCAAAAACACATTTTACTTTTCTCACATACCTTGCATGTAAAACTGTTTCTTCAGTAGTCTCAATTACATGTTATAATATCAACTCAGCAACTTTTATTTTCAGTGAAAAACATGGTAAGTAAACGATTTTAGTTATGTACCACCCATGGAGCCTAGGACGCCAGACAGAAGTGTCCATAATGTCTGACTCTTTCCCGCATAACCAGAGGCTGTGGCTAACTCCACATGTCCTAGGTTTTACCTAGAATCTAATGGCTCTAAAGCAGGTAAGTTGAACAATTGTCAAGTTAAAGAAGCAGTTTATAACATTACAGCATTTGGCAAACCTAATATTTGACCTGATTTAGACCAAATGTCTAAATGTTGAAGACATTTCTTTTTACCAATAATTTTTAAAACTATCTTTATTCCCTAAACCTCAATTGTGAAAAGCTATGAATTTTACATGAGCTAAAGTTATGTGAACTAAAGGCATTACAGTTCTTATTTTTCTAACAATATTTGATTTAAGTGCTTATTATTTTGTAAACCAATTAATTAGAACTCCTTTATATAAACAACAGACACAACACATACAAATACATAGACAGACAGAAGATTCAATAGTTGTAAGATTTTTCATTTGCCAGTTTTTAAGTTTCTTAATTGTATGCTTTAGGCTGGAGCCCTTTGAGACACGGGGCTGGGAAAACATGCAGTTTCCAGAGCCTGATAAGCACAGCTGGAAGACAAAACAGATCTCCAAACATTGAGGGTCCTTTTTGTACCAGATCCTAGATCCCCAAAAGGAGAATCAGCACATTTTGTATTGGAGTCTTATCTCTCATTGGGAGGTGGGGATGTTTCTATATCTTCCAGGTGGCCGAGAGCATGATTTTCTAATCTAAATGCCAAAGAACCGAGTATCCCCCATAACTGCCATTAGTCATCCATAAAAGCATATTTCCTACTTAGTTATTACCAAATTTCTGTCATAATGCTAAGTAATTTCTGATACTCCCGAAAGTCAAAAACATCAGTCAGCACAATGCAAAACATAACAGAGCCATAGGTTTTGAGAAAAATCTATCCACTTTTAATGTCTGGAGTTCCATGAGGAAAACAGAGGTTTTTCCCTGAACTGGGTCTGTGGTACCTCCTCTGTCTTTCCCAAGGAGTCCCAAGCTGTTAGAAATTATTTTGGGTCCTCTCGTGTGTGCATCAAGAGTGGCAATAAGATGAAATGGAAAAAAAAATTAAGTCAACTGAGAAGAAAAAAAACTCTTTTATTCAGAAAAGTAAGATTCAAGAAGAGAAAAAACAAAGGCCTTTTAAGTATATGTATAGCTTGTATATCTGCTTTTAATGAAGCTGACTTTTTTTTTTTTTTTTTTTCCTTTTGAGATGGAGTCTCGCTCTGTCGCCCAGGCTGGAGTGCGGTGGCACAATCTCGGCTCACTGCAAGCTCCGCCTCCCAGGTACACACCATTCTCCTGCCTCAGCCTCCTGAGTAGCTGGGACTACAGGCGCCCCCCACCATGCTCGGCTAATTTTTTGTATTTTTAGTAGAGACGGGGTTTCACCGCATTAGCCAGGATGGTTCCTATCTCCCGACCTCGTGATCCGCCCACCTCGGCCTCGCAAAGTGCTGGAATTACAGGCGCCAGCCCCCGCACCCGGCCAATCAAGCTGACTTTTAACCATAGAACTCTTAAAAAAGAAGTCATTTTAAATCTCTTATTACCCAACTTTAGCCAGGTCAAAAATGGCCAATATTTCTGACCTTTGAACTTTACCAAAAGTTACCTCACATATGAAACCAATAAGCCTTGACTAAGGTTATGGCTTAACCATGAATGTACAAGGTAGAGGTGGTAAACAGTTTTTATAAGATTTTGAGTCTACAAAGGTGGCTAAGAGAAAAATTCAAGAAGGGAAGTCAGAAGTTGTCATGGAGGAGCAGAGGATACAGTGGTTTTTAACATTCTTACAACTGCTTTGTACAGAGAGAGAAGCCAGAAGTATGGTAAGAAATTTTTATCCTTTTGCCAGCATGCCAGGCTTCTGGGTTCCCTTTCCCTGAGCAGTGGTAGTGATCCCGCTTGCCACTCCATAGCCTTCGTGGCCAAGCCGCAACACAATGGAAAAATCATTTTCCATTTCACAGAAGGCTGTGTAATTCCTGTAAAAGGGGAGCAGATAAAGTGCTTTAGCTGAATACTTTAGAAGTTATCCCTCCTCAAGAGATTGCTCAGTTAGATTTTTGCTAGGGCTTTTCCAATTAAGTGTGGGCTATTTCTAGACCCCTGGGGAAGGACTGCCTAGGTTAAAGTTACTGGTTAACAATTTTGGTAGCTTTCCCAGGGGAATTAGGGCTATTAGAGGGAAAGATGAATTCTGAGGTTGGGTAAATAATAAGTGAGCACCGATCTTGGAAATTATATTTTTACCCCAAATAGGTGTGGGGAAATAATGACCAGGGACCAGTGGGAGAATGGTAATTGGGCCCTCAAGTAACATAAAGGGATATGAATCTTTTCTTTTGGAGGGAGGGGATGCCATTTGCCCCACCCAACAGAATTTGGAGGAGAGTTGCTCAGAGAAGGGGATTAGCACAGAGTAGGCTGCTCTTGAACCTAAAAGGGAAATTTATCGTTTTACTTTCCTCCTCCAGAGTTACCTTCAGCTTTGTACTGTAGGAGTGTCCTTAGGGCAACCTGGAAGGGGCTAGCCAGCTTTTTAAGCAGTCAATAGTTGAGCCTGCCTCTTGTCCTTGCATTTCTCCCTTTTCTTAGCCCTGTCCTCCTTATTCTACCTTCCGTTATAAAAGACTGAAGAGGCTAATCTGAGGACCTTCTGCATAGCAGCACAGGGTCCTAAGGCTGACATTTGTAATCTTCTCCCAGTTCATTTTAAGTCAGACAATATTACAGGAGAGAAAGCTAGATTTTTTAAGGTTCAGAGAAATCAAACTATTCCCTGTTTGGGGGAATCCACCCGAGGGGCATGTCCTGTGTTATGGAGATGCAATTACCTATCTGCAAAGAGAAAACAGAAGAGAAAAAAAGGCAAAAGAAAAAAGAAGGTAGGCCGGGCACGGTGGCTCAAGCCTGTAATCCCAGCACTTTGGGAGGCCGAGACGGGCGGATCACGAGGTCAGGAGATCGAGACCATCCTGGTTAACCCAGTGAAACCCCGTCTCTACTAAAAAATACAAAAAAATTAGCCGGGCGAGGTGACGGGCGCCTGTAGTCCCAGCTACTCGGGAGGCTGAGGCAGGAGAATGGCGTAAACCCGGGAGGTGGAGCTTGCAGTGAGCTGAGATCCGGCCACTGCACTCCAGCCTGGGTGACAGAGCGAGACTCTGTCTCAAAAAAAAAAAAAAAAAAAAAGGTGTCCCCCTTTTTTTCCTATTATCCTGAATGGGGAGTCCCACATTGTCCTGGGTTCCAGAATGAACCAGTCTTACTGTGTACCCTTGGTCCCATATAATCACCATTACCCACTTGAGAACAGAGAAGATATTGAAGTGAACACTGGGCCCCTGTCCATCCTTGAGGTTTCAAAATAACCCGTATTACTGATGGCAGTGGGGGACCATCTAGAGTGGCCACTGACATCATGCTGGGTGCAGTGGGGAGGCCTGAGCAGTGGTGGCAGGAGTGGCTGCGGGAGCAGCAAAGGCAGTGGTGAAACTCCTGTGCCACGTGTCTTCTGTGCCCTCAGGAACCCAACTGCGTGACCTGCATTCTTGTGTTGCTGGGCAGGACCCACTCCCAGGCCCAGAGCCTCCACCGCTCCAGACCCTGATCCCCTGTTGCTACTCTCACCCGGTGCTGCTGCTGCGGATAGGGCATGGAGAGGAGGCAGGCAGTCTCTAGAGCCTACCCCTAGGAACCTCCCAGAGACGCCCCCCTCCGGGGGCCACCACAATGGGACCAGGCCAAATCACTAGTGGGGTAGCAGTGCAGTCGGGAAGAGAGGGACCCCAAAATGAAGCTGGTCCAGGGGCAGTGACACACTTGCACATGGAGCATGGGGGCCAGGCCTGGGGTTTGGAGCTGGGGCCGTGCTTCAGGGGCCCAGGGTGGGAACTGGGAGCAGTGTCCACTTCGGGGACCTGGTCAGTGGCACAGCTACAACATTCACCCCACTGGGGGCGCTGGGTTCCTGTGCCTCGGGAGGAGGCTCTGCATGGGGCTGCCAGAAGCTGCATCCCCAGGGTCTGCCCTGTAACAGGGTGACTACCAATCCTGGCACTCCTGACCGCCGGGACCAGGGCCCACGATTCGCTTCTAGAGGCACTCCCTGGGCAGAACCATGAGCCAGATGAGGGGAAGCCCCAAGCCACTCCTGAATGCTGGGGATGTGGTGGGAGCTCACGGTGACATTGCCCCTGCCCTGGATGCCAGCCTGGGTCCACTAACGACCTGGAGTCCCTGTCCCAGGCTGTGAAGGGGCATGACCAGGGCTGCATGCTCCAAAGAACCAGCAGGAGCTAGGGACAAGTGAGAGCCCCACCATTCCAAGTTGGTGAGGCAGGAGCTCCCTGGGTGCAGTTACAGCCACCCTGCCATGGCTGTGGCCCCAAGTATCTCTGCACTCTCAGAAACCTGGGAAGGCCCCTCTGCCCCCCACATGATTGAGGATGCCTGCTGCCACTGCCTGGCTTCTCCCTGCTCTCAGCATCTGCTCCATTCTTGGAGCAAGGTTGGGGCTGAGCCAGAGTACTATTGCAGCCCAGCTGGGTCTGCCCATGCTCGGGGTAGCACTGACATGACAAGCCCCTGTCACCTTGGTCCCCTCCAGACACTGAATGTCGACAAGCACAGGAGGGAGGCCAGGAGGGTGCTGAGGACTGCCCAGGGCTGGCCTGCAAGTGCCCCTTGGCATGAACAGCCTGGGCACATTGAATAACGGCATGAGGCAGATAAGCTTTTAGGCAGAAGGGGGTGGGTCCCTGCTGAAGCCCCACCTTCAAGCCAAAGAGGACCTAAAGCCTGGGTGCCAGGCCACCAGTCCCATGGACCATAGGGGGAACTTGTGGTGCTTTTCCCTGGGCCCTCCCATGGCTGCCCAGGGGGAGGCCTCAGACTCAGCCACACATTAAGACAGGATGGAGAGACAATGGGGAGATAATGGGATGACCTCACTGCAGACAGGAGCCACCCACTTTAGGGCCTCCTCTCTGCTAAGAGCTGCAGAGATGATGGGATGACCTGCTTGTAGAGAGGAGTTTTCCACTCCAGGGAGTTGAATGCTCAATGAGATGACCTCTCTGCAGAGGGGAGCTTCCTACTCTAGGGTCTCCTCTCTGCTAGGAGCTGAACACACGTCAGGATGCCCTGACTGTAGAAAGGAGTTATCTACTGCAGGTCTCCTCTGAGGTGTTCTATCGCTCAATAAAGCCCCTTTTAATCTTGCTCACCTTCCATTTGTCTGCATACCTCATTCTTCCTGGTCACAGGACAAGAACTCAGGACCCACTGAATGATGAGGCTAAAAGAGCAGTAACACAAACAGGGCTGACACATGCCCTTGCTCACCACATTGCGAGAGAAGATAAAAGTTGGGGCCCTTTGGGGACCCCAGATCTGGGAGCTCCCCAAGCCAGGGCTGTGACTCCCTCTTTGGGTCCCTACAGTTCCTGGTGTCTCCACGCTTCTGGACACCACTGCATTCCATGGCGCCAGCCTAGGAAGCTGCGTGTGGTGCGCCTGGTCTAGCCGCAGTCTCTCAGACAGCCAACACTCGTATCGGTATCTGGAGCTGCCCATCCCACAGCAGTAGCCGGAGTGTCTCACTGGGCAGTGGCTGGACCCCATACTTGCTCACACACCCCTCGCTGCTCCACACCTCACTTGCAGTCTCCCTTGAAAGTGTGGGATCCAGGCTGGTAGCATGAGATGAGGGCAGCATGCCAGATCAAGCGGGTGGAATGGGCCCAGTGGGCCCGAGCAAAACTTGGGCAAAGGCGCCACCGGTCACAGAGATTTCTGGCCAGAAAAGTAACACCCCAAAACCCCATAACTTTACCTTGTACCCCATAACCTTTCATCTCTGTTTCAATGGAAATCTGTTAGCCTGGGACAGCGCTTAATCTCTGTCCTATGGATCTCTTGTCTTCTGCCTTGGTCCAGTCTATATCCTTGTTTCCATGACCTTATAGTGACTCTCACTCAAAACATTTTAGTAATAAAATGATTATCTTTTTTCTTATAAGTCTGCTTTTCAGCTAATTACTGCAAGGGGGTGGACTTCCCTCCCCCTCCCTTAGAATATTACTTTGAAGCTCTTGATGTATCTTGAGAAGGGTGCGGAGGTAATTAGAGAAATGGAGGCTATAGGAGGAAGTGGAAGGAAACAGGAGGAATATTCATGGAAAGCCTTCATATGCTCATGAAAATAGCGGCCCTTGGATGCAAAAGGGCAATGTTTACTCACCCTCTGGGCAGAAAATAGTAACCCCTGGAAGGCTTGGGGCTGGCATAAGAATTTACAAATAAAGGAAAAATTCCCCTTCCTCTCAAAGTGGTGCTTACTCAAAAGAAAAAAACAAAAAGAAAGTAGGTAGGATCCTTAAAGATTCAGAGTGAAGCCCTATGCAGGTGAGCAAACTGCTTTTAAAAGCCACCAAAACTTGGCCCCAGGGCATAAAAGAAATAAAAAGCATATGGCAAGTTATAAGATGCTGGCAGAGCTAGAATTCCACTTAGTGTCTGTCCAGGCCATACACCAGCAGACAGAAGAGTTGGAAGTCATCTGAGCTGGTAAAAACAAGTTAAAATCTCAGGGGATATCTATAAGGGAGCCTGCCACAGAAATGCAGAAAATAATGGCGAGTGTGTATTTAAGAAGTCATGTGGCATGTAAAGTGAAAGCAAGAGGTGGACTTGCCCCTGAGGCAGATGGTCTGGCAGGTGCACAAGGCCATTTCAGAACACACATAGAGAAAATGGGAGAATGGGTCACTGGGCCATGCAGGGTTTTGGAAAAGAGCTAATTTTAGTCAAAAAACGGAGGAAACCCCAAGACATTGCATGCTTTTAGACCTTAGCCTCACCACTCTTTTGAGCCTCCTTTCCACAAGGGTCATCCGTGCCTCAGATCTACTTGGTGTGGACCCTAAGGTCCTTCCTACCTCCACGAGCAACCAATCATGGTGAGCTGAGAAATTAGCCGTGGGGAACAGAGTTACTTATGGCCAAGAGGAATTGTTCTAGGGGATGGTTAGTGAGCAGGAGAGAGAGAAAGGGGAGAAGAAAACAACACACGGGGTTCAAATGCCTCCAGCTGATGAAGGTGAGGCATAGAGATCTCTTACCACTAGGGAACAATTCAAGTCAAACAGCATGAAATATGTTAAGGGCACAAGGTATCCAAGTCACATGGTACCAATACGTTAGTGGTGGAGAATATCCGCATTACCAGTGGCACATTTTTATGTGTCTGCAGCAATCTCAATTCTTGCCTTCTCAGAAGAAAGAATTCAACTGAGGAGGCATAAGGCAGAAAAAGAGATGGAAGAAAGTTTCAGAACAATAGCAGAAGCTTATTAAAAAGTTTAGAGCAAGCAAGAAAGGAAAGTACATTTGGAGGAGACCCAAGTGGTTGACTTGGAGGACAATCGTGGTGTTTGACCTTTCGACTTGGGATTTTATATGTTGGCATACTTACGGGGTCTTGTGTCTCTTTTTCCATGATTCTTCTCTCAGGGTGGGCAACCTGCATGTGTGGTAGCCTGGACAAAAGACCCTGAAAGTATGTCAACGTATGAAACCTCAAGTCAAAAGGTCAAACACTACACTTACCCTTCAAGTTGCTCACATGGGGTGTGTGTTTAAGAAGTTTTATGCATGCCCACCTGAGACTTTCTTTTCTTTTCTGGTAGAACGACCCCGGAAGGTCATACTCCGCCATTTTGTCTTTTAGTGTGCATGCTTGAGCTTACTCGCCCAACTCCTGAAAGGTGCCAATTACCAGTTACAGATGTTTCCTGTCTATAAGGAGACTGCCTTCCCCTGGTGCTGGTTGCAACCAATTATTATTTTAGAGAGTCAGTTAACAACCACCTGGCCATCACCAGATGGTCACCTGACTTTCCTGGTAGGGGTGTAGGGAGGGTCTTCTCCTGCCCTGCTCATGCCTGACTAACTACCTACTGTAACATTCCCACTTAATTCCAAAGGTATATTTGAGAAAACATCAGATACTCTGACTACAGAACCCATGCTCTTAACTACTGCTTAATAATTAGAAGTTAGAATTGATAGTCTCTTAATGTTCAGGCCCCTAACCAAAATCTATGTTTGAGTGAATGATTTAACCTACCTCAGCAACTGGGTTGAGAAGAAGGTACTTGTGAACTGGAGTAGAGTTTTGAGTTTTTTGTTTGTTTTACTTTTAGTTTTGTTTTTTAAGTTATAAATATTACCAAGATAAAAGGGCAATTAAGACCCAAGAGGTTTATACCATAGTGAGAATGCAATACTTTTGACTTGTACATTTTATCAAAACAGGTATTTTTAGTCATTTAAGAGAGTTATAGAAAGCAATCTAAGTCATCACGCATTGAACACAATTTCAAGCAGTAATCACTCCTCAATGCTAGTTTCCTATGACTGCAGTAAAAACGGAACATAAACTTAGTATTTCAAAATAGCACAAATTTCTTATCACACAGTTCCAGACATCAGAAATCAGGCCTGGGTTAAAGTCAAGGCGTTAACAGGACTGCCATCACTTTCTGCAGTCTCAAAGAAATAATCTGCTTTCTTGTCTTTTCCTGCTTCTGGGGTCCACCTGTAGTCCTTGGCTCACGCTCTCTTCCACCATCTCCAAAGCTAGCAATTGCTTTCTGATTTATATTTCCATCATAGTATCTCCTTCTTTGACTCTTCTGCCTCCCTCTTTTATCTTTCAGGACCCCTTGTAATTGGATTTAAGGCCCACCTAGATAATACAGAATAATCTCCCCACATCAAGATCCTTAACCTAATTACACATGCAAAATTGCTTTTGACAAGTAAAGTAACAAGTCACAAATTCTCAGGATTAGGATGTTGATATCATTGGAGGACTACTATTCCATCTTCTACATAATCTGACAATTAACAACTACATGAAAAAACATGAATCAAGAGGGGAGTTATTGGATTCAATTAATCTTAAGAGACTAATGATTTTAAGAAGCAAAACAAGATATTTACCAACTCTAGATTTTGTTCTCTGAAAAAAAGGCAAGTTAAATTCCAGTAAATTTCCTGAGCAGACTCTAACTTAGTCTGATTTTTAATAAAAACAAGACTCAGTTATCAGTTATATGGCATTTGCAGTACATTAACCAACCTTCCCAGTGAGAATGAGATAAAGTGATAGATAATTTCTTTAAAAAATAAATATATTTTATTTATTAAAGGAGCATGAAGTTATTAAGAACTATTTAAGTCAAATTCTAAAATCCTTAATTATAATTATCAAATAGTTCTTACATTTAAAGCACCAATAAATATGAAGACCATATGAAAAAATTGCAAAAGTACATAGAATAAAATAATTTATGAGTAAAAGCCAGTAGAATAAGTAAGACAACCAAATAACATGGCACTGAGTACCGTTGGGAGGTGATTTTCTCTCCCATTGGCAACATTAGTGAAGGCCAAGTGAAAGTCTTTACTAATGCTCCCCAACAAGCCATGTCGGATGACCTAAAATTCCACTTCCATGTTGGTACATTATAACAAAAGACCAAGTAGTGAGTCTAGACTTGCACCCACTTCCAAGTTCTATCAAAAGGTGCCCATCTCCCTCTCAAATAGAGAGTACAGGAAGGATATCAAAGATAAGTGAATTGGAGACAGGGGTCCTTTATATCTGCATAGGAAGTACTGAAAAGACGCTGGAATGACTCACACCTTAATGTGACTAGTATCAACACACAGAAAGGTTTGAGAACTAAACTACAGTGTAGAAAATCACTCTTTCAGAATGCCTCACAAGTGCTATACAAAGTAAACCAAAATAGCACTGCAAGGGCTGTGGATAGTAAATTGTTATTGGAAATGCAGCTCAAAAGAGGAGGCCAGACTTGCACACTAAAATAAGATGAATCCCTAGTAAAACAGAGGATTTAAATAGAATCTGAAGTCTCATATGCCTAGAACAAAATAGAAAATTACTCATCATACCCCCCAAAAAATGGAAAATTACAACCTGAAAAAACAACAGAGGTCAAAATGCAAATGATTTAGATATTGCAATGATCTGGCAAATATTATGAAGCAGAATTTATAAAAATGCTCCAGTGATCAATTATAAATATTGTTGGAACTAATGGAAAAAATATATAATCTTGGCAAAGGAGTGAAAGAAATAAAATAGAGCCAAGTAGAATTTACAGAACTAAAAAGTACATTACCTGAGACAAAAATTCACTACATTAGCTCAACAGTAGATTAAAAAAAAGAGAGAAAAGAATCAAGAAACTTGAAAAAAGAATAACAGAATTCATCCATTATGAACAAGAGATAAAAAAATAGACTGGAAAAAAATGAAACTAGCCTTAGAGTCCTGCAATAGCAAAAGACCTAACATCAAAGTTCCAGAAGAAGAGATAGAGACAATACCAGTAGACCATACTAAGTTATAGAGGTATATTGTCATATTTAGAACAACTACTAAGATAAACAAAGTAATGTATAGAAGGGTACTGTAAGTAAATCAAGATAGAATTTTAAAAGTATTCAATTAAGAAAAGAGAAATATCAGAAGGAGAAACAGAAGAAATTATTTGTGACTTGTTACCTTAGTCGGCAAGAGTCTTTGCATGTGTGATTAGGTTAAGGGTCTTGATGTGGAGATATTATTCTAGATTATCTAGGAGGGCCTTAAATCAAATTACAAGAAACATTATAAAACACAATAAAATGGTAAGGGGTAGAATCTCAGGCCCCGTAGAATGAGAAACTTGGTTAACTTGCTCTCCCTGTAAAACACTGTAAACATGGTCATGCATCACTCAATGACAGGGATATATCATAGAGTGTACTTACACAAACCTAGGTGGTATAGCTTACTACACACCTAGGGTATATTGTATAGCCAATTGCTCCTAGGCTACAAAACCTGTATACATGTTACTGTCCTGAATACTGCAGGCAATTGTAAAACAAGAGTAAGTATTTGTATATCTAAATATATCTATACCCAGAAAAGGTGCAGTAGAAATGTGGCATGAAAAATTAAACAATGTAACACCTGTATGGTGCATGTACCATTAATGGAGCTTGCAGGAATGAAAGTTGCTTGGGGTGTGTATTAGTCAGGGTTCTCTTAGAGGGACAGAACTAATAGGGTAGATAAATAGATAGACAGATATGATATACATATCATATATATCTATATATCATTTATATCATATATATCTGATATATCATATACCAGATATAGATATATATTTATAAAATATATCTATCTGATATATGATATATATCATATATATCATATAGCTATATCTATATATGGTATATATCATATATATATCATATCATATATAGATATATCATATATAGATATGTAAGATATATAGATATCATATATATCGATATTTATCTATCTTATATATAGATAAATCTATATATAGATATATATCTATATGTCATATATATCATATATGAATATCTATATATCAGACAGATCTGTATATCTATATATCTATATATAGAGATACATAGATCTCTATATCATATATCTATATATTTATATCATATCATATAAGATGTATATAAATATGCAGATTATATATAGATATATACAATATAGATATATGATATATATGATATATAGATATATGATATATATGACATGATACATAGATATATGATTATATATGATATATAGAAAGATATGATATGTATCATATCTATCTAGATATAGATAGATGGTAGTGTAAACCTTCTGTGCAGCCAGTCTATATCTATATCTAGATATAGATATATGATATATGATATATAGATATTTATGATATATATGATATGATATATAGATATATGATATATATGATATGATATATCAATATATCATGTCTATCTATAGCTATATCATTTATATCTATATATAATATGATACAGATATATAGACATATATGATATTATATATAGATATATATGATATATATGATATGATATATAGCTATATCATATATATTTTATAGATATATCAATATATCTATACCTGATATAGATATAGATATATAGATATGATATATATACAATATGATATGATAGATATATCTGTAATATATGATATTTCATGTACATGGGAATTTATTAACTTACAGGGTCACAAGATCCTGTAATAGGCTGTCTGCAAGCTGAGGAGCAAAGAGAGCCAGTCTGAGTCCCAAAACTGAAGGACTTGGAGTGCAATATTCGAGGGCAGAAAGCATCCAGCACGGGAGAAAGATGTAGGCTGGGAGGCTAGGCCAGTCTCCCCTTTTCACATTTTTCTGCCTGCTTTATATTTGTTGGCAGCTGATTAGTTTCTGCCCACCAGATTAAGGGTAGATCTGCCTTCCCCAGTCCACTGACTCAAATGTTAATCTCTTTTGGCAACACCCTCACAGACACACCCAGGATTAATACACTGTATCCCTCAATCCAATCAAGTTGGCACTCATTATTAACCATCACAGGGTGAGTCAATGAATTGCTCATCAATTAATGTGAAGGCCCAGGATATTACTGTATACTACTGTGGACTTTAAAAACACTGTACACTTAGGCAACATTAAATTTATTTTTAAAATATTTTTCTTTCTTCAATGATCAATTAAATTTAATTTTCTGTAACATTTTTACTTTATAAACTTTTTAAATTTTTTAACCCTTGTTTTTAAATAGCACTTGAAGCATAAACACATTGCACGGTTGCACAAAAACATTTTCTTTTTTATATCCTTATTCTGTAAGCTTTTATCTATTTTTATTTATTTGTTTATTTATTTTAAGAGGCAGGGTTTCACTGTATTGCCTAGGCTGGCCTCAAACTCCTGGGCTCAAGATACCTTCCAGCCTCGGCTTCCCAAGTAGCTGGGACTACAGGTGCATGCCACCATACTTAGCTTTCTATTTTAAATTTATTTATTTACTTACTTTTAAAACTTATTGTGTAAAAACTAAGACACAAACACACACATGAGGCTAGGCCTACACAAGGTCAGAATCATCGGTGTCATTGTCTTCCACCTCTACATCTTATCCCACTGGAAGGTCTTCAGGCGGTAATAACATGCATAGAGCTGTCATCTCCTATGATAACAATGCCTTCTTCTGAAATACCTTGTGAAGGACATACCTGAGTGTTCTTCAGGATGTATCACTCTTGTCAGAAATATGTCCATGGTTAGTTGTTTGGTTTATTTCATTGTTTCATCACAGATTTGCTTCATGCACCATAAACACTCTTCTCTATTAATAAATGAGACCTTTTGTTGTTGGAGGTCCATATAACATTTTTAAAAATCTTGTTGAGGTCTTCAAAGGCTTCTGCTAAGCCCTTCACTGCCAGTTTTCTTGGGGGGGTCTTCATCATTTTTGTATTATTGCTTTCAATGAAGCAGACCCTTCAACAGCTTCCATCACTTTCTTCTTGTTCTTCAAGAACATACATCATGGTGGAATGGGGTATGTGTGACTGGAGAGCAATAACTATCACTGAGTTTTCATCTTTGGAGCTCTTAATCACTTTTATTATTTATTTATTTATTTATTTATTTATTTATTTTGAGATGGAATTTCACTCTTGTCGCCCAGGCTGGAGTTCAATGGAACTATCTTGTCTCACCACAAACTCCGCCTCCTGAGTTCAAGCAATTCTTCTGCCTCAGCCTCCTGAGTAGCTAGGATTACTGGTGTGTGCCACCATGCCTGGCTAATTTTGTATTTTTAGTAGAGATGGGGTTTCACCATGTTGACCAGGCTGGTCTCGAACTCCTGACCTCAGTTGATCAGCCCACATCGGCCTCCCAAAGTGCTGGGATTACAGGCATGAGCCACTGGGCCCGGCCCTTAATCACTTTTAATTTTGCTTCCAGGTCAAGCTCTCAACCGTGGCTCTTACTGGCAACATTAGCCGTGGATTTTCGACTCTTAAGGGCCATGATGAACAAAATATCAAGAGATTTAAATCAAGTGCAATAGAAAATGAAATTAAGAGATTCAGTAAAACATAAGATGTAAGAGGTTGCTGCCTGCATAACACAGCATACTGCTTTACAGTACACTTTTTTTAATAAGTAAAAGAAGTACACTCTAAAATAACAGTAAAAGTATATTAAATACACAAACCAGTAACTAATTGTTTTTATTATCAAGTATTAGGTACTGCACATAATAGTATGTGCTATCGGCTTGTTTACACTAGCATCACCACAAACACCTGAGTAATGCATTGCACTATGATATTAAGATGGCTACAATGTCACCGAGCAATAGGGATTTTTGAGCTTCATTATAATGTTATGTGACCACTGTTGTATATGTGATCTGTTGTTGATCAAAACATCATTATGCAGTACAAGACTGTACAACTCAAACAACCTAATAAACAACTATTTTTATTGCAAAACCAATGAAAATAAACAATTTCAGCACTCTAACAATTAATCAAACCCACAGAACAACCTAAAAAATTGTCTGTAAAAGAGAAACTATTAAATCTCAATAAGACAAGAGAGGCTGTAACATTTTTACCTGAGGTTATTCCCACCCTCCCTCTCCAGTTCAGTGGTGCAGGAGTCAAAACGGAATGGTATTTCCGACAATGGAGAGCTCTAACTACTTTTGGAGTTCTGTTAGTGCACAGTCCCCAGAGAACAGTCAATAATTTACTACAGTTCCCTTAGAAATCTCCGTTCTCAGAGTAGGTTGGGTGCTTGACACACAGCTCAGCTTAGTGAGAAAAAAATGCTATGCCTAACCTAGTACATCACACACACACACACAAAAATCAGAAACTGCTGGCAACATCTCAGCTATCTAAGGCTGTGATATCGATTGAGGCAAATAAGTACCTGAATGAGAATTGAAAAGCAAATCCTGGAGAATTAAATGACCATCGGAAAAGCTCCAAAAGATTCCAAGGGATTTAAAATGATGCATATATGTATGACAATATGTACACGCCCAGAAGAGGGCAAAACAGAAGTCATTCAACTCTGACTGACCTTGCCACCCTGTAAAAGCGGGAAGTGAAAGCTAAAGCCTTTCTGAAAGCTCCCTAAAGTGTGAAGACATACTTTCTCACACAGATTCTCTTGACAAAGGGTATAAGTCATTTGGGAAAGGCATTTAAGGAAATCTGGCCAATCACTGGCTGACCACTAAATTTACAATGGCCCAGGTGTGATCACTAGGAATCCAGGCTTAAAATACAAATTACTACTCATAAAAAAAAATCTGGCAGTAATCCCAGAGGCCATACACTAGAGAGAATATATGATTTAGAGAAATAGTCCAGGAGAGTGCTAAACAAATAAGCATGAACAAAAAACAATAGCACAACCATAAGAGCAAAGCCAACAATCACTAATCTTGGGGACATAGGAGTAAGATACCAGAGTTGACATAATATATACTTAAAATTTTCATTTCTGAATAAAAAATTACAAGACAGGGAAAGAAAAAATATATATATCTCATACTAATGGGTATAAAAAGCCACTAGAAAATGGCACTAAGGGATAACTAGATTTTGGACTCAGTAGACAAAGGCTTTTGATCAGCTAATGTAACTATCTTCAAAGACTTCAGGAAATCATGTTTAAAGAATTAAAGGAAAGTATGATGAAATGTCTCCTCAGAGAATATCAATAGAGAGAAATTATTTTAATAGAATCAAATAAAGATTCTGGAGTTGGGAAATACAATAATTGAAATTAAAAATGGACTACAGGGGCTCAAAAACATATTTGAGTGACAAAAGAAAGAATCAGCAAACCTACCTGATGGACAAAAAGAGTAAAGAAAAGAACAGCACATCAGAAACCAGTGGGACACCATCAAGAATGCCAACATATGCATAATGGACACACGGAAGGAGAAAATAAAGAAAAGGGGCAGATTAAGTATTTGAAGAAATAATGGCTGAAATTTTGCTAAGTTTGATGAAAAACACTAATCTACTGGTCCAAATAACCCAACAAATTCAAAATAGTATAAACTGAAAGAGAACCACATCAAAACATACTACAGTCAAACTGAAAAAGTCAAAGACAGGGAGAAAAATCTTGAATGCAACAAAGTACAATAATTTAACAGAAATGAGTTTTTTCAATAAGATTGGCAGCTGACTTCTCATTAGAAATCTTGAACAACGTATGACTATTGTGGGGTGATATCTTCAAAGAATTGAAAGAAAATGACTATCAGTCAAGAATTATAGAAAATTTCCTTCTAGAAAATCTCCTTTATAAAATCTCATTCAAAAACGAAGATGAAATTAAGACGTTGTTAGCATATCAGACTTACAGGAAATACTAGAGATAATCCTTCAGACTGATGTGCAAGGATCATCCACATCAGCCTGATTTCCTTGGCTTCTGGTGAGTACCTCAGGTTGCTTCTACTCCTGGCAGGGAGGTACATATCTGACTTCTAACATACAGAGATCGCGTGGTGATAGAAGAAGCAAAAGAAGGGAAAGGTGCAAGGCTCTTTTTCTCAAGCCGCTCTGGGTGGGGGAGAATGGGTGCGGAGTAAGGGAGGGTGGGAGTATGATCTCATGGGAGTTAATAGAATGAAAACTTGCTTATTATCTCAAGTACAAGGACGATAGCATCAAGCCATTCATGAGGGATCCACCCCCATGACCTAAACACCTCTCACTAAGCTCCCTCTCTACCACTGGGGATCAAATTTTAACATAAGGCTTGGAGAGCCAAATATGCAAACTATAGTAATTCCTTACACATAAAAATCTGCAATAGGGAAATGAATAGAGACAGGAAAGATTAGTAATTGCTTAGGGCTGGTGAAGGAAAAGTAAGATGGAGGGTGTTAGAAGAAGGGTATGTGGTTTCTTTGTGAGGTGATAAAAATGTTCTAAAATTCACTTTGATAATAGCTGTACATATCTGTGGATATTCCAAATCCAATTTGAAATGTACACTTTAAGTGAGTAAATGGTATGGTATGTAAATTGTATCTCAATAAATTTGTTACAAATTAAATTTAAATAAATAAAAAAGAAACTAAATCCTGATTTGAAGACATCTGTATTAGTTTCTTTTGCTACTGCCACAAAATTGTACCACACATTTAGTGCCATAATACATCACAGATTTATTATCCTGCATTTCTGGATGTTAGAAGTCAGATATATGTATCCCTGGGCTAAAATCAAGTTAACAACAGGGCTCTGTTCCTTTTGGATTCTTCAGGAGAAAATCGATGTCCTTGCCTTTTCCAGCTTCCAGAAACTATCTGTATTCCTTGGCTCATGGTGCCTTCCTCCATCTTTAAAGCCAGCAATCTCATCACCTTGACCTCTACTTCTATAATCACATATCCTTCTGTGACTCTGGCCTTCCTCTTACATTTTTAAAGGCATCTTGTGAATTAATTAATGCATTAGCCACCCCTCACCTCCAGATAAACCTGGATCATCTCCCTTCTCAACATCATTAACCTAATTCCATATCCAAAGTTCCTTTTACCACATAGGATAACAAATTCACAGATTTCTGGGATTCACAGAATAGTGCCCTCTACCCACCCCACCATAAAAGGTGGAAACTATTCTGCCTACCACATCTTCTAAATATATCCTTAATAATTAAATTTATCACCTTATATATAAGCCATTTAATTATTAGAGGCCATCTTCAAAAGGAAAGAACATACTTTTATTTGTTTGTTTTGGAGAACTGTTTATTTAGCCATTCGATTTTGACAACAATTAAACAAAAGGCCCAGTTGTCTATCAAGACCTATCAAGAATAATATAAGTGATTTTTATTTCTAGGTTTTTATATACTTTTCTTCCTTAATTAAGCAAGTATTCTTTATATAATTTGTAACATTAATATAAAGGAAGAGAGTGAGAGAAAGGAACAGTTTCAGTCAACCTTAATTAATTCTCAAAGCAGGATTAAAGTGCAAGTTTTATATCAGCATCAAGCAACTAGGGATCTGTATTGATGTCATATAGTTCAGCCTATCACTAGTTCTTTTCTCCAGTCAAACAAAAGCTGTGGTCTTATGTGGTTACTAATAGATTACTTGGTAATGGTAAATAGAAGAACTCCAATTGGATATTAAGACCTATTGATTCTACCTCCTGAAAATCTCTCTATGACATCCACTTCTGTCCTTCAGTAATGCCAACACTATAATCCAGGTCACCCTCCTCTCTTACCAGAGTTATTGTAAAAACTTCTTAATTGGTCTCTTTTGAAGTAGGCTGAATAAGAAGAGCTATCATTTATGGAGCAATTACTATGAGTCAGAAACTCTACTAAGTGCTTTGTATTTATCAGCTCCTATAATCTCCATCACAACCCTATGAGGATGATGCTATTATACCCATCTGCATTTGACCAGTGAGGAATCTGAAAATTTCAAAGAGATTTAGCCACTCTGTGTAAATTGTGGAGAGCAATTGTCTAAAGCCAAAGCACATGCTCCTTAACCTTATATTACAGCCCCATAATCCCAACTGCCCCTCTGCCTTGCCTTGCAAGCCACACTGTAGCTGGAGCGATGTTTCTAAACTACCAGCCTTCTTAACTTTTTGCTTAGATTTTTCCAGAAGTGCATCATTAACCTCAATGTAAAATCCAGATGTTTCCAGAAGTGCATCATTAACCTCAGTGTAAAGTCCAAAGCCCTTAACATAGCACCCAAGGCCTGATATTACCCTTTCCCTGCCTACATTTCAAGCCTCCTCTGATTTCTCTCCCTATATCACACACAGAGCTCCTCTTGTTGAACACATTGGGTTCCTTAATGTGCCTATGCCTTCTTGACTCCACCCCTTTGTTCATTCTGTCCTTGCTGTTGCATGTAATTCGCTCTCCTCTTCTGTCCCCTCCACACATACCACTCTTACTTCAAGACTTATGTCAAGTTACAATTCCTTTCCCAGATATCCAGGCAAAGTTATGCACTTCATTATCCACAATATTTAGTCAATCTCCTATGCTAGGATGTGCTTTTTGTAGTAGGTTTCATTTACCCTTTAGTCGCCTCCGCTAGACTAGAACGACCTGCAGGCAGAGATTTGTTTTACTCACATTTATGTCAACAGTATATTGTATGATGTGTGACACATAGTCATCATATAAGCATGCATTCTCAAAAAGTATGTCATCTAAGAGTAACTGGTTTAGGTTATATGGACATCTATAGATATAACCAAGTTTATAATGTATATACAATTTCAAATAACAAACATTCTAAGAACGATATTTTAACCTTCTCATCCCTTCATTTATGTGTACGCAAATGTGGTAAAAACTCTCTATGATGAACCCCAATATTCTCCACTTCCTAGTATTCTGGCCTTGTGTCATTATGTCCCCTTGACTGTGGGGTGGGCCTACACTGAGATGATTCTAAGGAAAAGAAATAATGGGATTTCACTTCCAAGATTAGATTATATAAAAATAAAATAAAAATTCTAACTTGGATTCTTCCAATCTCTCTCCTCTCTTCCTTTTCTTTTCTCTCTCTCTGAATTAAAGAGTCATTTGTGAGCATCCCGATGGAGCTGATATCTTCAACCAACAGCCACATGAGTGAGCTTGAAAGTGGATCATCTCCCAGTCAAGCCTTTAGGTAACTGCAGCCCCAGTTCACACCTTGATTGAAGCCTTGCAAAGGACCCTGTGCCAGAACCACTCAGCTAAGCTTCTCCCAAATTCTTGACTTACCAAAGTTGTTAAATAAAAATGTTTATTATTGTTTTCAGCCACTAAATTTTGAGGCAACTTGTTATGCAATGTTATAACGAATAGAGCAGATATGAAACCCAAGGACCATCTGTCACAATCTGTGGGAAATGGTGAATAGAGGAACTTCAATTGGATAATAAGACCTATTGATTTTATCTGTGGGAAGGAGACTGAGGAAATAAGAACAAATGGAGTGGAGTAGTCAGGGAAGAAAAGTAGGTAGGGCAATTTAGAAGTGCCAGGTGGAAGACTTTGCCTTTGAAATCTTCTTAAAGAATAATTTATTTTGAGACAGTTTTAAAATTCTAACAAGTAGATATTAATGCATTTGCTCTCTTTTAAAATATAAAGTTCCTCTGGGGGAGCTATCAGCTATTTAACCTCTTGGAAGGAGTGATCTGATTAAATAGTCAAGTGAGCTCTAAAATGTGACTCAGTATGAAGATAGAGTGGAGAGAGGAAGAGAGAATTTGGAAGCATGAAGAGATTTGGCCTGGATGAATGATATCATTGAAAAGTTTGGGCAACAAAAGGGGAATCAGGTAGACGGGGGATGAAGGGAGAGAGCACCAAGTGATGGTAGAGACACTTTGTTCACTGTATGTATGCACTGGAGAAGGTCGTTTTGATATACCCCATTTTCTAATGTCTCCAGAATAAGTTTTCCTTTGATTTTGAGCAACATAGAGAAGTGAGCTATTTTATGCATTCAAGACATTGGTTTGTGTAAGAGTCAGTTTTTGAAACTAGTTTGAGCTAAGAGCTCTTGATCTACATACAAAAGAATTCCTAGAAGGGGCTAAGATTCCCTCTATGACAGTTATTTTTCCCTTATGTTCATAAAGATTCTAAACTCCATATGGCTTGCAATCTGATTCATAGGATGAAAAAAAATCAGATAGGACCAATTTTGTCTCCATTTTTAATCATATATTCAACTTTATTCTAAGCCAAAGAATAAACTCACATTGGTAAGAAAATGAGCATCTTAATTTATTACTTTTTTACTGGGGTGGTGGCACTATCTTATGCCACATCTCTATAAGTAGAACTGCTGTATTAAAATTTACATTTGGATTTCCAACAAACTACAAAACTATAATCATCTGTTAAATTAGTTAAAATAAGTAACGAAATAACATTCATTAGGAGAAATGCACTCACCTAGAGAAGGGCTAAATACTTCGAAGCTGATCATCCAATGTATCGACAGGAGACAAACAGTTCTGTGATGGATATATTCTTGTTGACCTTGTAAAGTGACTGCCACTAAGCCTCCAAATGTAAATATGCTCTTCTTTACTCTTTTTCTAAACAGACAGAAACTAATCTGTCAGCATGTCAGCTTTAACTAGCCTAGATGAAGCCAAACTAATTTAATAGAAACTGTTCAATAGCTTTGACCGACCTCACAGTGTCAGTTAAAGTGGCTCTATGCCCCACTGTCTTTCATTATTCCCAATTCTTTCATTAGAATGCTTGAATACCAAGTAAAATAATATGCTGAGTAGTCAATAGGCCCTACGTTTTTCTCAAGGACATTCTTTTGGTATCAAAAACTGTCAAGTGGAAAAACATGTACTGTGAAGGTGAGAGGACACTAATTAAATACACATAGCTCTAGCCGAAGAAGCATGAGGCACAGCTTGCGGAATGAAAACACTGCCTGCTTGACTGAGGTCACAGCTGTTTACTGGCCTCAGTTCCTAAGCTGCAGTTTTCTCTTGGATATCATTTAACATTCCTGTATTTAGATTAGGCACAGGCCATCTTCAAGGAATGCTTCACAGTTCCAAGTGCAAATATTCTTGTTCAATTAAGCATATTTTATCCTTAGGTCACTGAACTTCTCCACCTCTTTAGATTCAAGTACTGTTTTTAAAGTATTAGAAGTTATTCTGACCTATGCTAGATATGTAATGAGAGCAAGAAATAAACTTTGGTTGGGTAAGCCAGAAAATAAAATAAAGGTTGTTCTTTGGCAGTACTTATAGGGAGGGATAACCCTCCTTATCCATGGGTTCAGTATCTTTGTATTCAAAAAACCATGGATCGAAAATACTGTAAAAAAAAAAAAAAAAAAAATTCACAAAGTTCCAAAAAGCAAAACTTGAATTTGCTGCACGCCAAGTACTGTGTTGAATTCATGCAAATGAAGTGATGTGTAGGAATTACATTAGGTATTATACGTAATCTAGAGATGATTTAAAGTATATGGGAGGATGCACATAGGTTATATACAAATACTCCACCATTGTATATAAGGGACTTGAGCATTTGCGGATTTTGGTAACCAAGGAGTGTCCTAGAACTAATCCCCTACAGATACTAAGACAGGATTTTATAGTGTAATGATGCTCTAGAGTCGAGAAAACTTCTTTTGAAACCCTTAATAATATTTAATCATGGGCATGTCTATGCCTCAGTTTCCCCATTTTTTAACAGGCTAATGGTAATAAGTTTCCTAACCTCTCAGAGTTACTGTGAAAACTAAAAGAGAAAACACCTGTAAAACTTTTAGCACAATGCCTGGCACTCAGTATGTTCTCTAAAAGCTGTAACTACTAGTATAGGTTGGAATTTAAAAACAGCACCTTGAAACAGGACATTCCAGATGGCGCTTCCTCTTTTTAAGTTAAATCTACCTTTTACCTCTGCCTTAAACACTCCACCTTTGGTGTAACTGACCTAAAAACGGTTGGTTTGATCATCTTTAAGCATCACAAGGCCAGTGGCTTTTTTCCAACCTAAAATAGCTCCTAAAATTTGACCATTTTAGAGGCATAGCAATCTGACTTCATAAAGTCTATTACAGAAGAGTGACTTATAGGTGAAAATAAGATATAGCTATGCTAGACGTTTTGATTATATTTATATTCTGATTCTCAAGGAAGAAAATATCTTTAAAATAAGCTCTGTATTGAAGAAACAATACAAATTATCAAACACAAAATACATTTCTGTGCTCCGGAAGCCAAGTATAGCCAAAACACGATTGTATAGGTTATGTCTGTCCATTTTCAATTCAGGGTAACCAACACCAACTATAAGCAAAATACAGCCAACACTTCCCAGTCCTCCTCCCTAAACTCCCAAATGCACACTGGATATTTTACAAACCATTTGCCTGTTATTTAATGTATCCAAATATAAACCCGTTTATCTGTTAGGTCAGCATACATTGCCATGTTATTTATAAAGTTGATCCCTAGTAAAGACATTCTGGATGAAGAAGTATATCATAAGAATGTGATGTTTTGACTAACAAAAGTGGCAGATATAATTTCTCATGAAGGATTACTCTAGTTTACTTTAGAAAAGTGGTGAACATTTACTCTCTTCTCTGATTCTTGAATTAAGCTTTCTTTTTTTCCCAAAGTATCAATGGTTTTCTTATTTAAGAAGAATGCAGTTTTATCTGTATACTCTGAATTTTAAAATATTGCATAAATTTTAAGAAATAAGAGTAAATAACTTAGAATATGCCACTCAGAGCACTCAAAGTTAAATGCTGTTAACATCTTACTCATTTACCTTCCATATTTTTTAAAGATACATTTACATGTAAGAATATATTTGCAGAGAGTTTAAACGAATGCGCTTATTCCATAAACATACGTATTTTAACATTTTTTTTCAAATTAACGATAGACTTGAGACATCTTTTCGTGAATGCACTCATAAAACTACATCATCACTTTGGCCCTTTACTTTTGTTTTTGTTTTTGTTTTTTTTGAGACGGAGTTTCGCTCTTGTTGCCCAGGCTGGAGTGCAATGGCGCGATCACGGCTCACCGCAACCTCCGCCTCCTGGGTTCAAGTGATTCTCCTGCCTCAGCCTCCCGAGTAGCTGGGACTACAGGCATAGGCCTCCACGCCCAGCTATAGGCCTTTACTTAAAAAGATATGTGGAATACTAAAAAGCTGAACTCATACAAGTAGGGAATAGAATGTGGTGGTTACCAGAGACTGAGGGATGTAGGGGTGGTTGGGGCAAGGAAAGGCACTGATTATACGGAGCAAAGTTTCCGTTTTAAACATGGGGAATAAGTTCTGGTGATCTATTGCACAACATGGTGACTACAGTTAAAAATAATGTATCCACACGGAGCAGTGGCTTGCGCTTGTAATCCTAATACTTTGGGAGGCCAAGACGGGCGGATCACCTGAGGTCAGGAGATCGAGACAAGCCTGGCCGACATGGTGAAACCCCATCTCTACTAAAAATACAAAAATTAGCCAGGATTATGCCTGTAATCACAGGTACTCGGGAGGCTGAGGCAGGAGAATTGCTGGAATCCAGGAGGCAGAGGTTGCGGTGAACCCAGATTGTGCCACTGCACTCCAGCCTGGGCAACAAAGCAACACTCTGTCTCAAAAAAAGAGAAATATTATGTATCCTGTATTTCAAAATTTAATGAATTTTAAATATTCTCACCACAAAGAAATAATGAGTATGTGATGTGATGAATATGTTAATTAGCCTGATTTGATCTTTCCACAATGTATTCATGTACCATAAAGATGTAAAAGTATTATCTGTCAATTAAAAATTAATTTTAAATAAATAAATTAGAGAACATGTAAAAACGGCTTCTTATTTTCAAGACTATTGTTTCAAAATATTCTCCTCCTAAATTTCTGATGTAATTTCTACTTTCTGTATTTTATATAGTTCACATCTCCTTTACTTTTATACTCTAACACTTTGGCTATGGCTAAGGTTTTATAAAGCAATACCCAAATACAGACAGAACCCTAAACCAATTTTAATATCAGTAAAAAAATTGAAAACGTACCTGTCATGTATTAAAACAGCTAATTAGATTTTACTATGTAGCAAGTACCATGCCAAAGTTTTTCACAGATTAATTCATTTAATCTTTTCAACAGTCATGTAAGGTAAGTAGTATCCTCATTTAACAGATGAGGAATCAGAGTTTAAACAACTTGCCAGCAGCCAGATGGCTAGGAAGTTGTGGAGCCAGAATTTAAACCAAAATAGCTTGAATTCAGAGCCCACATGCATAACAACTCTGCCTTAGTGCAAAAGATAGCTGCACAACAGTATGCAAATGAATGAGGCATGATCTGCAATATAAAACAATAAGTGATAACCGAACATGGTGGTGCGTACCTGTAGTCCCAGCTACTCAGGAGCCTGTGGTAGGAGGATCCCTTGAGCCCAAGGGTCCCAGGCTAGCCTGGGCAAAATAGCAAGACCCTGTTTCTAAGGAAACAATTTTTAAGAGTCAGTAAGTGGTATTGTGAAGTCCACTACAGTGAAATTTCAAAGAAGATTCTGTAATGTGTCCTAAAGAATAATAACATATTAGATGCAAGTTTTCTGAAGAAGAAAGAGTACCTATCTCATTCCTACTTTGCCCTCATAGTAATGCACTGTTTCTGCTCATGTGTGAGTTTCCAAGTTACAGGTTGGTTTTTGGTTTGTTTTGCAAGAACAGCTAATAGCTGCCAACTTCTCGACTTGTCAAAATTGTATATTTTAGGTATCTTGGTTGGGATATAGCAAGCTTAAGAAATAGGAAGAAAAGGGATTTATACATTTTGTGTTAATATCATAAGTGAAAATGCTGCTGTATACACTGCACATTGAAATCTAAGTGCCTCAACAAGATTAGAGTACACAAATAGTTTTAATCATCCACTTTTAATGTTACTAATAGTTCTCTTTATTTTACTGTAGCTGAAGTGAAATGCACTATTATTTTTCACACTTGATAGCTAAAAGATAAAGAGACAAGGGAGGAGAAATTTCAATAAGATTTCAAGAAAATGCCTAAAAATTATGACCTCCAATGCTTATATTAAATGTTCTAACCCCAGTACAAATGAACACATTTTTTTTTCTGGATGAAATCTGATAGCCTCTAGCTATTACTAAAGCTTAGCGGATATTGGATATATCAAGCATGTCACTGAGATCTGTGAATAATAAAAACAGGATTCAGATACAGAAACATTAATGAAAAAGCCTATAGCAAGATTTTTCTTAAAAAAAGACGGTATAATTATAAATAAAAAATTAAATATGGGCACAGTTAAAGAAGATATTAGAAAGGTTTTTTAAAAACCTTATGTCAGTAAACTTGAAAAGTTAGATGAAATGAAAAACTTCCTGGAAATATATAAATTACCAAAACTGACTCAAGAAGAAATAAAAGTGTGTGAATATTTAAGTTAGTATGACAGAAATTAAAGCAGTTACTTAAAAACTTCACACAAATTAAGCACCAGGCCCATATAAAATTTACAAGCAAAACTTTCAAGGAACTTTTCAATATTATGCAAACTCTTCCAAAAAATAGAATAAGAAAAAATATTACACAACTTATCATGTGAGGCTGGTATAATCACGATAATAAATTCAAAGAAGGATAGGAAGATAAAACACAAGTAAACGTGATTTCAATTATGACTACAGATGCTATAATCCTAAACAAAAAGATAGCTAAATCTTACAATGTATGAAAAAGAAAACACACCATGATCAAACAAGATAATACATAATATTATATGTAATAATTAGAGGATAAACAGTAGTTTCCAATAGCACAAAAATATGCAATAGTTAGGTAAAAGTCTAACAAAATACATGAATAGCTACATGTTAAAAAACACAAAACACTGATGAAACAACCAAAAATACCTTAAAGTTGTTCATATGTTGGAACACTCAATATTTTCAAGATGTAAATTCCCTAAAAGTGATCTGTAATTGCAATGCGATTCTGATAAAATTATTTGAAAAAATATTTATAGAAATCAACAAGCTTATTCTAAAATTGATATTGAATAGCAAAGGAATTAGAATAGCTAAAACATTTTTGAAGTTCATAAAGTTGGAAAACTTTAACTGTCTTATTTCAAGACTGCTGTAAACCAAAGTAATCAAGACAGTATGGTGTTGATGAAAGGAAAAATACGTAGATTAATGGAGCATAATAAAGATTCCAGAAATAGATTCACAGGTAAATATCCAATTAATTTTTGACCAAGGTGCAGCAAATAGTGTTTGAATTATTGGAAAGCCATATCCCAAACAATGACCCTTAATTCATATATCCCACTACACATAAAATGTAAGTCTAAATATATAACAAACCTAAATGTAAAACCTAAATTATAAAACATCTAGCTGAAAATATAACGGAAACTCTTCATGATCTCGGGTTAGGCAAAGATTTCTTAGACATGACACCAAAAGCAAAATCTATAAAATAATGGGTACACTGGATTTCATCAATATTTGAACTTTTTTCCTGTATTGGGGTAAAAATAAATAAATAAATAAATAAATAAATAAACGAACAGAAAAACAAATAAGTAAATGATTTGAAAACTTCCACTCTTTGAAACAGAATGAAAAGATAATACAGACTAGGAGAGCAAATTTGAAGAACACGTAACTGATAAATGATTGGTACCTAAAATATATAAAGGATTTTTAAAATTAAAAAAATTATAAAACATAAAGAGGAATGAAAAGTGGGCCAGATATTTGAACAGATACTTCAGCAAAGAAGATAAATAAACATCAGATAAGCACATTGCTCTACTTTGGTTGGTTTTACCTCTCCAAATCTCATGCTATAATTTGATCTCTGATATTGGAGGTGGAGACTAATGAAAGCTGTTTTGGTCATGGGGCAGATATCTCATTAATGGCTTTGTTCAGTCCTTTAGGTAATAAGTGAGTTTTCACTCTACTAGCTCCCTCAAGAGCTAGTTGATAAGAAAGAGCCTGATATCTCCCTTCCTCTCTCTTGCTTTCTCTTGGATGTGATAACTGCACATGTGGACTCCTCTTCCTCTTCTGCCATGAGTGGAAGCAGCCTGAGGCTCTTGCCAGATGTATATGCTGGTACCACGATTTTATACAGTCTAAAGAACTATGAGCCAAATAAAATGTTTTTCTTTTTAAATTACCCAACCTTAGATATTCCTTTATAATAACACAAATAGGACTAAGACAGACATGAAAAAAAATGTTCAATATTGTTAGTCATTAGGAAAAAGCAAATTAAAACTTCATGAGAAACTGGTACATGCATATTAAAATAAAATTTAGAAATAAAATAGCAAGTGCTAGTAAGTATTCAGAGCATGTGAAATTCTGTCAAAGATAAAGTTAAAGCATTGAAACTAGGTTTTATTCAGCAACTACTAGAGACTGGGGGAAAGAGTTAACCTGTCTTTAAATTTTTCCAGAGGTGACTGGCCTTTTAAAGGAATAACAAGGCAGTAGGGATGGGAGAGAGATCAGGGTTGAATTGAAAAATAACCAGGGGTTGTTCTGTGTAAATGTGATTTGGCCAGCTGTGTCTGCTAACTGGCAATTATGGAAGTCAGGATTCTATCCTCCCATAGAAACTGAGAGACAGAAGCTCCATCTTTCCTGATGATTACATTTCCAATGAATGGCTTTGAGATCCTTGATAAAGACATTCTAGAGATACATGTACATCTCAAAGGGAGAGAGAAAGGATTCACAATTTTAAGTCCTTTGTAGTAAATGCTCTAAGAAAGGGAGGTCAAGGGCATATCGTCAACTGTTGGCTAAAAAAACAGAAAATTCTGAGCTTTCTCAGGCAGGAATTTTAATGTGGGGCTGGGGTCATCTTAAGGACATAACTTTGCACTGCTAGAAGACATGCTAGAAAGCTAGTCATCACTTAGTGCAGAGGTTTGGATGAAGTCATGTGCCCTGAGTTAATGCAAAACTACAGTCTCCTTGGAAAGCAGTTTGACACTTTCTTTTATAAAGTTGAAACATGCACTATTAGTTGGGCATGGTGGTGCATGCTTGTAATCCCAGCTACTCAAGAGGCCGAGGTGGAAGAAGGATAGCTTGAGCCTCAGAGATCTAGGCTGCAGTGAGCTGTGATTGTGCTGCTGCACTCCAACCTGGGCAACAGCATAAGACCCCGTCTTTAAAAAAGTGAAATATACACTTACCATACAACCCTGCAATCCTACTCCTAAGTATTTACCAAAGAGATATAAAATATATTTTTGTTAAAAAACCTGCATGTGAATACTTTAATGGCTTTATTCTAGCCCAACACTAGAAACAATTGGTAAATGAATGAGTATGATGCGTGGTACATCCAAACAATGGAATACTACTCAGTGAGAAAAATGAATGCACTACTGTTGCACACAGCAATGTAAACAGACCTCAGATGCATGTTGCTAAGTGAAAGAAACCTGACTTAAAAGGCTACTATATGATTTCATTTAAATCGTGTTTCAAAAAATGCAAAATGATAAGCCTTCTGGTTTCCAGAAGCAAGAGTTGATTGTAAAGGGGCATATAAGGGAATTTTGGAGGGTGATTGAACTCTCTTATATCTTAATTTTGGTAGTGCTTTTGAAAACTCATAAAATCATATAACAGTGGATTTTAATCGATGTCATTTATGCCTCCATAACCCTGACTGAAAAACGGGTGAATTTACAAATGTCAATTCTACATTTGCATACATGTGCAAACAACTAGAAAGTACAATTTTCTTAAAAGACAATACTTACAATAGCAACATAAACTATAAAGTACTTGTCAGTAAATCTCACAAAATATATGCATGGCCTAAATTTTAAAAAGTATTAAAAGGCATTGAAATATATTACATACGACAAACAAACAGAGAAATATCACATGTTCATTAAATAGAAGACATCCTTGTAGGTATGTCTGTTCTCTCCAAATTTATCTATAATTGAATTTTAATGCAACTCCATTCAAACCCCAGCAGGGTTTTCCTGTAGAACTTAATAAACTTACTAAAATTTAAATACACATAGAAAGAGTAAGAATAGAGATAATACCATACCAGATGTTAGGTATAATTTTGATGCTATAATAATCAGGACACTGTGGTGTTACTGGAACAGAAAATTTTCCAAAGGAATATAATAGAGATCCAAAAACAGACCCATGCATACATGAAATGGTGATTTATGACACAGTTAGTGTTTAAAGATAAGTTTAGGTGACCAGGTGCAGTGGCTCACTACTATAATCCCAGCACTTCGGGAGGCCGAGGTAGGCAGATCACAAGGTCAAGAGATCAAGACCATCCTGGCCAGCATGGTGAAACCCCGTCTCTACTAAAAATACAAAAATTAGCTGGGTATGGTGGTGTGCGCCTGTAGTCCCAGGTACTCGGGATGCTGAGGCAGGAGAATCACTTGAACCCAGGAGGCAGAGGTTGCAGTGAGCCAAGATCACACCACTGTACTCCAGCCTGGTGACAGAGAGAGACTCCATCTCAAAACAAAACAAACAAACAAACAAAAGAGAAGATAAATTTGGGCACGTTTAAATGCTAAAGAGTTTATTTGAGCAGACAGAGATTCATGAATTGGGCAGCACCAGACAACAAGCAGTTGGGGCTCTGCCAAAGAGGTACAAGGGGAAAACTTTCATAAGGTAGTCTGCAAAATAAGATTTTAAAAAATATATATGTATACATATTTCATTATTTAAAGTGAGACAGTAGCCTTAAAATCCCAAGTGAGAGATTAGTTTATGATTGGTTCAGCTTACGTTTTCCTGTCTTAGGCTATGACCACCTACACAGAGATGAGCACTGATTTCTTTACATATAAAACAAGAGTACTGGAGCCACCTCAGCCTCATCACCTCCCAATTAATTTTTTTAAACAGTTGCATAGAAGTCCAGTGGGAAAGAAGAAACCATTCAATAAATGGACCTGAAAAAGACTTATCCATGTGGAAAAAATGAAATTGCATCCTGTCCTCATTCTATAAATAAAAATAAATTTCAAATGTATTTCATATGTCATTGTCAAAAGTAAAATTTTAAAACTTTTAGCAGAAAATATGAGTAAAGAACTTCGTCTTTTAACTTCAAGCATTTCTTATATATTGCTCAAGAGAGTATAAATAAGTATACATGTAGAAAAAGATCAATATTACCTTGTAAGTTTAAAATTCACATACCAAACAATGTAGCAATTCCATATATACACATTTATATGTTCACACATATTATACAACAGCAACATTTCATAACTAGTGGTATTTGAGGAGGTTCATTTAATTATTGTTAATTTTAAAAATAACATTTCATTAAAATATTTCCCTAACAGCTGAAGACCCCATGTCAATATGGAGTAAGCATATGTGGCAGTTAGAGGAGAACAGATAAGCATATTCATCACGTCCACAACCCAGATTATTGAAAAGTTTATTGTACATTTGAACAATTCTTGCTTTGGCAATGGTTTTGGATGTTGTTTTATTTTAAATGTTTTTTTATTCTTAGTCACATTGTTTTCAAAAATTTGAACTTATATTGGCCAATACTTACATACATGTAGCATAAGAATCAGTAGTGTTCAAAGGCAAAGGGAATAGGGAGCATAATACTGATAACAGGTACATAAATTTGCTTTGGGATCATCTCCATAAACCCATACATTGAATCTATCTAATTAAAATTCTTATTCAGCAGGTTAAGATACTTGGAAAACTTTTTTAGACACACCCTGAGCAGAAAGGGAACCCACTGCCTTGAAGGGAAGAACCCATTCCTGGCAGGAAAGGTTGCCTGCTGAGTAAAGAGCCCTTGGGTCCTGAATAACCAGCAGCCACAGGGAGTATGCAATGGGCCTTGGGCTCTGAGACATGTTGGCTTCGGGGGGTACCTGGCACGTTCCAGGCTGTGGTGGCTATGGTGCAAGCTCCTTTTGTTTGAGAAAAGCAAAGAGAAAAGTAAAGGAGACTCTGTCTTGCACCTTAGGTACCACCTTGGGCACAGTGGGGTAGAACAACAAGTAGGCTCTTAAAGTCCCCGAGTCCAGGCCTTGGCTCTTGGACAGCATTTCTGGACCTACCTTGGACCAGAGGGGAGTTCACTGCCCTAAAGGGTGAGTCCCAGTCCTGCAAGCATTCAACATAAGCTGATGGAAGAACTGTTGGTCTATAATCAAGCGTCAGTGGTGGCCTGGTAGAACACCCTGTGGACAGGTAGTGGTGGTGGCCACAGGGAGAGGCCTGTAGAAACTACAGGGAAGAATGGGCAAAACTTTGTATTGTGGTTTGAGTACCAGTTTAGCCACAGTAAAATTGAGGTTTACTCAATTTTGGTAAATTCCTAAGGTTTTAGACTCCAATCCCTGGTTCTCAGAAATATTTTTGGACAGACCCAGCACCTGGGGGAGCTCATCAATCTGAAGAGAAAGGTCTTGGCTAAGGCCCAGTGCTGTGTTGGCTTCAGGTCTGACCCAACACAGTCCAAGTTGTGGTGGCCACAGAAATGCTTCCATCACCATACCATTAAGTCCAGTGGCTCAGCAGAAAGACAGGCTCTATTTTTTGGGTAGAGAAAGGAAGGGAAAAGAATAAGACCCTCTGTCTGGTAAGTCAGAGAATTCTTTGAGATCTTATCCAAGGCCATCAAGATGGAGGTACCTCTATGAGTCTGCAAAAATTGGGCTCGGGGCCCAAGTCCCTGTGAATACCTGAAAAGTCTTCCCAAGAAAGACAGGCACAAACAAGCCCAGACTGTAAAGACTACAATAAATACCTAACCCTTTAATGCCCAGACACCAAGGAACATCTACAGGCATTAACACCATACAGGGTGAACTAACTCCAACAAATGAACTAAACAAAGAAGAAGCGGCCAATCTTGAAGAAACAGAGATATGTGACCTTTCAGACAGAAAATTCAAAATAGCTGTATCGAGGAAACTCAACTCTAAGATAACACAGAGAAGGAATTCAAAATATTACCAGATATATTTAACAAAGAGATGAAAATAATTAAGAAGAATCAAGCAGAAATTCTGGAGCTGAACAATTGAACTGACATACTGAAGAATGCATCAGAGCCTCTTAATAGCAGAAATGATCAAGCATAAGAAAGAATTAATGAGTTTGAAGACAAGCTATTTGAAAATACAGTCAGAGGAGACATAAGAAAAAAGAATAAAGAACAATGAAGCAAGCCTACAAGATCTAGAAAATAGCTTCAAAAGAACAAATCTAAGTTATTGGTCTTAAAAAGGAAGTAGAGAAACAGGTATAGGCAGAATGTTTATTCAATGGGAATATCTCAGAGAACATTCCAAACCTAGAGAAAGATACCAACATTCAAGTGCAAGAAGGTTGTACAACACCAAGCAGATTTAACTCAAAGAAGACTACCTCAGGGCAGTTAATAATCAAACTTCCAAAAGCAAAGCTGATGATAATGAAAAGACCCTAAAAGCAGCAAGGGAAAAGAAGTAAATAGCATACAATGGAGCTCCAATACGTATGGCAGCAGACTTTTCAGTAGCAACCTTACAGGCCAGGAGAGAGTGGCATGACATATTTAAAGTACTGAAAAAAATTTTATTCTAGAATTGTATATCCAGACAAAAATATCCTTTAAGCATGAAGGAACAATTAAGACATTCACAGACAAACAAGTCACAGCGATTTTGTCAGCACCAAAACTGTCTTACAGGAAATGTTAAAGAGAGTTTTGTAATATAAAAGAAAAGTACATTAATGAGAAAGAAGAAAGAAATCATCTGAAAATAAAAAACTCACTGGTGATAGTAAGCACAGAGAAAAACATGAAATATAATAACACTGAAATTGTGGTGTGTAAACTACTCTTATCGTAAGTACAAACACTAAATGAAGAACCAATAAAAATAATAACTACATCAACTTTTCAAGACATAGTACAATAAGACACAAATAACAAAAAAGATGAAAAGCAATGGACAAAGTAAAAGTGTAGTTTTTATTAGTTTTCTTTTTGTATGTTTGCTTGTTTATTTGTGCAATCAGTGTTAAGTTGTTGTCAGTTTAAAATAATGGGTTATGAAATATTTGCAGGCCTCAGTGTAACCCCATATCAGAAAACATAAACTGGATACACAAAAAATAAAAAGAAAGAAATTAAAATATAAAAAAATCACTTCACTAAAACAGTAAGAAAGAAGACTGGAAATAATAAAACACAGAAAACAAATTAATAAAATCACAAGAGTAAGTCCCTACTTATCGATAATAACATTGAATGTAAATGGATTAAACTCTACAATCAAAGGACATAGAGTGACTGAATGGATGAAAAAACAAGACCCAATGATCTGTTGCCTACAAGAAATGTACTTCACCTGTACATCAAAGAGTGATATAGAAAAATGTGTATAGCTTTGCTCAGATAATAAATACTTGAGACAATCCAAATATCCTTCAACAGTGAAACACATAAATTGTGGTATATTCAAAAAGCTAAATATGATAGTGAAAATGAATTACCTCTATTTGTATTAATATGGATGAATTAATAACATATTAGTCAAAAAAGTAAGCCACAGAGGAATAAATAGATGTGATATTTAATATTATATGTCAAATTAGCTGGGCCACAGAGTGATCAAATATTTGGTCAAACATTAGTCAGGTGTTTCTATGAGGGTACTTTTGGACATGATTAACATTTGAATTGGTAGATTTTGAGTGAAGCAGATTGCTTTCCATAATGTAAATGGGCCTCATCCAATCAGTTGAACGTATAAATAGAACAAAAAGGCTGCCCTCCTCCAAATAAAAGAAAATGCTCCAGCAGAGCAGACTGTCTTCAGACTTCATCTGCAGCATCATCAGTTCTTTCTGGTTCTATAGCAGATGGCATTCAGACTCAAACTGGAACATCAGCTCTCCTGAGTCTCCAATCTGCTGCTATTTGGACTGAAACTGAAGCATTGGCTCTCCGGGATTTTCAGTTGCTGGCCCACCCTGCAGAATTTGGGATTACCAGCCTCCATAATTGTGTGAGTCAAATCCTTATAATAAATTACTTTCTATATAAATTCATATCCTTTTAGTCCTGTTTCTCTACAAAACCTGGACAAATAAAATGTAGTAGGATTCCATTTATACGAAGTCCCAAAATAAGAAAAATAAACAGTATGTTATTTTGGGATATATACACAAATGGCAATTACTATAAACAAAAACAAGGCAATGATTAAAACCAAATTCACAACAGTGGTTACCTCTTTGGGGAAAGCAGGAGGGTATAATCAGACATAGGCCCACAAGGGCCTTCCAGAGTACTGGTAATACTCCATTTCTGAACCTGGATGTCAAGTACATAGCCATTTTTCAATATATTCTTTAGCTTATAGAGATGTATTTCATACAGCAATACCCCAATGCATATACGCTCACACACACATGCACACACACACACACTTTTAAAAAGCATATAAAAGGAAGCATTACAAGAAAATATAGGATAACATTTTTTGTAATCCTGGGATAATCCTGGGATAGGGAAGATTTTATTAAACTAGACAATAGATCCCAGAAACTGTAAAGGAAAGGGATAAAAGACTTGAATATATAAAACTGGCAGATTATTTATGATATTATACACTGTTGGTGGGAGTGTAACTTAGTTCAAACGTTCTGGAAAGCAGTGTGGTGATTTCTTCAAAACCTAAAAACAGAACTACCATTATATCCAGCAATCCCATTACTGGGTATATACCCAAAGGCATATAAATCATTCTACCATAAAGATACATGTACACATATGTTCACTGCAGCACTATTCACTATAGCAAAGACATGGAAACAATATAAATTTCCATCAACGGTAGACTGGATGAAGAAAATATGTACATGTGCACCATGGAATATTACCTGACCATAAAAAAGAACAAGATCATGTTCTTTGTAGCAACATGGATGGAGCTGGAGGCCATTAACCTCAGCAAACGAATGCAGGAACAGAACATCAAATATCACATGTTCTCACTTATATGTGGGAGCTAAATGATGAGAACACATAGACACAAAAAGGGGGACAACAGACACTGGGGCCTACCTGAGGGTGGAGAGTGGGGGAAGGAAGACAATCAGAAAAATTAACTATTGGGTACTAAGTTTAGCACCTGAATAATGAAATAATCTCTACATCAAATCTCAATGATACAAGTTTACCTATATAACAATCATGTGCATGTACCTGTGAACCTAAAATAATAATTTAAAATATCTCTGGGATTTAAGATATCTATTTAATTTTCTTTTTTTGACAAGACTAATCCATAAAATGTGCAACATGGAAGTATTTGAAATGTAGTTCACAGTAGAAAAAGAATGGTTTATTTTATTTGCTAATATACTAAAATGAATAATAGTTTTAAAAACACACAAAAATAGCATGCGTTTAACCTAAAAAAGAAAAAAAAAAGAAGAAGAAGAAGAAGAAACCAGGCAGGGGAAAGAGAAGAGGAAGATACCTTTACTACAGAGGAACAAAGATAAAAATTACAATAGGCTTCTAATGTAAAACCCTGCAAGCAAAAAGAGAGTGAAATGAAATATTGAAAACATTGAAAGAAAAGAAAAATAATAAGATAAAACTATTTTCAACATGTATATTACAGCCAAGCATCAAAGCTTAGTATCCTCAAAAATAAGTAAGTACCTACAAAGTGATGAGAAAAAACAAGCCATCAGGAAAAACAAATGAACAAACAACATAAATAAGCCTTCTAAAGAAAAATACACTTGGCCATTAAAGATAGGAAAATATGTTCGGTCTTACTAGCAATCAAAGGAAATGCAAAGTACAATTAGATAGCATATGTTTGTTTTTTTCCTTCTAATTGTAAAAACTGTAACAATATTTCAGTTGGCTAGGTTGTACAGAAATGGGAATTTCGACACAGGACTTGTTGGGGTATGATTTTCAAGGGCAATTTGTCAGTATCCTTTAAAGTTAAAAGTGGGCATACCCTTAAGCCCAGAAATTCTGCTCTTGAGATTCTGTTTTATGAAGAAATGTTTGCACTGTGTCCAAAGATACATTTATAAGGTTGTTCACTGCAGCATTCATTGTTTTTATTTAACTTTTATTTAAGTTCTGGGGCACATGTGCAGGCTTGTTATACAGGTAAATTTGTTTCACGTGGGTTTGTTGTACAGATTATTTCATCACCCAGGTTTTAAGCTTAGTAACCATTAGTTACTTTTCCTGATCCTGTCCCTCATCCCACCCTCCACCCTCAAGCAGGTTGCAGTGTGTGTTGTTCCCCTTTATGTGTCTATGTGTTCTCATCATTTAACTCCCACTCATAAGTGAGAACATGTGGTATTTGGTTTTCTATTCCTGAATTAGTTTGCTAAGGGTAGTGATTTCCATCTCCATCCATGTTCCTGCAAAAAACATAATTGTGTTCCTTTTTATGGCTGCATACTATTCCATGGTGTATATGCACCACATTTATTTATTCAGTTTACCATTGATGGACATTTAGGTTGATTCCATGTCTTTGCTATAGTGAGTAGTGCTGCAACGGACATATATGTGCATGTCTCTTTATAATACAACAATTTATATTCCTTTGCTATATGCCCAATAATGGGATTGCTGGGTCAAATGGTAGATCTGTCTTTAGGTTTTTCGGGAATTGCCACACTGTCTTCCACAGTGTCTGAACTAATTTACACTCTGAACAACAGTATGTAAGTATTACTTTGTCTCCACAACCTTGCCAGCATCTATTATTTTTTGACTTTTTAATAATTAGCCAGTCTAAATGGTGTGAAATGGTATCTCATTGTGGTTTTGATTTGCAGTTCTCTAATGATCAGTGATGTTGAGGTTTTTCTTTTAATATGCATGTTGGTCACATGTATATCTTCTTTTGAAAAGTGTCTGGTCATGTCCTTTGCCCAGTTTTTTTATGGGGTTATCTGTTATTTTTTTTTTCTTGTGAATTTGTTGAAGTTTCTTATGAATGCTGGATATTAGACATTTGTCATATGCATAGTTTGTAAACTTTTTCTCCCATTCTGTAGGTTGTTTATTCACCCTGTTGATAGTTTTTTTTTGGTGTACAGATGCTCCTTCATTTAACAAGATCCTATTTGTCAATTTTTGCTATTGTTGCAATTATTTTTGGTATCTTCATCAATAAATCTTTGCTCATTCCTATATCCAGAATGGTATTGCCTAGGTTGTCTTCCAGGGTTTTTATAGTTCTACGTTTTACGTCTTTAATCCATCTTGAGTTTTTTGTTTGTTTGTTTTTGTATATAGCATAAGGAAGAGGTCCAGTGTCAATCTTCTGCATATGGCTAGCCAGTAATCCTAGCATCATTTATTGAATAGGGAAACACTGCTACATTTTCCCAAATAATTTGCTTTGTGAGGGATGGCTGAGAATGAACCTTTTGGGGATGTTAGAAGGGAAGGAATAAATAACTTACAGTCCTGTCTTTTACACCCGAGTTCAGGAACAAGTGAGAGAAAGAGATCACAATCATGTCTATTCATGATAAATGCGGAGGACAGGACTTGACTTATATAAGCAGTCATAATGGACTTTCTAATATTTTATTCCTGAGGAAGATAAACCAACTGATCCAGACACAGTCACAGCTAGATAACTAAAGTCCTCCACACATGCACACACCAGAGAGTACCTCCATGGAAAACCAGGTCCCAGAAAGCATTAAGCCAAGTATTTATTTCTTCTTGTCAATTCACCAATCAGGGAAATCACTCCACCTCCTCTAGGGAGGAGCGAATGAAAAGGTAAAGAGTGTACTTTCTGTGTTTCCATTTAGAAAAAAAAAGAGTGGAAAGTTATTCCCTTCTATGATACTATGAGGCGTGGGGAATAAGAGTTTCACTTGCAGATCTCTCCAGTGAGTCTTGATTTGGTTGTGTACTCTTCTGTTGGTTGAGCATGCTTCTCTGGTGGTAGATGCAGATGCAAGTCTACCCTGGTTTGGAGGAACTTCTACTTAAATGATCAGTTATCCTCACAACCATTCTAAAAGGTATGTAAGATATTCATATTATTTCCATTTCACAAATAAGGTATTAGGGGTCCAGGGACATAGAATAATTTACTGTGTGACAGGATTGGGACTAGACCAACAGAATCCTGTGTAAAGCTTTTATGCAAATGCATGAGTTATTTCTTTCATTTAACTTCCCACTGTCTTACTTATTCACTCTGATTTATTCACTTATTCATTTATTTATCACTCTTTAATGTGTCAAACATGGAAGCACATATTAGATTTATTCTGTATGTATTTCAATGCAGAAATTTGTTGTGTTAAAAGTTTGTGACTTGACTATGTAGGTTATCAGTTTCTGTTATGTAATGAGTTAATGTGTGCTTTAAATTTCACAGACTTTGATTTTACACCAGTAAGCTGAGATTTCACACATTATAGAGATTTCTTATGTTAACATTTGTGAGAAACAGTAACCATAGTTATTTCTCTGGCTTACAGGAGTATAAGCATTTTCTCCTTTCTCCTTTTGTGTGCTTTCCAACTTTTTTTCCAATGTACAAATATTTTCATAACATCCATGAAAATATAGTCTTTCTGAAGAAAGATCTAGACATAGGAGTCATTAGCATTTAAGCTGCATATTAAGTTGGATATATGAATGAGATAGTATATGAGAGTGAATTAGATGAAAAGTGAACTAATAACAATCTTGAGGAATATTCATATTTAGGAACCCAGATGAAGAGAAAGCCTACCACACACACACACACACACACACACACAAAATTCTGATAATAAGCTGTCAGAGTGGTAAAAGAAATAAGAGTGATTCCTATCATCTAAACTAAGGGAAAATAAGACTTTCAAGAAGGGAAGGATTGAGGGTATCAATCTCTGCAGAGCAGCAGTCAACTATAATAAATACACGAAATTGCCTATGAGATTTGGTGCTTCTGGGGTCACCAGTGACATTTTCAAGAGCAGCTTTAATAGACTGACTGTAGAAGAGGCCAGGCTGTTGTGAATTGAAGAGTTAATGGGAAGTAAGATGAGGATAGTAGAGTTTTTTGTTGTTGTTGTTGTTGTTGTTTTTTAATGTGGCTGTGCCTTCTCTAGAAAGAACTTGTTACTTAGCAGCTATTTAACCTACCTTCGTAGAAAACAAATATAAGTTTCCTTCTTTCTCCTTGGAAATTTACAATTAATTTTTAGAATGGAACTAGTTTGCTCATCATGGAGATTTGCTCAGCAAGAATTACAAAGATGAATTAAATAAAATATGAAAATGCCTAACACGGGGCCTGATACACAGGAGAAACCCAACCAATGTTAGTTTTCATAAAGAAATGTATCAAAACAATAGCAGTGGTTATGTCAAAGAAAGGATAAATGCTTTTCTCTTCTGTTTTGTCCTTTTTTAAAAAAAAAAAATTACTTTTTTATTTTGATGTTTTACTTTTTTGCATTTCAGAAAACCCATTCAAACCAACTGCCAAATTGCCAACACCCAGAGGAATAACAGGGAGTCTGGCTTAGCTACATCAGAGAGTTATTTTTTTTAAAACTTCTTATCTTCTCGTTCATCTCTTGTGCTCATTAAGTCCTGGTCACCAAGGTCCCACATCAGTTTTATATTAACTTCGTTTTTCCTTATAATCATCTCTTGAAATAATAGGGTCTCCAAGACCTATTGGATCAGGTCTGTTCAGGCAGCTCTTCTTTTTTAAATTTTGAGAAGTAAATCTTATTAAGACATACAGCTGGGCCAGGTACGGTGGCTCACGCCTGTAATCCCAGCATTTTGGGAGGCCAGGATGGATCACCTGAGGTCAGGAGTTCGAAACCAGCCTGGTCAACATGGCAAAACCTCATCTCTACTGAAAATACAAAAATTAACCGGGTGTAGTGGCACGCACCTGTAATCTCAGCTACTTGGGAGGCTGAGGCAGGAGAATCACTGGAATCCAGGAGGCAGAGGTTGCAGTGAGCCGAGATCACACCACTGCACTCCAGCCTGCATGACAGAGTGGGACTCTGTCTCAAAAATTAATTAATTAATTAAGTAAGTAATTAAAAAATAGCTGAACTCTCATTTATGTTACCATCTATGTTTATTATTGGTAGAGATACATTTATTGCAAGTTTACCCACAGTTCCCTGTATACTCCCTTTAATATTTATACATTTACCAATAGAAATGATTAGTACATATTTTCACTTCATATAGTCAAATACATGCTTTAAAGAGCAAGATTATACCAGGCACCCTGTTAAGTGATTTATTTACACTGTTTAAGAGAATTGGATCCTTGATCTCATTATCATTGTACTAAGAAACCTAAGTTCGGGGAAATCAAGTAACTTTCTCAAGGTTATATAGCTTGAAAAATGACTGAAGCATGAATTGAATTCACGTAGGTCTGGCTGACTTTCAAGCTCCTATTTTTAACCACTGCTTAGGGTTTCAGGTTGTAAAATTACTTTGGGGAGTTTTCTTTTGTTCTTAAGTTTTATCTTGAATGCGTTTTCTGAAAAGTTGAATTTTACAGTGAACACCGATATAGCCACCACCTAGGTTCTGCAATTGACATTTTATAATACTTATTTTACCCCATATCTGTCCACTTACCCATCCTATCTGTCTGCTACTTCTCATTTTTATGCATTTCAAAGTAAGTTGCAGATATTAGTACATATTCCCCAAATACTTCAGCATGTATATCATTGACTAGAGCTTAGTATTTGTTTATAGATTTTTTTCTATTAGGTTAAAATTTACATACAATGAAATGCATAAAACTTAAATGTACTATTCCACAACTTCCTCCCTAAGTCAAAGCACACACCTGTGCAACCCAAACCCCTGTAAAGACACAAAACATTACCATCACCCTAGAAGGTTTCCTCATGTCTGTTCCCAATAAATCCCCACCTCCAACCCACAGAGGAAACCATTATCCTGGTTTGTTTTCACACCAGATTACTTTTGCCTTTTCTATGACTTCATGCAGTAAGTAGTTTCCTGTAAGGTTTTTTTTTAATGCAGCATAACATTTCTATGATTTGTCCATGTTGTGTCTATCAGTAGTTCATGCCATTTGACTGTTGAGTAGTATTTCATTGTGTGACTATATCACAGTCTATTTATCTATAGTGTTATTGTTGAACCTGGGCTGTTTTCATATGCTGGCTATCAAGAATAAAGCTGCTATAAAATTGTGCAAGTATTTTAGTGGTCTTCAAAACATCTTACTAAGCAAGGCTCATGGTCTAGAAAGAAAATGCAAGCAGACTTAGAAAACATGTGTGAGAGAGAAATATAGACTTGGGGGTTAGGAAAACGGGGACATTGGTTTGCAAACACAAGATGAGCTGTCACAGGAAGAAAATGGATCAGGGTGATGTGCTTATTCAGTGCTCAGTCTCTGTAGCCCTGTTATCCAACTGTAGGAGCTTACCTTCTCCAAGTCTTAGTTTTCTCATCTGTCAAGTTGGGTTGAAAGTACATCTCTCCCAGAGCTTTTATGAGCATCAAATTAGATAATGCATATGAAGTGCTTCACCATTGTTTTTGTTTTTATTAAATTACTCATTTTTATTTTTAAAATTCCTGGAAAGCTACTTCTGTGATGCTATGTTTATGAACTAGCTTGATCTGGGATTAGTTATAAACTCCAAAATCAGGACAATTAATATACAATAATTGAGGGACGACTTTGTGATTAATCCAAGTTTTAATCCAGTGTGATTAAAACTTTCCTAATTAGTTTATCCAAAGTTCAGTTTCATTTATGACCACCTACTATACCCTAGACCCTATTCTAGGACCTGGGTATATCACAGTGAATAAGGAAGACACATCTCAGCCTTCCTGGATTCTTAATTGGAAGGATACCTACAAATACTTATAAATGAGAGGTGGTTAATTAAAAAGCATAGAGGAGGCTTTGGAAAGCACATTATAGGTATGACCCAATGTTCAAGTCTCTCATAATTCTAAAAAAGGCAGTTGCCTTTCCTAGTACTGAACAAAAAAAACCAGGCCAGGGATTATTTTCTTGTCTGAGAATGACACATAAAATTATGTTTCATCCTTCTTTGAATGCGCATGTTTCTTAATGCATATTCAAAGAAGCCGTATGCCTGGAGCCGTGTCAATAAGGTTATAAGCCCACCTGTGCATTCTAAACCTAGAACAATTAAATCTCACTAATACAATATTTACATAAGAATAGAACACCAGAGTAGAATACCATACCCAAAGGAGAACAAAATATACAAATATGTAAATATAAATACATAAAATATGTTTACTCATTTTAAAATATATGGTCATAAATATAGCCATATTTATTTATTACTTCCCATTCTAATAGAGTCTTGATTTTTGGCTGCTGAAAGTGAGGGAAGGAAGAGAAAATAGGGCAAACTGTTGTTAATTAAGGGATCTTTAGAGCATGAGGAGTCTTATCGTTTCTTTGTCATTCATGTGTTTTCAGAGGCTTTCATTAACCCTTCAGAATCCCAACATTTCTCTAATAGATGATTTTGAGGAGGAGAATGGCAAAGAGAAGAGGGTTGGAGTGAAAATAGGAAAAAATGAGTACATATATTGAGTATATTTATATTAAAATATTTGTATATTTTGTTCTCCTTTGGGTATGGTATTCCAATTCTATACTAATTCTAGTAGAATAGAACACTCTGGTGTTCTATTCATATGTAAATATTGTATTGGTGAGATTTAATTGTTTTAGATTTAGAACAGACAGGTGGGCTAATAGCCTTACTGACATGTCTCCAGGCATATAGCTTCTTTGAATATGCATTAAGAAACATGTGTGTTCAAAGAGGGACGAAACATAATTTTATGTGTAACTCTCAGAAAAGAAAATAGTCCCTGGTCTGGTTTTTGTTCAGTAGTAAGGAAAGCAACTTCTTGTCCTGCCCCTGCTCCATCTGCTATCCTTAGCACTTGCACACAATCACATAAGTGCATCTTTCTATAATGCATAGAGTCTGTTTCTCCCCTTTTAAAAAATATAACAGAAAGAGGTTTTTCATATTCATTCCACTTTTGTTTAAATTTTCTTTTGTTCTGTTTTTTTGTTACAGGTCTGCATAGTCTATTCAAAATAATCCCATTAATAAGCATGTCTTGTGTGTCAAGCATGTTTATGGGGAAAAATTGTAGGAACCTGATTTATCTATTGGAACCCGTCTAAAAGACCAGAGGGGTTTCAATCTCATTAAAGATTTTTTTCATCAGCCAGGCAGATCTAGACCAATCAGAAGGCAGAATATATCACCTAGGGAAGAGCATCAACTCATTTGTACCATTTTAATAAGACTAATTTTAAAGTAATGTAAAAAGGACTCAGGCCTTCAACTTACTTTCAATAGTGCTTCCACTTGTTAGAGTCCTTCAAAGTCATTAGTAAAATCATATAGAGTGTATTTTTTTGAGGCTCCCAATCTTTTGAGGTGAGTTACTTCATATTTCCTAAAACAGCTACCATTTATTTAACGTTCACTTTAATAGGCTTTTTTGTATATGTGTATTATTTTATTTTATCCTCACAATATTACTATGATAGGCATCTTTAACATTTACGATTTAAAGATGGGGATACAGACTCAGATAGGTGAGATAATGTTCCTAAAGTCATATGGTCAGTAAATGGTGGAATTGGGAAGTTGAACTGAGATCTCTCTGATAATAGGGCCTGAGCACCTGGCCACTATATTGTACTGAATAAATGAGATTCCTGGGTTCCTCTGAAGTCTGACCATACACATTCAAATGCAGAAACAAGAACATACAAACAAAAACTTCCAAGGTGTGGTGGAAGAGAGAGGAAAATGCCTGATGTTCTCTGAGCACTACTTCCTGTAAGCATCGTCAAAGAGGTAACAAGTCCTGGAGGGGAATGGCTGTGGAGTGTGAGTTAGACACTTGACACAAGAAGTTAAGCCTCAGTAAAGATTCCTATATCTAGGTTTGGCACAGAATCAACTGTGTATCCCTATACCTGACGGACTCATTCAGGCTGAGATAATGGTCATCTCTGTGGTAACTGTATGGTCAGATATCTGAAGACCAAAATCTCTCCCCTAAAATATTAGTGTAGTGTGAGATCCTAAAAGTGTAGCATAAATTCTATAGGGTAGAGAACACTGAAAATGAGAGTTTAAATTTCGATCATTCCTCTAAAATGGAGACTAAGAAGCAGAAATTACATTATTATAAAAAATGAAGTGGTATTTCCAGCACACTTGAGTCCATCCATGCCTTCTACACTTCTACCTGCACTTGATGTCACAGTCTATCCTCAGTTAACAACCCATTATGTGAAGCACTTAGCAGCACTTAGCACAGAGCTTGGCACATAAGAAGTGCTCCATAAATGTTAGGTGAGAGTGCATGTTAGATGTATAGAAAATACTTTTCATCTTGAACTAAATGTATGGGTCATATGAGCTGTTTAGTATATCCATTATATAATTCAAATTATATTATTTAAATTAAATAATCAAATTATTTCAGTGTAATATTACAATTCTATATATTTTAAAGGCAGAGTTTTAAAGCAATGGACAACTTTTCATTATAATTTCAAAATTGGTTTTTCTTTCCCAAATTCACAAATTTGATGTCATATCTAGTATGAATACATAATTTCTTATTATAAAGCTTTTTATTAATAGGAAATTATTAGCAATGAAATTTGGATTCATTTACACGTCTATTTTTTAGATATGCTAAATTCGACTTGGTCAACCTAAAATGCATATGTACGTATGTGTATATATATATGTATGCATATATATGTATGTATGTATGCATATATATACACATTTTAAGTTGACCAACTCAAGTTTAGCATGTTTAAAAAATAGATATGTAAACGAATCCAAATTTCATTGTTAAGAGTTTCCTCTTGATAGGAAATGTAAAAGAAAGCTGACAGATTAATGTCATATAGTGTGCAGCAGACTTACATTCTGGCAACATAAAAAGATATGGAGCAATTATGTATGTTTGTGCTGTTATGCTGTGTCCACATTATTTTGGACTAGTGTGTTGTATGAGCTGTAGAGGTGTTCATCTCTTGGAAACTATGATGACAGATGTTATTGTATGCATATTCTTCTTTCCTATATATTTGTGTTTCAGAATTTTAAGATAAACTGAATATAATAGTTGGGTTATAGTATTTTTTTCTTTCTTGCCAGAAAGAGTTATAAACTTTCCGGTCCATTATTAGGTCCTTTTTAAGTCAAAAAGAAGTTGGTTAGAGAGCTTTAAAACAATGAATATTAGCAATATGCATCAACGGGGGAAATGCCCAATTTTATATTGTGATATAAAAGAAAATACATATATTTTTAAATAAAATGTTTGAAAGGATTAATCTGATTAAATGGAAAAGTGCTATAATGGACTTTGTATAAAACTTGCTCTTCTCTATCTGTTTGTATGTGGCATTCTCCCATCCTTAAAAGTAGGTACCATGGATCTACTATATTACAACAAAGTTTTTGCTTCCAAGTTTGGAATTTACCTCTAGAACTTTTACTATCTTTCATAGGTAGTAACACTCATGAAGGTTTAACAGACTATAAATGTGGACACAAAATGTACAGAATAACAAATCTTGTTCCTGTAATTTATGTGTACAGAGAAAATTGCCAGATTTATGTTATGCTCTATTTGCAATTTATTGTACACATAAATCAGTTTGGATACATTCTTATTTATTTTATTTACCAAACTAAACCTTCACAGGCTGGTTTTACTCAAATAGAAATGAGGGCTGAAAACCACCACCACCGACAGCCTTACTGTAGCTGATGATTAAACTGAATCCATTTCTTTCTAGTTTTCACTTTCATCTTCTGTGATAGCTTTTTTTTTAACCATATAACCACTAGAACGTTCATGTTCAGTATTGAAACATGTAATTGAATTATCTCGTATATCTGCTACTGTTTCAAATTTTAATATTCTGGCAATTATGTGCAATGTATACTTTTAGAGGGTAATTATGCTTAGGTTATGAAATTCTCAGAATATTATTTATTCACAGGTATTAATTCCATAATATTTAGTTATTCTTTATTTTTAGAATAAGTAGGCTAACCCAAGCTAGTTTATGAATGGAATAATAAAGCTAAGATAAAACAGACTTTTTTCAGTATCTGTGTCTAGATATTTAGAGAAAATATATCGAAAAATTCTTGAAATTCATCTAACTTAAATTTTGTTTCAACAGACTGCAGCAGAATTTTGTTGTACTGAATATCGATTAAAATAAATGAGTCCTTGGCTAAGACTTATTTTTTTTAAATCATAGAGACATTTTTTGTTGTTGTTGAAAGAGATGTCCTGGAATAAGAGTTAACCTTTAACAGTGACATCTGTCAACAGAATTATCTAGGACATGCAACAAGCCTGATTTCTCGCTGTGAAATTTGTAATATCAATCTATGTATTTCATTTTCCCCACAGGCAACTGAGCTGACAGTGGGGACTTTGGGGAGATTCAGCTGTGGGACGTAGATGAAAGGTGTTCTGGTGATCAGAGGAGCTGGGCAATGAGAGAGAGAAGCAACTGGATCCACACAAAACATTCTGGGCACACTAGAAATTGAAGCATTATTTTTTAAGACAAATAATACTGTAGACTACCTAAGGCAGGATGAAATACATCACGTTTGCTTATGCAGGCTTTCCAAGTTACATCACAGCATCCTGCACTGCTTTTCTTACACGGACTCCTGGAGACACCCCTTTTATCAGTACAGAGCCAGCACAGAACCCTAAGTGATTTAATAAACAGGACTCTCGAATTCTATCTCTGCTCATGTGTGTTTTCTTGCACAGCATGTGCACACCCTAATTATAGCCTGTCAGATTTTATTATTTGTTTGCTTATCTTCTTATTCCACTAAAGGATTTTCTAAAGACAGAATCTTTTTCCACTTTTTATCTGCAGAACTCAGACACATTCATGGCATTGAGGAAGGGCTCCAGAAATATTTTCTGTATACATACTGAGTGAAAGAAGCTAATTCTCTCTTTGGAAACACACTTATATTCTGTAATAAAAAACAGAATTTAAACCACAAAGAATATTTTATGTTTCATATTTTAATATTGAATTAGATGTTTACCTCAGTTTTTATTAAAATAATTACAACAAATAGTACAGAAATGTAATATTACCAAAGAAAAGTGTAAAATGAAAAGTGACTACTAACAGTAAACCTTGCCTTCTCACTCAAGAAATTACTGTTAACAGTTTCTTCTGGATCTTTTCAGACATTTTTGTATTTCTATTTAACTTTTTACACATATATCATTTGTTTTCTACCTCCCTAATTAAATGCTGAACTCATTAAGTTCAGGGACTGCAGCATCTATTTCTTTCATATTCCATATACTGTTTAACTCTGTGCTGGACACTTAGTAAGTACACAATAAAAATAACTGTACTTGTGATTATTCTGTTGACTCTGTTAATTAAGAAAAGACAAATTGCATGCCATTGCAATCCATGCAAAATATTACACCAAACAAGGGCAACACTGAAGACTGAATAAAAATGTGAAATCTTTAATGACATCGGTTGAGTAATCTCAGGGTCACAGCATTAAAGTTATACATTTATTAAATTTTGGGTACACAGTCACCATTTATTAAACATATTTGTGCAGAGTAAGTACGTAACTGTATTCTGTGGAGTATACAGATGGACAACCACTTTTGAAGCAAGCATTATTATTATTTCCATTTCATAGATGAAGAAACCAAGATTTAGAGAGGTTTAGTGTTTGCCCAAGGTTATACAATTAGAAGATAGCATAGCTAGACTTCAAATTTGGACAGTCAGACTCTAAATAATATTACTCTATTTTCCCTATGTGATGCTACTATTCACACGAATATACTGGGACTTTTTATATCAATAGTACTAGATGACTGTAATATTCTTGGCTAAAGTTCATCTCCCCAACAGACTCACAAGAAGCAGATTAATAAATGATGATTTCTTGCACTTGGACGTTAAAATCATTCCAAGCTCAATCACAGTAAGATCAAGTGTCTGTCTATCAAGTATTCTTTCCTGTGGATACCAGGTATTCAAGTTCATCTTAGCTGCTGAAATAGATCAAAACAGTAGAAAACTATAGCAGTAGGGAGAATAATCTTTTTGTACAAATATACTTTCTTGATTAGGGTAGACGTTCTTTATTTCTTCTTGATTTTTAGGGTGCCTTTATGTTTTCTTATTAAAGATTGTCTAGTGATTCTTCCAAAAATTACGTATATAGATTCAAGGTCCAATAAGATTGAAGAAGTGTTAATATAAAGAAATTACAAGAATATTGTGACTTTCATAGAGACTGACATATGCAACACCATACCAGAATGCCTATGTTTAGTCTTATAAAAATATTTAGTTACCTACATCCTGTGAAAGAAGCCAGAACTGTCTCACTCAATTGGATAATAATTACTTCCTAGAACATTCTTCCTCTGAATAGTAGGAATCTCCATAGATGTTTCTTTCTAAATATCAAATAGTTGTCTTTTTCTGAAAGCCTGTCACTTGAAGTGTTGGTCTTCTTCCTGAAAGCCAGTCACTTGCAGAGGGGCAAAAATGCAAAAAACAGTCAAAGTAATATTTGATGAGACTTGTTTTACTGGCATGCTTCTTTCTAATCTGAAAATCTTCAACTTGCGTGTAAGTCTCTATGCATATTTGTACCATGGAGACTCTGAAAAAGATCTTCAGTATCAGCTTCTAGAAGAAGATTCATTTCCTTCCAGTATATCTCATAAAAAGGAATACTTCTGTGAAATAGAATATATGCATCATGGAAGCATTCAAGAATTCAGAGGAGATATGTTATTGTTACTAATTATTAACTTATATCTACACAGTGATAAACAGCACATAATAGGATAGAAGTAAAATATTCAGTTGTCTTGAATTGTCATGGCCTAACCTGACCCGGAGGATGGCAAAGATCCACAGATAAAAAACACAGTGCCACCCATCCCACACCCAGTTGTCTTAATGGATCACAGCAAATAAAACCCACTGGCTACCTTCTTTTTTCAGTGTTAATAGTAGGTAGCAGAAAAATATATTTTGAAAAGAACATATTTGTCATGATATATTTCATGAAAATGTTTTGTTCAACAAGTATGTTACTCGCCTAGGGAAGATCTCTTATCACAGTATGTCTGTATTTTCATGTAAGTGACCAAAATCATGTTTTAGGCTTGTCAAACAATTAAAAAAAATGGAAATATATTTGAACCAAAATGTGTCTAGAAATATGCAAACTACTAATTCTCAATACTCTGCTCTTTTTGTTAACATGTAAATTCCCAGCCTTCTAAAAAGCGTCCTACTGTCATTAAATTCTGTTTAATGACATGAATTATTTTCCTCAATATATATATCTAGAATTTAACTCTGAAAGTAAAATGAACAGTATAAAGATTATGGACACAGAGCCACGACTCCTAACTCTATGTATACCCTAGCTTTAAAAGTGATTCTCTTGCTCAAGATGCCATAACTAATAACTGGAGAAGCAGTATTTGAATCTAGGTATGCTCACTCCAAGGCCGATGGGCATCCTGGAACACAAAGTTGCCTTCCAGAGATTAAGAAGAAAAGACCAAAAAAAGAGAAAGAGAGAGAGAGAGAGAAAAGGGACATTTTTAATGGGCCAAGGACTGAACATAGAACTTCTTTCCTTAGTAAAAATTAATTTGGGGAAAAACATAACATCAATGCTCTAAACCTTTTCGATAATTACAAGTAAAGTATTTTTCCTTGTTTAGTTTATTCAGAGCATGGGCTGGTTATCACACACTTTTGTCAATGTATAACTTGATAGCTTCACTTTTCTCCCTGAACAACTTGAGAATCTAATGATCATTTGAATTCTTCCTTTTCCTGGAAGAAATATGCTGTCTATATTTGAATACCTAAGCCTGTCACTTTTGAAGATGAAAAATTGAAAATAATCAACATAAAATAAAATAAAATAAGATAACAAAGATAAATTTTTCAAATGGGATAAACATTCTTAACCGTTTATACTTCAATTCTATTAACATTTTGCTAAGAATATATTTGTGCCTATGTATAGCAAAAAGTATTAATCTTATTCATGCATGAATTTTGGTTTTCCTAAAAAATACAAGCTATGATCTACTTGAGCAGCTGGTATAAAATTATTAATAACTTTCTCTTTGCTTAGAAACTTAAGGACAGGGACTGTTTATGGTAGGTAATGATAAAGTTGTTTACTTTGGAAAGTTACATTTGTAATTCTCTCATATTTGAATATTCATGTAAAGTGTCTTAGGTATGCATTTTACAATAATTAATTTCATTGCTTCATCTATCACCATAAATGGTTCTTCCTGATGTCAGCCTAGATTCATCACAGTTTGTAAGAAGTTAACTTCTTAACTGAAAACCTACCATAAACATTACTGATCTGCGTGTATATTCTCTGTAGATAGAGATAAACAAAATGAGCTAGATTTTCCAGAGAATCCCTTTATATATAGGACTAAGAAAATATATTTTAGAGGCTAGGCAGCAAGCTGGAAAGAATAGAGCTAGAATTTCACTAATCCCCTTAGTCTACTGAATAATAATACTAATATTAGTAATAATACCAGCTTATTAATCATTTACTATATAGCAGAAAACCAGTGCTAAGTATTTTGTACATTATCTCAGTTATTCCATGCAGCTCTATGAAACAGATGGCATTATTATTCCTGTTTACTGATGAGAATCTGACTTTACAGAAAATAAGTTGCTCCACATACTTTGACATTAAATTTAGGTTTGTCTGACTCCTAAACCAATTTTCTCATATATATGTGTAGCAGAGACATTATCAGAGAAGAAAATACAGCAATGATGCAACTCGTTTATCTTTTATTTTGTGAGCAAGATTGCCAGGTAAGTCAGAGTTAATTTGCAAGGAGGATGCCAGGGGATGGGACAAATATTGATAAAGAAATGGAAATTCCTGGAAAATACAAAATAACCAGTGAATAGAGGGTTATTTCTTATCTACTGGTAGACAGAATAGAGCCTCGACACACACACACACACACATACATATATATATGTGTGTGTGTATATATATGTATGTGTGTGTATATATATATATATATATAGAGAGAGAGAGAGAGAGAGAGAGATCTTTATAAGGGTAGGGGATATTAGACTTTCAAGAGTCATTGAGGGTAGCCTCTCAGAAAGGTAGTTGTAGGTGGCAGATTATATAAAAGTGATGAGAGAGAAAATGTTTTCTAAAGATGGGGATGGGTGGTGGGAAGAGTTACTGTGAAGAAAAGGTAGAATACTGGTTTGTCAGGGTTCTCCAGAGAAACAGAACCCATTGGAGATATATTAGAGAGGGAAAGGAAGAGGGAGAGACTTGTTATAGGGGACTGGCTCACATGATTATGGAGGCTGAAAAGTCCCAAGATCTACAGTCAGCAAGCTGGAGACCTAGAAGAGCAGATAGTGTAATTTGAGTCTGGCAGGCTCAAGATCCCAGAATAGCTAATGACTGGGTTTGAGTCTGAAGGCAGAAAAAACTCAGTGTTCCAGCTGGAAGGCAGTCAGGTAGGAAGAGTTTCCTCTTATTGGAAGGAGGGTCAATCTTCTTGTTCTATTCACGTGTTAGGGTGATTGGATGAGTCCTACCCACATTAAGAAGGTCAATCAGCTTTACTTAATCTACTGATTCAAAAGTTAATTGCACCTCCAAACACACTCACAGACAAACCCAAAATAATATTTGAATGGATATCTGGGTGCCCCATAGGTCAGTCAAGGTGACACATAAAATTAATGAACACACTGGTTATACTGATTACAGTTCATTAAAATGATGGTTTTTAGAAATAATCCTCTTAAAACAACTGTTTCAGGAAGGACATAGTTATGTGGGAAATTTGAAACAGCTGGCTGATAGATATTAACATAACGGGCTCAAGCATGGCATGACATTAAGGCCCTGATATTAACTATCTCCCCAAAAGAATGACTGCCACAGAGCTATTTATAATACCAACTGAGCAGTAGGTGTACTAGAGTAGTATAGGTAGCATACTCCTTAAATTTTGCTTCCAGGGAAAAGCCTTTCTCCCACCTCCATATCCTTCACCCAGTACTACTTAAGCAATTGACAGGAAAAAAATTACCTAAAATATCACAGAAGTTAGACATTTCTGTGATGAATCCGAAGGAAAGACCTATAAGGAAATGAGAAGTCTCATTAAAAGAAGTATTATCAGCTACGGTGTTACGTGTTTAGCCCAATTTCCAGTTTAGTGGTCTCTAAGATGTAGGAAAAATGCAAATAATAACTTTTTTTAGGAAGAAACACAGATCCTTACACAAGACTGATAAAATGAACAAAGGCTGCAGAATAATAGGAGATTGGTGGAAAAACAAAAGATGGAATAAAATAAGGACTTTAATATGTTTTGGATCTATGTCCCTGCTGAAATCTCACATTGAATTGTAATCCCCAGTTTTGGATGTGGAGCCTGGTGGGAGGTGATTGAATCATGGGTGTGGTTTCTCATGAATGGTTTAACACCATCACACTGGGTACTGTTCTCCTGATGGTAAGTTCTCATAAGACCTGGTTGTTTAAAAATGTGTAGCACCTCCCCCAACATATTCTTCCTGCTATGGCCATGTGAAGTTCTGGCTCACCCTTTGCCTTCCATCATGAATGTAAGTTTTCTGAGGCTTCCTCGGAAACTGAGCAGATGGCCAGCATCATGCTTCTGTAAGGCTGGCAGAACCATGAGCTAATTAAACCCCTTTTCTTTATATAAATTTCCCAGTCTCAGGTAGTTCTTTACAGCAATGTGAGAACGAGCTAATGCAGAAAGTTGGTACCAAAGAAAGGGTCTTTGCTCTAAAGATACTTGAAAATGTGGAAGTAGCTTTTGAACTGGATAACAAGCAGAGGTTGGAAGAGCGTGGAGAGCTTAGAAGAAGACAGGAAGATGAGGGAAGATTTGGAACTTCCTAGAGACTTGTTAAACTGTTGTGACCAGGCCGGGCATGGTGGCTCACATCTGTAATCCCAGCACTTTGGGAGGCTGAGGCAGGTGGATCACTTCAGGTCAGGAGTTCAAGACCAGCCTGGCCAACATGGTGAAACCTGGTCTCTGCTAAAAATACAAAAATTAGCCAGGCGCAGTGGTACGTGCCTGTAATCCCAGCTACTCGAGAGGCTGAGGCACAAGAATCACTTGAACCCAGGAGGCGGAGGTTGCAGTGAGCCAAGATTGCACCACTGTGCCACTGCACTCCAACCTGGGTGGCAAAGAGAGACTCTATTTCAAAAAAAAAAAAAAAAAACTGTTTTGATCAAAATGCTGATAGTGATATGGACAACGAAGACCAGGCTGAGGAGGTCTCAGATGGAAATGAGAAACATATTGGGAACTGGAGCAGAGGTCACTTTTGTTATGCATTAGCAAAGAGATTGGCTGTATTATGCCCCTGCCGTAGGAATCTGTGAAACTTTGAACTTAAGAGTGATGATTTAGGGTATCTGGCAGGAGAAATTTCTAAGCAGCAAAGCATTCAAGATGTGCCATGGCTGCTTCTAACAATGTATGCTCATATGCATGGGCAAAGAAATGACCTGAAACTGGAAATTATATTTAAAAGGGAAGCAGAGCATAAATGTTTGGGAAATTTGCAGCTGGAAATGTGTTAGAAAAGAAAACCTTGTTTCCTGGTGAGGAATTCAAGCCAGCTGCAGAAATTTGCATAAGTAAAGAGGAGACAAATTAGCCAGGACAGTGGGGAGGCATGGAAGGCATTTCAGAGACAACCATAGTAGCCCTTCCCATTATAAGCCTAGAGGCCTAGGAAAGAAAAATGGTTTCACAGATGTGGGACACTGCTCCTCACATCCTGGCTGCTCCAGTTTGAGCTGTGGCTCAAACAGGCTCAGATATAGCTTGGGCCACTGCCCCAGGGGGTGCAAGCTGCAAGCCTTGGTGGCTTCCATGTGATGGTAAGCCTGAAGGTGAACAGAGTGCAAGAGTTGAGGCTTAGGAGCCTCTACCTGGATTTCAGAGGATGCATGGAAAAGCCTGGATTTCCAAGCAGAAGCCTGTTGCAGGAGAAGAGTCCTCATGGAGAACCTCTACTAGGGTAGTGCAGAAGAAAAATGTGGGGTTAGAGCCCCTACATAGAGTCCCCACTGGGGCACTGCTTAGTGGAGTAGTGAAAATGGGGCCACTATTCTCCAGACCCCAGAAGAGTAGATCCACCAGCAGCTTGCACTGTGCACCTGGAAAAGCTGCAGGCACTCCACACTAGCCCGAGAAAGCAGCTGTGGGGGCTGAGCCCTGTAAATTCACAGGGGAGGAGCTGCTGAAGACCTTGGGAGCTCACTTCTTCTTGCACCGCATGTTCCAGATTTGGGACATGGAGTCACAAGAGATTATTTGGCAGCTTTATGGTTTAATGATTACTCTGCTGGGTTTTAGACTTGTGTAGGGGCCTGTAGCCCCTTTCTTTTGACTGATTTCTCCCTTTTGGAATGGGAGTATTTACCCAATGCCCTATACCTCTATTGTGTCTTGGAAGTAACTAACTCATTTTTTATTTTACAGGCTCATAGGTAGAAGGGACTAGACTTTTCTTAGATGAGATTTTGGATTTTGGACTTTTAAGTTAGTACTGCAATGACTTAAGACTTTGGGGAACTGTTGGGAAGACAAAATTGTATTTTGAAATGTGAGAAGGACGTGAGGTTTGGAAGGGGTCAGGGACAGAATGATGTCCTTTGGCTCTGTGTCCCCATCCAAATCTCATGTTGAATTTTAAACCCCACTGTTGGAGGTGGGACTTAGTCGCAGTTGATTGAATCATGGTGATGGTTTCTCATGAATGGTTTAACTTCATTCTTTTCGGTGTTGTTCTTGTGATGGTGAGTCGTTTCCCATAAGATCTGATTGTTTAAAAGTGTAGAGCACCTCCCTCCTTTCTCTCTTCCTTTTGCTGTGGCCACTTAAGATTTGCTTGCATCCCATTTGGATTCCATCACGATTGAAAGTTTCCTGAGGTCTCTATAGAAGCCATCATGCTTCCTGTACAACCTATGGAAATGTGAGGTAGTAAAACCTTTATTCTTTATAAACTACCCAGTCTCAGGTATTTCTTTATAACAGTGCTAAAACAGACTAATATAGATTTTACAAAAAGAAGAAAAACCGAGTTCAATAAAAGTGAAAGGCAATCAAATTATAAGTTAAACATATGGCCAAGAGCCATTCATTTATCATTATTTTGCAATTCAACTACTAAAAGAGAGTAAGAATGAAACAGCAAACTTGCCATTTCTGTATTTAAGGAATGCTTTATTCATAGAATTATACATTTTCACATGTTATACATGCACACACACACACACACACACATATATATAAATATTTGTGTGTGTTACACCAATGAACAAAGGAAAACCAGCATTATATAAATAGTAATTTAGTGTAAGTTTTTTAGTGGAACAATTTGTTTTAAAATTTAATTAGCTTTATACAAAGAGAAAAAGTTGATAGAGAAAACATCAATAAAGTAAATAAAGAATTCATTTCTAAAATAGAATTGCAAGCTGAAAATGAAAATTAGGAAATAATTCAATTTATAATACTATCCAGAAGAATAAAATACTTAGGAATAAATTTAACCAAGGAGGTATGATACATGTATGCTGAACTACAAAACATTCCTAAAAAATTATAGAAATCCTAGATAAATGTAAAGCATTCCACATTTATGGATTAGATGAATTAGTATTGTCAATATGACAATACTCCCCATATCGATATGGAAAGTCAATGAAATTTCTGTCAAATTTCCAGGTGGCCTTTTTTTTTTTTTTTAACAGAAATTGATATGCAGATCCTAAAATTCACAGTGAAATTAAAGAAAACCAGAATAGCCAACATAATTGCATAAGAACGAAACTTGGAGCACTCACAAGTTCTTACTTCAAAACTTACTACAAAGCTACAGTAATCAAAACTGTGTGGTACTAGCATGAAGAAAGACATATGAATCAATGCAAGTAAATTGAGAGTCTAGTCGAAATAAAAGAAAAAATGTTAAAGGCAACTAGAGAGAAAGGTCAGGTTATCTACAAAGTGTAGCTCTTTGTAGCCTGTGTTCTCCAGCTGACAGAGGTTTCAGTCCTCCCTGGAGCAAAGCTCCCAGGGAGAGGAGTGGAATGCCATCTTTGCTGTTTGGGCTACAGTGAACCTCTTGGCATCATTTCTTTATGCTGACTGTGAACAATCTGGAAAAGGAAAAAAAAAATCCCATTTACAGTAGCCACACATAAAATTAAATTCTAAGGGGTTACCTTAACCAAAAAAGTGAAAATCTCCATAAAAAATCATAAAATAGTTATGAAATAAATTGCAGATAACACAAAAAATGGAAAGATATACAATGCTCCTGAATTGAAAGTATCAGCATGGTTAAAATGTCAATAATACCCAAAGCAATTTACAGTTGCAATGCAATCCCTATCAAAATACCAACAGTTTTCACAGAAATAGAAAAAAAAATCCTAAAACTTATATGGAACTACAAAATAAATAGCCAAAGCTATGCTATGCACAAAGAACAAAACTGGAGGAATCACATTACCTGAGTTCAAATTATACTACAGAGCTGTAGTAATCAAAATAGCATGTTACTGACATGAAATCAGACACATAGACAAATGAAACAGAATAGAAAATCCAGAAATAAATCCACACACTTATGGTAAACTCATTTTTGACAAACATGCCAAGAACATACACAGGGGAAAAGATGGTCTCTTAAATAAATGATGCTGGGAAAAGTGAATATCCCTACGCAAAAGAAAGAAACTAGATCCCTATCTATCACCATATACAAAAGTAAAACAAAGATAGATTAAAAACTTAAATCTAAGACATCAAACTATAAAATTACTAGACAAAAACATTAGGGAAAATTCCCAGGACATTGGTCTAGGCAGAAATTTCTTGAGCATTACCCCACAAGCACAGGCAACTATAATTAAAATAGACAAATGGGATCACATCAAGTTAAAAAGCTTCTGCACAGCAAAAAATACAATCAACAAAGTGAAGAGATAACCCACAGAGTAAAAAAAAAGAAAAAAAGGAAAACTACCCATCTGGCAAGAGATTAACAACCAAAATATATATTAATAAGAAGCTCAAACAACTCTATAGAAAACAGTCTAATAATCCAATCAAAAAAATAGGCAAAAGGTTTTAATGGACATTTCTTAAAAAAAAGACATACAAATAGCAAACAGGCATATAAACAGGTGCTCAACATTACTGATTATTAGACAAATGCAAATCAAAACTACAATGCAATATCACCTCACCCCAATTAAAATGACTTATATCCAAAAGACAGAGAATAATAAATGCTGATGAGGATGTGGAGAAAAAGGAACCCACATATACTGTTGGTGAGAATGTAAGTTAGTACAACGTAAGTTCTTACAAAAAAAAACAAACAAACAAAAGAAAAAACTAAAAATTGAGCTACTACATGATTCCACAATCCTGCTGCTGGGTATATACCCAAAGGAAAGGAAATCAGTATATTAAAGGGATATCTGCACTCCTATGTTTGTTGCAGTACTATTTACAATAGCCAAAATTTGGAAGCAAACTAAATGTCCATCAACTGATGAATGGATAAAGAAAGTGTGGTACATATACTCAGTGTAGTACTATTCAGCTATATATTAAAAAAAAATGAGACCCAGTAACTTGCAACAACATGCAGAAAATTGGAGATCATTATATTAAGTGAAATAACAACAGAAAAACAAAAACAAACATTGAGACACAGAAAAACAAACATCGGATGTTCTCACTTGTTTGTGAGATCATAAAATCAAAACAATTAAACTCATGGACATAGATAGTAGAAGGATGGTTATCAGAGGCTTTGAAGGTGAGTGGTATGGGGGCTGCAGGGGGAGGTGGGGATGGTTAGTGGGTACAAAAATATAGAAAGAATAAACAAAACCTACTATTTGATAGCATAGTAAGATGATTACAGTCAATTGTGACTTAATTGTACTTAATTTAAAATAACTTTAAAAGTATAATTGGATTGTAACTTAAAGGATAAATACTTGAGAGGATGGACACCTCATTAAGTATAATGTGCTTATTTCACATGACATGCCTGTATCAAAACACCTCATTTATCCCATAAATATATACCCCTACTATGCACCCACAAAAATTAAAAAAATAAATAAATAAAAATTTAAAAAGAAAGATAAGTATATAAATAATAAATACAATTTAGAGAAAAAGAAAGTAAAAAGACAACCAACAAAATAGAAAATTTTTGCAAATAATATACCTAATAAAGGGACTTGTATGCAGAATATACAAAGTCTTCCAACTCACCAGTAAAAAGACAAATAAATAAATAGCTGGCAAAAAATCTGAATAAACATTTCATCAAAGATATTAAAATTATCTATAAGCATGTGAAAAGATGCTTAATATTATTAGTCATCAGGGACATACAAATCAAAACCACAATGAGATACCACTTTACATTCCCTAGGATGACTGTAATAAAAAGGACAGAAAATAGTCAAATTACTGTAATTAGCATATCCATTACCTCAAACCTTTATCGTTTCCTAGTGATGGATGAATGTTCTTTGAACATTCAAAATCCTCTAACTCATTACATATTGTATACATGTATCAAAACATCACCCTCTACCTCATAAATATGTACAACTATTATGTGTCAGTTAAAAATAAAATAACACTTTGTAAAAAGACAAAAAATAACAAGTGTTAGTAAGAATGTCATGAAATTAGAATCTTCATACGTTGCTAGTGGAAATGTAAAATGGTGCAGCTGCTTTGGAAAACAGTCTGACACTTCCTCGAAAGGGTAAACATAGAGTTATCATGTGACCCAGCAATCCCATTCCTGGGTTTATTTTTACTCAAGAAAAATAAAAACATATGTCTGCATGAATGTTCATAATAGCATTATTCATAAGAGCCAAAAAATTGAAACAACCCAAATATCATTAGTTGGTGAATGGATAAAAAAATCATGCTCTATAAATGCAATGTAATATAATTTAGCCATTTAAAGGAGTAAAGTATTGGTACATGCTACGATACAGATAAACCTTGGAAACATACTAAATGACAGAAGCCAGTCACAAAAGATCATATGTTATATGATTCAATTTCTATGAAATGTCCAGAATAAGTAAATCTATAGAAACAGAAGGTAGATAAGTGGTTGTCTAAAGTTTGGGGTGAAGGAGAAGGAATTTGGAGAAAATGGGGTGTGACTGCTAACGGATAAAGGATTTCTAAACAGGGTAATGAAAATTTTGATTGCGATCATTGAACCACTCTGCAAATATACTAAAAATCATTGAATTGTATACCCTAAGGTAAACTGTAATGTTTATTAATTATATTTCAAAGACGTCACCATTTTCAGAAGGACCAAATTGCAAAATAATTGAATAATTACTTTTGGAGGTTGGAGAAGGGTGAGAAGTTCTTGATTTTTTTTTATATGTGATATTGTGGAAAGGAATAAGGGAGAAATAGAGAGGAGAAGGGTGATTCCTTTTCCTTTAATATTATTTAAAATGTAAAGTCATAGCCTTGTCTCAGGGATTTACCAAGTATAAAAAATATATCTAATTACTGACAAAAGAGCTTGATGTCTTAGAGTGAAGAATGTATAAAAAGTTATGAACTATGTTCAACATCAAAATTTATTCTACTTTGATTTCTATGCTTTGGATGTTTGCATTGTTTCGGGCTTTGTCTGTAGTGAGTGTGCTGCTGCTAATTTATTTTTAATCTTTAAAAAGACAGCAGTCTCTTTTGGATGGTCAGTTCCTCAGCTGGGATTTTAAAAACTAGATCAATTTTATCAATAAACTTATTTTATCCAATGTAGAAGTAAAAACAATCCCTTTGCCTGAGACTTCCAATTAAATTTTACAGATTACAGTATACTTAAGTATGCAAAACATGCTGTAGAAAAGCAATAGCCAAGCAAAAGTTGACTTCACAGTTTGTCCAGAAAGTCAAAAGCAAGAAAGAATGTGCAAAAATATTAAGATAGAGAAGAGTGATGGTGACAAAACAAGGAGAAAGTAGAACACTAGAGGAAGTGAGAGATACACACTGAAACAAGGAGACAGGAAGAGACATAAAAAGTGGCAGCTGTAAAGATAGTCTAGGCCCTGTATTTCAAAATCCTTTTCTTGGTTTACAGAAGGAAATTCACTTACTCTACATATGTCTGGATAATACAGATTGAGAAATATGCTAGTACAATTGTTTCATCTGGAACATCGTGGCTAGATGAGCTGTGGCAAGTGTGAAGTTTCTGCTCAAGGAAATGCTGGCTTTTGTTTTTTAATTTTCCTTTTTTCGTTTTAATTTTTGTTTTTAGTTCTGGGGTACATGTGCAGGATGTGCAGGATTGTTATGCAGATAAATGTGTACGATGGTGATTTGCTGCACCTATCAACCCGTCACCTGGGTATTAAGCCCAACATGAATTAGCTATTTTTCCTATTGTTCTCCCTCCTCTCACCACAAGCCCCAACAGGACTCAGTGTGTGTTGTTCCCCTTCCTGAATCCATGTGTTCTCATTGATCAGCTTTCACTTATAAGTGAGAACATGCAGTGTTTGATTTTCTGTTCCTGCATTAGCTTGCTGAGGATAATGACTTCCAGATTCATTCATATCCCTAAAAAGGACACAATCTTACTCCTTTTATGGCTCTATAGTATTTCATAGTGTATATGTACCACATTTTTTAAATCCAGTCTAACATTGATTGGCATTTGAGTTGATTCCATGTCTTTGCTTTTGTGAATAGTGCTGCAATGAACATACACATCATGTATCTTTGTAATAGAATCATTTACATTCCTTTGGGTATATACCCAGTAACGGGATTGCTAGGTCAAATAGTGGTTTTGGTTCTAGATCTTTGAGGAATCACCACACTATCTTTCACAATGGTTGAACTAATCTGCATTCCCACCAACAGTGTAAAAGCATTCCTATTTCTCTGCAAGCTTGCAAACATGTGTTGTTTCTTGTTTTTTTAATAATTGCCATTCTGACTGGTGTGAGATGGTATCTCACTGTGGTTTTGACTTGCATTTCTTTAATGATCAGTGATGTTCAGCTTTTCTTCATACGTTTGTTGGCAGAATGAATGTCTTCTTTTGAAAAGTGTCTGTCCATGTCCTTTGCCCACTTTTTAATAGGGTTGTTTGCTCTTGTAAATTTGTTTCAGTTCCTTGTGGATTCTGGATATTAGCCTTTGTCAGATGGATAGATTGCGAAAATTTTCCCCCACTCTGTGGGTTGTCTGTTTGCTCTGATAGTTTATTTTGCTGTGCAGAAGCTTGTTAGTTTAATTAGATCCCATTTGTCAATTTTTGCTTTTGTTGCAATTGCTTTTGGTGATTTCACCATGAAATCTTTGCCTATGCCTATGTCCTGAATGGTGTTGCCTAGATTTTCTTCTAGCATTTTTATACTTTAGGGTTTTACATTTAAATCTTTAATCCATCTTGAGTTAATTTTTGCATAAGATGTGAGGAAGGGGTTCAGTTTCAATTTTCTGCATATGGCTAGCCAGTTTTCCCAACACCATTTATTAAGTAAGAAATGTTTTCCCCATTTCTTGTTTTTGTCAGGTTTGTCAAAGATCAGATGGTTGTAGATATGCAGTCTTATTTCTGAGCTCTCTGTTCTGTTCTATTGCTCTTTGTGTCTGTTCTGGTACTGTTATGCCCAGACCGTTTATTCCCCGAAGAAGACCACCAGAGTCCAGAGTCAAAGCCAAGCGGCAAGGATCTTTAGTGCAAGTTCAAACTTGGTCCCTCCGTTCCACAACATATAAGAGGGCCCCGAACAATGCGTGCGCTCGCTTTTTATAGCCCAATGTAAACAGGACTTGTAAGGTTACAGAGGAACAAGGGAATTCTTTAGGTTACAGCATTACAATTGGTTAACATATTAAGTTATACATTTAGCAGTTATCTATTGGTTCCCGTGCTTTCAGTAAAACTACAAACGGCAGTGTCCTTATCGGGGATTTCCCAGGATTTCCCAAGCTGAGATATATGGTAGTCTCTGAGTTGAGACATGTGTACTGGGCTCAGGAAGTTGAGCCCGGGAAGTTGAGCTATATGGAGGAATGTATTTGCACTGGGCCGTGTTTGTACTGGGCCTGTTTGTACTGGGCTTATTTGTACTGGGCCTGTTTGTGTTGAGCCCGGGGCTGAGGAATGTGCCTGGTTTCTTTCAGTACCAGTACCATGTTGTTTTGGTTATTGTAGCCTTATAGTATAGTTTAAAGTCTGGTAGCATGATGCCTCCAGCTTTGTTCTTTTTGCTTAGGATTATCTTGGCTGTATGAGCTCTTTTTTGGTTCTATATGAATTTTAATTTTTTTTCTAATTTTGTGAAGAATGGCAATGGTGGTTTAATGGGAATAGCATCTAATATATAAATTACTTTGGGGAGTATGGCCATTTTTACAATATTGATTCTTCCTATCCATGAGCATTGGATATTTTTCCATTTGTTTGTGTCCCCTCTGTTTTCCTTGAGCAGTGGTTTGGAGTACTCCTTGAAAAGGTCCTTCACTTCCCTTATTAGCTGTATTCCTAGGTATTTTCTTCTTTTGTTGCAGTTGGGAATGGGAGTTCATTCATGTTTTCGCTCTCTGCTTGCCTGTTGTTGGTATATAGGAATGCTTGTTACTTCTGCCCATTGATTTTGTATCCTGAGACTTTGCTGAAGTTGCTTATCAGCTTAAGAATCTTTTGGGCTGAGATAATGGGGTTTCCTAGATATAGGATCATGTCATTTGCAAACAAAGACACTTTGACTTCCTCTCATCCTATTTGGATACCTTTTTGAATTACTCTTGACTGATTGCCCTGGCCAGAACTTCCAATACTATGTTGAATAGGAGTGGTGAGAGAGGGTATCCTTGTCTTGTGCTGGGTTTCAAGGTGAATGCTTACAGCATTTGTTCATTCAGTATGATATTGGCTGTGGGTTTGTCATAAATGTCTCCTGTTATTTTGATGTATGTCCCTTTAATACCTAGTTTATTAAAAGTTTTTAATAAGAAGAGATGCTGAATTTTATCCAAGGCCTTTTGTGCATATATTGAGAAAATGATGTGGCTTTTTGTCTTTAGAGCTGTTTATGTGATGAATTATGTTTATTGATTTGCATATGTTGAACCAGCCTTGCATCCTGGGAATGAAGCCAAGTTGATCATGGTGGATAAGCTTCTTCATGTGCTGCTGTATTTGATTTTCCAGTATTTTATTGAGAATTTTTGCATTGATGTTCATCAGGGATATTGGTCTTAAGTTTTCTTTTGTTGTTGTATCTCTGCAAGGTTTGCATATCAGGATGATGCTGGCCTCTTAGAATGAGTTAGGGAGAAATCCCTACATTTCAATTGTTTGGAATAGTTTCAGAGGAAATGTACCAACTCCTCTTTGTATTTCTGGTAGAATTCAGCTCGATGTTGCATAAGCATTTGATAAAATTCACATCCCTTTGTAACAAAATCCTTCAAAAAACTGGGGATAGAAGGAACATATCTCAACATCACAAAAGTCATATACAACAGACCCAAAGCTTAGTATCACACTGAATGTGAAAAAACACTGAAAGCCTTCATACTAAAATCCACAACACAACATGGATGCCCAGTTTCACCACTGTTATTCAACATAGTATTGAAAGTTCTAGCTAGAGACAAGAGAAAGAAATAGCATCCAAATTGGAAGGAAAAAACGAACTTATTTTTATTTGCAGATAAAGATAATGTGATCTTATATTTCGGTAAGTCTAAACAATCCATCAAAAAACTCTTAAAATTGGTTAATTCAGGATAGTTGCAGGATAAAAGATCAACATAAAAAATCAGTCACGTTTCTATATGTCAACAGCAAACAATCTAAAAAAAAATCAAGAAAGTAATCCCTTATACAAGAGCTATAAGGAAAATAACATACCTAGAAATTAACTTATTCAATTAAGTGAAATATCTCTACAAAGAAAACTATAAAATATTGATGCAAGAAATTGAGAAGGACACAAAACAATGAAAAGATATTCCAAGTTCATGGATTGGAAAAATCAATATTGTTAAAATGTCCATACTGCCTAAAGGAACCTACAAATTTAATGCAATCTCTATCAAAACACCGAAGACATTCTTCACAAAAGTAGAAAAACAACCCTAAAATTCACACAGACACACAAAAGACCCAGGATAGTAACAGTCATAGCTATTCTGATAAAAGAAAAAAACTGGAGTAATTGCATTACATTATTGTACTACAGAGCTATAGTAACCAAAACGATATGGCATGGTGCCAGCATGAAAACAGACATATAGACCAATGTAAAAGAATAGAGAACCCAGAAACAAATCCACACATCTGCAGTGAACTCATTTTTGACAAAGATGCCAAGAAGATATATTGAGGAGAAAAAAAACAGTCTCTTCAATAAATGGTGTCAGAAAAAAATGGATATTCATATGCAGAAAAATGAAACTAGACCCCTACCTATCACCACACACAAAAATCAAACAAATATGAACTAAAGACTTAAATACCAGGCCTCAAAATATGAAACTACTAAAAGAAAACATTGGGAAACTCTCCAGGTCTTTGGAATGGGCAAATACTTTTTGAGTAATACAGCACAAACAAGCAATTGAAGCAAAAATGGACAAATGGTATAATATAAAGTTAAAAAGCTTCTGCACAGCAAAGGAAACAATCAACAAAGTGAAGAGACAACCAAGAGAATGGGCAAAAATATCTGCAAACTATCCATCTGACAAAGGATTAATATCAAGGATGTATGAGGAACTCAACTCTATAGAAAAAAATCTAATAATCTAATTTTAAAAATGGCAAAAGATCTGAATAGACATTTCTCAAAAGAAGACATGTGATATGGTTTGCGTCTCTGCCCCCAAAAAACCTCATGTCAGTTGGTAATCCTTAATATTTGAGATGGGGCCTACGGGGAGGTGACTGAATCTTGGGGGTGGATCTTCCATGAATGGCTTACCACCATTTCCTTGGTGCTGTTCTTATGATAGAGTTCTCATGAGATCTGGCTGTTTGAAAATGTATAGTATGTCCCCCACCAGCTTAATCCTACCTTGGCCATATGATGTCTGCTCTCCCCCTTCTGCCATAATGGTAAGTTTCCTGAGGCCTCCCCAGAAGTCGAGCAGATGCTGGCATTATACTTTCTGTGGAACCATGAGTCAATTAAACACATTTTCTTTATAAATTACCCAGTCTCAGGTATTTTTGTATAGCAGTGGAATAACAGACTAAAATAGATAATTAATGGGGCATTGATATAAAGATACCGGAAAATGTGGAAGCAGTACATGTGGGTAACAGGCAGAGGTCAGAACAGTTTGGACGGCTCAGAAAAAGACAGGAAGATGAGGGAAGGTTTGGAACTGCCTAGAGACTGGTTGAATGATTGTGACCTAAATGGTGATGGTGATATGGGCAGTGAAGGCCAGGCTGAAGAGGTAGGTCTCAGATGGAAAAGAGGAATCTATTGGGAATTGAAGCAGTTGTCACTTTTGTTACACTTAGCAAAGAGATTCACTGCATTGTGTCCCTGCTGTAAGGGTCCATGGAATTTTGAACTTTGAAGTGATAATTTAGGGTATCCAGTAGAATAAATTTCTAAGCCGCAAACTGTGCAAGAAGTAACTTGGCTGCTTCTAGTGGCCTATGCTATATTTTTGAGCAAAGAAATGATCTGAAATTGAAAAAGGAAGCAGATCCTATATTTAAAAAGGAAGCAGAGCATAAAAGTTCTGAATATTTTAAGCCTGACCACGTAATAGAAAGGAAAAGTCAATTTTCAGGGGAGGAATTCAAGAAGGCTGCAGAGATTTGCATAAGTAAAAAGCAGGTAAATGCTAATAGCCAAGACAATGGGGAAAAGGCCTGGAAGGTATTTCAGAGACCTTTCCAGCAGCCCCTCCCATCAGAGACCAGGAGGCCTGGAAGGGAAGAACGGTTTCATGAGCCAGGCTCAGGGACTCATTGTCCTATGCAGCCTTGGGGCATTGTTCCCCATATCCCAGTTGCTCTAGCTCTAGCCATGGCTCAAAGGGGCCCTGGTACAGCTCAGGCTGCTGCTTCAGAGAGTGAAAGCCATAAGCCTTGGTGGCTTCCATGTGGTGTTAAGCCAGTGGGTGCAGAGTGAAAGAATTGAGGCTTGGGTGTCTTTGCCTAGATTTCGGAGGATGTAAGGAAAATCCTGGATGTCTAGGCAGGAGCCTGCTTCAGGAAAGGAGCACTCATGGGGAAACTCTGGTAGGAAAATGTGAAGGAAAAACGTAGGGCTTGAGCACCTACGAAAGTCCCCACTGGGGCACTCCCTAGTGTAGCTGTGGGAAGAGGGCCACCCTCCTCCAGCCTCCAAAATGTTACATCCACTGGCTTGCAACGTGTGCCTGGAAAAGCTGAAGGCACTGAACACCAGCCCATGAGAGCCACTTCAGGGACTGAACCCTGCAAAATCACAGGTTCAGATCTGTTCCAGGCCTTGGGAGCCCACCCTTAGGATCACTGTGGCTAGGATGTTAGACATGGAGTCAAATAAGATTATTTTGAAGCTTTAAGATTTAATTACTGCCCTGCTGGATTTTGGATTTGAATGGGACCCGTTGCTCCTTTTTTTTTTTTCCTTTGGTTTATTTCTCCCTTTTGGAATGGGAATAATTACCCAATGCTTGTACCCCCATTGCAACACATTTTTTATTTTCCAGGCTCATAGGCAGCAGTGACTAGCCTTGTCTCAGATGAGGCTTTGAACTTTGTACTTTTGATTTAATGTTGAACTGAGGTAAGACTTTGGGGGATTATTAAGAAGGGATACTTACATTTTGCAATTTAAAAAGGACATGAGATTTTGGGGTCCAGGGGAGAAATCATAAGGTTTAGATATGTGTCCCTAGCCAAATCTCATGTCAAAATGTAATCCCCAATACTGAAGGTGGGGCCTCGGATCAGGTGATTGAATCACAGGGTGGATCCTTCATGAATGGCTTAGCACCATTTCCTTGGTGTTGTTCTCATGATAGAGTTCTCATGAGATCTGGTTGTTTGAAAGTGTGTAGCACCTCCCCACAACTTTCTCCTACTGTGGCCATGTGATGTGTGTGCTCTATCTTCACCTTCTGCCACAATTGTAAGGTTCTTGAGGCCTCCCCAGAAGCCAAGCAGATGTCAGCATCATGCTTGCTGTACATCTTGTGGAACCATGAGCCAAATAAACCTCTTTTCTTCATAAATTACCCAGTCTCAGATGATTCTTTATAGCAGTTCAAGAATGGACTAATAGAACATACAAATGGCAAACCGATATGTGAAAAGGTGCTCAATATCAGAGAAATGCAAATCAAAACTACAATGAGATATTTTCTCATCTCAGCTAATGTGGCTTTTATCCAAAATTCAGGATATAACAAATGCTGGCAAGGATGTGGAAAAAAGGAAACCCTAATACACTGTTGGTGGGAATGTACTTTAGTACAATAACTATGGAGAATAGTTTTAGTTTGTTCAAAAAACTAAAAATAGAGCTATGATATTATCCGGCAATCCCACTGATAGGTATGTATCCAAAAGAAGGAAATCACTATATCCAAGAGATATCTGCACTCTCACGTTTATTGCAGCACTATTTACAATAGCCCAGATTTGGAAGCAACCTAAATGTCTATCAGCAGAAGAATGGATAAAGAAAATGTGGTACATATGCACAATGGAGTACTATTCAGCCATAAGAAGATTGAGATCCTGTCATTTGCAACAACTTAGATAGAACTAGAGGTCATTATGTCAAGTGAAATAAGCCAGGCAAAGAAAGACAAACTTTGCATGTTCTCACTTATTTGTGGGGGGTAACATTAGAACAATAGAACTCATGGAGATAGAGAGTAAAACAAAAGGGAAGGGTTTTGAGGTGGGGTGGGTAGTGGGGATGGTTAGTGGGTACAAAAATATAGTTTAGATAGTATGGATAAGATCCAAAATTTGGTAGCACAACAGGGTGACTACAGTCAACAATGGCTTAAAGAGTGTAATTGGATTGTTCATAACACAAAGAAAGAATAAATACTTTAGGTGATCAATATCCCATTTACTCTTATGTGATTATTATGCATTGTTTGCCTGTGTCAAAACATTTTATGTACCTCATATATTAATATACCTATTATGTATGCACAAAAATTTTAAAAAAGAACTGAAAAGTAAGAAACAGACACATTTTTGGACCATAAAAACCAAGTCTTCTCTGCTGTTTCTCAGAAATAATTGGAAAAGGAAACTAGGTTGTGATTAGTCTACCTGGTCAGATTAGTTAGGTTACTTGGGGAAAGGAATGCTAAGACTAGGTTATTACGGTATTAAAGGGAGAAGTAACCATTGAAGGTCAGAGATGTTGGAAAATCTTTGTTTTTTAGTAATAGTTACTTATTCAAAAAATGGAATGAGAAAGAAGCATGGTTTTGTGAACCTCCTGCTAACTAGCTCTTCGGTGACTTTGGACAGGATTTAGATGCAATGAGCCCAAGATTTCTCACCTATGCAATGAGGAAATAGGTCATCTTTAACATTCTGTTGGTATCAGCATTGCTAAAATAAATATTTGTTCTTAAGATGACCATTCTGAAAGGAACAACTCCTGTGTGTATGCTTTAATACATTTCTTAAAAATGTAATTCTAATATTGCATAGCTCAAATATGTGCCTATATAGCACTTGCACAATTTTGTATGTTTGTTTTTTTACTTTAGGTGCACATAATTTTCTCCTTGACCCGTATATATCCACCATAATTCTAACACGTTTCTTTTTCTCCCACTTTGTTTTCTTTTGATCACAACTGTAAGTTCTGATCATGATATCAGGTTTAGAATGATAAAAATTATGAATATAAATTACTCCAAACCCTGGGACATATAGATAAACAGTATCTACATATTTGCATATTGCACATAACATATAAACAGTCATGCAACACATAAAGATGTTTCAGTCAATGATGGACCACATATAAATGGTGGACCCATAAATGTATAATGGAGCTGAAAAATTCCTATCACCTAATAAAGTCACAGCCATCCAAACATCGTAGCACGACACACTACTCATCTGTGTGTAATCTGTTTGCTGGTGTAAACAAACCTACTGCACTTCCAGTTATAGAAAAGTACAGCACATACAGTTACATACAGTGCATAATACTCGACGATGATAATAAATGACCGTTACTGGTTTGTATATTTACTACACTTCCTATCATTATTTTAGAATTTATTGCTTCTACTTATTAAAAATAACTATTAAACAGCCTCAGACATGTCCTTCAGGAAGTATTGTCATAGGAGGTAACAGCTCCATGTATAGTATTGCCTCTGAAGACCTGCCAGTGGGACAAGATGTGGAGGTGGACGACAGTGATATTGATGACCCTGACCCTATGTAGCTGAGGCTAGTGTGTGTGTTTGTGTCATAGTTTTTAACAAAAACAACTTTAAAAAGTAAAAAATGAAAATAAAACACTTAAAAATAGAAAAGGTTTAAAGAATAAGGATATATCCTGCACGTTATGCACATGTACCCTAGAACTTAAAGTATAATAATAAAAAAAAGAATAAGGATATAAAGACAATAATTTTGTCTACTGTGCAATGTGTTTGTGTTTTTGGTTAACTGCTATTATGAGTGAAAATATTTTTAAAAATTAAAAATGTTTAAGTCAACAGTTAAAGTAAGCTAGGGTTAATTTACCATTGAGGAAAGAAAGTTTTTTTTTTTTAAATAAATTCAGTGTAGCCTAATTGTAGAGTGTTTATAAAGTCTACAGGAATGTACAGCAATGTCCTAGGCCCTCACATTCAGTCACTAAGCACTCACTAACTCACCCAGAGTGACTTCCCATCCACAAGCTCCATTCACGTTAAGTGTCCCACACAAGTGTACCATGTTGCCATCTGTTATGCTGTATTTTCCTCTACCTTTTGTGTGTTTCAATATATGTAAATGCATAACTATCTGTTATTTTATTACAATTGCCTACAGTATTCAGTACAGTAACATGCTGTACAGGTTTGTCGCCTAGGAGTAATGGACTATACCGTATATCTTAGGTGTGTAGAAGACTATACCATCTAGGTTTGTGAAAGTATACTCTATGATGTTCACAGAACAACAAAATCATCTAACACTAGAAAGTATGCCTGTTTTTAAGCATACATACATATATTTCCATATTCTGTGACATTTTTCATTAAACAATTTATCTTAGTTATCTTTCAGTGTCAGTATAGTTCTACATTATTACTTTAAATGGCCTTCAAATTATTCAAACTTATGAATAAACTGTAACTTATAAACTGAGTTTTCTATTGCTGGACACTTACATTGTTTTCAATATTTCAGTATTATAAGCAATACCGAAATGAACAGTATTAAAATTCTTTTATCTTCACTATTATTTCCTTAGGACAAACTCCTTGAACATTTGTTGGTTCAAAGAGTATGCACATTTTTCAGGTTTCTGTTAAGTATCATTAAACAGTACTCCAGCTATGTGTACTCTTTTACCTTTCCACTTGCAGTATGTGACAGTGCATTGTCATTTTTATTTTTTTTTTTATTACTAGCACAGGTAATTTTTTTTTAATTTTTCCAAATTGCCTATTCCTTTCTTTTACAAGTAGTTTTATATTTATATGGTTTTTTACAAATGGTGCTAGTATGGTCTTTACTTGCAAATATCAAAACAGATTCTGAAATTGAATGAGGAATGTAACTCAGTCTCTTTTACCTTTCTTTAGATATAAGTTACCATTAGGAAAACTATCACAAAGCAAGTTGCAAGATACAGAAGACAGGCGAAGTAAAGAAACTTAAACATCAAGAAATTTTGATATATTTTTTAAAAAGTACCTAATTCATTTTTACTGGCTATAAATACACAAACACTTTGTGGGAGCTATATTTAATACCAAATACATGATTCTTCTCCAAAAAAAAACCTATTCTCTCTTTTTGCATATAAATGTTACTATAATTAAAGTTTGCCAATACCATTTGTGATCTCATTTCCTCATAAAAATATCTTGAAATAAAAATCAAACTGCTGGGTTAATATTTCTTCAAAACTGTACCTTAATACACAGCATTTGTTTTGTTGGTTCTTGTAAAGTTACTTCATCAGTAATAATTATACATGAGGAAATACTTACACTATCCTTACAAACCTAATTGCAGCCTTTGAAAAGACTCCTTTCTAAAACTGTTGTTCAGAAAATCAACCAGGGATTTCTCTATGCTAGAGAAATTTTCTGAAGACTTTCACATGTACTGCTTAAAGATTGTTCCTTTAGTATAAATTGAAACAAGTCAGGGTTTATTTTTCTAAAGCTTCATTATCTAGGTAGATTTTTAAAAATAGCCATGTTCTTTCCCTAGGACTTCAGTCTACTTAAATACAGACTACTTAAACACTACTTAAATACACAGAAGAATTTCAATTAATTGGCAACCTGCTGACACAATTACTACACTGTGAAAACACATTTCTTCCAATATTAACAGTTATATTATATTTGTTGAAATGCTTTCTTTGTACCCTGAACCCAGGAAAAAAATTAACAAAATAATAAATAGATGTGATTTATTTTTCCTTGTGCATTTTTTTTCATTTACTTTTCAATATAAAGACTGGAGAAGTATATTAAAATTTGAATTATACCTAAATTATTCTAAGTAATGCATCCTACTCCCAGAGTCTTTGTTTTCTATTAGATTAAACAGACTGTTTTGTTTAATGCAAGCCAGGCTGGTGGGAGTTAACAGCAATTCCAGCAGGTCAGCATTATAATATTTGGCCTGAAGTTGTAAATAGTGGTAATAGTTTAAGGAAAACATTTTGAGAAAGACCTCTACTTTCCTCAAATGTCATTTCTCCCTGGGTACAGTGCAAATATTTTAAATAGGTGCCATTTGGTATGTCATTCATTGCCTTTCACCTTTTGTGCCCTCTTAAACTTCTGCAAGCAATGAAAAGAGAACCCTAGGACGCTATTAGTGGGAATGTAACTTAGTACAACCACTAAGGAGAACACGTTGGATATTTGTCGAAAAACTAAAAATAACACTACTATACAATCCAGCAATCCCTCTGCTAGGTATATATCCAAAAGAAAGGAAATCAGTATATCAAAAAATATCTGCACTCCCATACTTACTGGAGCACTATTTACAATAGACCAGATTTGGACACAATCTAAGTATCCATCAACAGATGAATGGAAAAAGAAAATGTGGTACATATATACAATGAAGTACTATTCAGTCATTAAAAAGAATGAGATCTTGTTATTTGCAACAACATGGGTGGAACTGTAGGTCATTATGTAAAGTAAAATAAGGCAGGCACTGAAAGACAAACTTCATATGTTCTCAGTCATTCGTGAAAGCTAAAAATTAAAACAATTGAACCCATGGAAATAAAGAATAGAAGAATGATTGCCAGTGGCTGGGAAGGGTCAGGGAGGGGCACAGGAGAGTCAGGATAATTAATGGGTAAAAAAATAGATAGAATTAATAAAATCTAATATTTGATAGCACAACAGGGTGACTACAGTCAACAATAATTTATTATACATTTAAAAAATAAAGGATTATAATTAAACTTTTTCTAGCACAAAGGATAAATACTTGAGGTGTTCAATACTCCATTCATACTGATGTGATGACTATGCATTGCACACCTGTATCAAAGCATCTCATGTATCCCATAAATATATACACCTATGTTCCAACAAAAATTAAAAATTTTAAAAAAGGCAATGATTTTGCCCCAGAAAAATGGATTTCCTGATAAAAATATATTTTTTCAAAACCAATTCAATAAATTACTGACTGGTCTCTGCATCCCCTATTAATACTCTGGCCAAAACTAAAAGAGGTTTTGAGGAAAGCATTCCAAACTGGAAATAGTTTTAAAATTCCTATCTTATATTTTCACTGGTGTTATCAATGAAATATAAACATAGAAATAGGGGTCTAGGGTTCTAGAAAGGGTTCCATTATATTCAATATTACTAAGGAAAAATGTGTATATACTAGACTTTCACAGGCGACAGATTATGTAGAGTACTGGCCCTTTGAAGGAACAGATAAAAATTCAAAGTGACATTGAAAGAGTGAAGATGTAGTGATGTTACAAAAAGGTAAGTGCTTACCAGAAATCAATTAAGAGCTATTGATTAAGGGAGACAAAAACAAGAAAGGACAGGAATAATTAAATGAAATACATGAATATCGGGGGAACCTGCCACTGATAGTTAACATGGGTTCTTTTCCATTTTCCTAAGCATTGGCTGGTCTGAGAAATAAAGGGAAAGAGTACAAGAGAGAGAAATTTTAAATCTGGGTGTTGGTGTCCATGGGAGACATCACATGTCGGCAGGTTCCATGATGCTCCCTGAGTCGTAAAACCAGCAAGTCTTTATTAGCAATTTTCAAAAAGGGAGGGAGTGTACGAATAGGGTGTGGGTCACAGAGATCACGCGCTTCACAAGGTAATAAAATATTACAAAGCAAATGGAGGCAGGGCGAGATCACAGGACCACAGTGATTAAAATTGCTAATGAAGTTTTGGGCACACATTGTCATTGATAACATCTTATCAGGAGACAGGGTTTGAGAGCAGACAACCTGTCTGACCAAAATTTATTAGGCGGGAATTTCCTCATCCTAATAAGCCTGGGAGCACTACAGGAGACCAGGGCTTATTTCATCCCATCGTCTTCGACTGTAAAAGACAGCAGCACCCAAAGGGGCCATTTCAGAGGCCTACACTCAGGGGCCATTCTCTTTCTCAGGGATGTTCCTTGCTGAGAAAAAGAATTCAGCAATATTTCTCCTATTTGCTTTTGAAAGAAGAGAAATATGGCTCTGTTCTGCCTGGCTCACTAGCAGTCAGAGTTAAAGATTATCTCCCTTGTTCCCTGAACATGGCTGTTATCCTGTTCTTTTTTCAAGGTGCCCAGATTCCATATTGTTCAAACACACATGCTCTACAATTTGCGTAGTTAACACAATTATCACAGGGTCCTGAGGTGACATACATCCTCCTCAGCTTATGAAGATGACAGGATTAAGAGATTAAAGTAAAGACAGGCATAGGAAATCACAAGGGTATTGATTGGGGAAGTGATAAGTGTCCATGAAATCTTCACAATTTATGTTCAGAGACCGCAGTAAAGACAGGTGTAAAAAATTATAAAAGTATTAATTTGGGGAACTAATAAATGTCCATGAAATCTTCACAATTTATGTTCTTCTGCCATGGCTTCAACCGGTCCATCCATTCGAGGTGCCTGATTTCCTGCAACATATGAAAGGCATGTTTCATGTATTTCATGAAAGATGTATACATGAAAGGATCTTTTTCTCTTGAAGCAGGCCTGGGTGAATTAATACCAATTTTAACATCTTTAGTTTCATGATATTTTGCCTGGAGTCCCACGTAAAACTCACTTATTCTAATTGTGGCACTAATAATAGTAATTATTATTTGAATGGTTACTGTATGCCAAACGCTATGCTAAGTGTTTGAAAAATAGTATCTCATTTAAGTCTTGCAATAACTCCATGAAATAGTCATTTAACAGTTCCATTTTATAATTATGATAAATGAGGATTAGAGAGTTAAATGACTTGCTTAAGGTCACACAGCCAAAAAGTGACAAAAGAGAAAATCAGTACAAAGCGTCTACAATGTCCAATTCTCTTACATCTCCCTTTGGGCTCTCCTCAAGGATTCTAAGGAGCCAATTTCTTTACCAGCTTCTTTTCCCTTCTTACATCTACTGATTTAAAGGCTGTCTATTGCTGCTAACTATAAGAAAACAAACGGGTAATAATAAAATATAACAAGTTGGAAAGCTAAAAGAAATCTTCAAAGGTGATGGATTGCCCTGCATTTAATTGAAATATACATTTACTAAGCCCATCCTCATTATATCCCCGGGTATGATGGATGTGGACTGGGAGTTAACCCCTACCCAATGGTCTCCCTAAGCTATAAATCTTGACAAAGTTACCCAGACATGAGCTACAAGTGGATTCAGGGGGTACCACTACTAGATAAGATGGAATTCTTAATTTTCCTCTTTAGATGGGCACCTCAACCCCTTGCCTTCATTTTGTACTTATTTCTTCTCTGCTCCTTCCCTTGGCCCTATCTAGTCCTGAGTATGGACAAGGAAGGTACTTTTCTAAGTGGTATAGCATGGTGAAGAGGTGGTATTACATAACAGTTAAGAACAGGAACTCTAGCCAGACTGCCAAGTTTAAAGCCTGGCTTTGCCACTTATCAGTTGTATGAATTTGGGAAAATTACTTAATTTGTACGTACCTGGTGTACTGTAAACACTATATAACCATTTGCTCTTGATACTATTAAACTTTCATACATTACAAAGGAAAATCTTGTAATTCTTTTTTTTTTTGTCCCTGTGGGCAGTTCTGGCCACGAGCAGCGCTACTACTCCCTTTCTACCTGGTTTTATTTCCTATTGAATGGTCACAGATTAGGTGTTAACACAACGGGATATACCACTCAGCAATTAAAAAAAAAACATCAACCTATTGATACCGGTATAATTTGGATGAATCTCAAGATTATTATACTGAATGAAAACAGGACAATTTCAAAAGGTTACTTATTGTATAATTCCATTTATATAACCATCTATATTATTTCATCATTTAAATAATGAGAACAAATCAGTGGTCGCCAGGAATCAGAGAAAGAAAGTACAAGGTTAGTATAAGGGAGCATCTTTGTGGTAATGAAAAAGTTCTGAACCTTGGTTGTAGTGGTAGTTACACAAATCCATGTATGTGATAAAATTGCTTAGAAATACACTCACACGCACATGCACACAAGAGTGCATGTAAAATCTAGTGCAATCTGAATAAGGTCTGCAGATTGTACCAATGTTAAAATATTTCCTGGTTTGGGTATTGCACTATAGTTGTGTAAAATGTTACCATTAGGGGCAGCTGGGTGAAGGGTACACAGGACCTTTCTGTTCTATATTTGCAACTGTCTGTAAGTATTTAATTGTCTCAAAATAAAAAGTTAAGAAAAATTAGTGATTAAGAATGCTTTTACTTGTGGGTAAACCTGGGCTAATTTACCTATTTGGCCAAAGTCAGTATTCACCAAGCTAGTATTTCTGGAACACTATTTAGTTAGGAGAGTGGTTGTTGTGCTGCAGAGAAAGTTTTCTGAGATCAATACAGTTAGAGGATACTACATACTTCCAACTTGAGATTCCCCTCAGTGTTGCTCTATGGCTGTCAATCTTGGCTGTGCCTCAGAGTCATCTGAATAAAAAATTAAAGAATAAAGGATCTTCAATGAATCAAAGAAATAGCCACAACCCTACACTGCACATTGAAAATAATATCTTCCAGTTAAAGTGAAATTTGGACCAAAGCAATGCAGGAATCTGAGTCAGTGTTTGCTTCCATAGATTTCAGGCAGGGTGTAGATTCTCTTAAGTGTTCAAGCCCTGATGATTTGATTCAGGGCTGTGTCACACAGTGAAAGCAATAGGAATGACCCCCTAGGAAAGCAGTCCTATAACACAGAAGCGGAGCTGGAGGAAAGGGGAAATTATACCAAAATATCACCTTCATTTTCTGAGATCCTCCACAGGAAATACACAGGCAACACACAGTTACACAGATGTTGGCCAGTGAGTCAAAAACAAATTAACTAAACAAGATCACATTGAACACCTCTAACTCAAGGCATTTCACTGAGTCGTGCTGACCTGAAGCTCATTCCACAGATTGCAGTGAGCTGTGGAATGAGCTTCCTCTCCTAAATTAAGAGGAGAAATAACCTCAGTGGGAGACGTGACAATTTAGAGTGAGATGATAGTGAGACAAACCTGAATTAAAGCTTCTGAGATGCCAAAGTTCATGTCCTCCCACCTCTTCACATTTCGCACTTCAGCAAACAGTTACTTCCAATCAAAGCTGAAAAAAATGACACAATGCCTAATCATAGATGATTTAAAAGTAACCAGCAAAACAGCAAAGACAAAAGACAAACAAGTGGGGGAAAAACTAAAACAAGTTTTTGAAAATGATTCAGACGTCATTTAACAAGTAAACTTCAAAATTCTGTTGAAGGATATAAAAAAGACAATCAAATGGAAAAGCACACCTTGACCTTGGATAAGAAGACTGAATGATGTGAAGTGCCTGGATCTCTGTAAGTTGGTCTATAAATTCAAAACGTGCCAATCTAAATATCAGCGGGTTTTGATGGGAGAGAGGATTGAAAAAAAGTGATACCGCAAATCATGTGGGAAAATAAATAAATAAATAGGTGAAAATATCCAAGAAAAATCTTAAAAACTAGTTTTACAAGAAACTATTCTTACTAGATATTAAAATGTATATGAACAAATTTATGTTTAAAAGGATTTCTACTGCTACAAGAATAACCCTCTGAACAAGAGTCCAAAAATAGGCCCAAACACATACAATAATAAATTAGGTAATAAAGGCAGCAATTAATTATACTGGATATTCAATATTAAATAAACGGTATTGAAAAAACTGGTTAGTTGTGTTGAGAGAAAAAAATAGTGGTGCAGCTATCTTGATCTTCACGTCAAAATTATTCTAGAAAGATTAAGGCTTTAAATAGAACCATAAGAATATTGGATGAAACATCAGTCATTTTAAACAATGATCTTGGCACAGAAAGATTTTTCTGATCAAAATACCCCAATTCCATAACGGGAAAAAAAGATAAATATGACTATTAAAACTTCTGTAGGGAAAAATCTAGTAACAAGCTAAAAAAGTAATGTTTGTCACATATGCAATATTTTTTCTTAATTAGGTGCTTAGAATTACTAATCACTTATAAAAAGATGCCTATAACCTAAATGACATTATAAGGAACTGATGAAATAAATTATAGGCTATCTATTTGATGTACATTACATAATGTATACATGCTTCGAAACATCACACTGCACCCCGTAGATGTGTACAATTACTGCCCAGATTGAAGATGGTCAAATAGGAACAGCTCCCTTCTGCAGCTCCTAGCGAGATCAACGCAAAAGACGGGTGATTTCTGCATTTCCAATTGAGGTACCCGGTTCATCTCATTGGGACTGGTTAGACAGAGGGTGCAGCCCATGGAGGGCAAGCAGAAGCAGGGTGAGGGATCACCTCACTGGAAAGCACAACGGGTCAGGGAACTCCCTCCCCTAGACAAGGGAAGCCGTGAGGAACTGTGCCGTGAAGAATGGTGCATTCTAGCCCAGACACTATGCTTTTCCCATGGTCTTCACAATCCACGGATCAGGAGATTACTTCCAGTGCTCATGCCACCAGGGCCCTGGGTTTCAAGCACAAAAGTGGGCAGCCGTTTGGGCAGACACCAAGCTAGCTGCAGGAGTTTATTTATTTTTCATGACCCAGTGGTGCCTGGAATGCCAGCGAGACAGAACTGTTCACTCCCCTGGAAGGGGCCTGAAGCCAGGGAGCCAAGTGGTCTAGCTCAGTGGATCCCATCCCCGTGGAGCCAAGCAAGCTAAAACATTCACTGGCTTGGAATTCTTGCTGACAGCACAGCAGTCTAAAGTCGACCTGGGAAACTCGAGCTTGGTCGGGGGAGGGGTGTCCACCATTACTAAGGCTTGATCAGGCAGTTTTCCCCTCACAGTGTAAACAAAGCCACTGGGAAGTTCCAACTGGGCAGAGTCCACCAGAGCTCAGCAAAGTCACTGTAGCCAGACTGCCTCTTGAGATTCCTCCTCTCTGGCCAGGGCATCTCCGAAAGAAAGGCAGCAGCCCCAGTCAGGGGCTTATAGATAAACCTCCCATCTCCCCGGGACAGAGCACCTGGGGTAAGGGGCAGCTGTAGGTGCAACTTGAGCAGACTTAAACATTCCTGCCTGCCAGCTCTGAAAACAGCAGTGGGTCTCCCAGCTGAGTGATCGAGCCCTACTAAGGGACAGACTGCCTCCTCAAGTGGGTCCCTGACCCCAGTGCCTCCTATGGGGAGACTCCTCCCACCAGGGGTCGAGAGACACCTCATACAGGAGAGCTCCAGCTGGCGTCTGGCAGGTGCCCCTCTGGGACAAAGATTCCAGAGGAAGGAACGGGCAGCAATCTTTGCTGTTCTGCAGCCTCTGCTGGTGATACCCAGGCAAACAGGCTCTGGAGTGGACCTCCAGCAAAATCCAGCAGACCTGCAGCACAGGGCCCTAACTATTAGTAGGGAAACTAGCAAACAGAGAGGAGTAGCATCATCATCAACAAAAAGGACATTCAAACAGAAACCCATCCAAAGGTCACCAACATCAAAGACCAAAGATAGATAAATCCACGAAGATGAAGAAAAAACAGCGCAAAAAGGCTGAAAACTCCAAAAACCAGAATGCCTCTTATCCTCCAAAGGATCACAACTCCTCGCTGGCAAAGGAACAAAACTGGACGTAGAATGAGTATGACAAATTGACAGAAGTATGCTTCAGAAGGTGGGTAATAACAAATTCCTCCGAGCTAAAGAAGCATGTTCTAACCCAATGCAAGGAAGCTAAGAACCTTGTAAAAATGTTAGAGGAATTGCTAACTAGAATCATCAGTTTAGAGAAGAATATAAATGACCTGATGCAGCTGAAAAACACAGCATGAGAACTTCGTGAAGCATACACAAGTATCAATAGCCTAATCAATCAAGCAGATTAACATTTTAATATTAAAGGATATCAGAGATTGAAGATCAACTCAATGAAATAAAGCATGAAGACAGGATTAGAGAAAAAAGAATGAAAAGGAACAAACAAAGCCTCCAAGAAATATAGGACTATGTGAAAGACCAAACCGATGTTTGATTGATGTACCTGAAACTGACAGGGAGAAAGGAACCAAGTTGGAAAACACTCTTCAAGATATTATCTAGCAGAACTTCTCCAACCTAGCAAGACAGGCCAACATTCAAATTCAGGAAGTACAGAGAACATCACAAAGATACTCCTCGAGAACAACCCCAAGACACATAAATCATCAGATTCACTGAGACTGAAATGAAAGAAAAAATGTTAAGGGCAGCCAGAGAGAAAGGTCTGGTTACCCACAAAGGGAAACCCATCAGGCTAACAGCAGATTTCTCTGCAGAAACCCTACAAGCCAGAAGAGAATGGGGACTGATAGTCAACATGCTTAAATAAAGGAATTTTCAACCCAGAATTTCATATCCAGCCAAAATAAGCTTCATAAGTGAGGGAGAAATAACGTCCTTTACAGACAAGCAAATGCTGAGAGATTTTGTCCAATTGAATAAAGAGCCAAGACCCATCAGTGTGTTGTATTCCGGAGACCCATCTCACATGCAAAGACAAATATAGGCTGAAAATAAAGGGATGGAGGAATATTTGCCAAGCAAATGGAAAGCAAAAAAATAAAAATTAAAAAAATAAAAATAAAAAAGCGGGGGTTGCAATCTTAGTGTCTGATAAGACAGGCTTTAAACCAACAAAGACAAAAAAAAGACAAAGTAGGGCATTACATAATGGTAAGGGGATTGATGCAACAAGAAGAGCTAACTATCCTAAATATATATGTACCCAATACAGGAGCACCCAGATTCATAAAGCAAGTTCTCAGAGACCTTCAAAGATGCTTATACTACCACACAATAATAGTGGGAGACTTTAACAACCCACTGTCAATATTAGACAGATCAATGAGACAGAAAATTAACAAGGACATTAAGGACTTGAAATCACCTCTGGACCAAGCAGACCTAATAAGACATCTACAGAACTCTCCACTCCAAATCAACAGAATATACTTTCTTCTCAGCACCACATCACACTTATTCTAAAGTCGACCACATAATTGGAAGTAAAACAATTCTCAGCAAATGCAAACGAACGGAAATCATAACAGTCTCTCAGACCACAGTGCAATCAAATTAGAACTCAGGATGAAGAAACTCACTCAAAACCTCACAACTACATGGAAACTGAACAACCTGCTCATGAATGACTACTGGGTAAATAATGAAATTAAGGCAGAAATAAAGATGTTCTTTGAAACCAATGAGAACAAAGACACAACGTACCAGAATCTCAGGGGCACAGCTAAAGTAGTGTTTAGAGGGAAATTTATAGCACTAAATGCCCACAGGAGAAAACAGGAAAGATCTAAAATTGACACACTAACATCACAATTAAAAGAACTAGAGAAGCAAGAGCAAACAAATTCAAAAGCTAGCAGAAGACAAGCAATAACTAAGATCAGAGCAGAACTGAAGGAGATAGAGACATGAAAAACCCTTCAAAAAATCAATGAATCCAGGAACTGGTTTTTTTGAAAAGATTAATAAAATAGACCACTAGTAAGACTAATAAAAAAGAAAACAGAGAAGAATCAAATAGACACAATAAAAAATTATAAAGGGGATGTCACCACTGATCCCACAGAAATAGAAACTACCATCAGAGAATACTATAAACATCTCTCTGCAAATGAACTAGAAAATCTAGAAGAAATGGATAAATTCCTGTACACATACACCCTCCCAGACTAAACCAGGAAGAAGCTGAATTCCTGAATAGATCAAAAACAAGTTCTGAAATTGAGGCAGTAATTAAAAGCCTACCAACCCAAAACAAGCCCAGGACCAGATGGATTCATAGTTGAATTCTGCCAGATGTACAAAGAGGAGCTGGTATCATTCCTTCTGAAACTATTCCAAACAATAGAAAAACAAGGACTCCTCCTTAACTCAATTTATGAGGCCAACATCATCCTGATACCAAAACCTGGCAGAGACACAACAAAAAAAGAAAATTTTAGGTCAATATCCCTGATGAACACCAATGCGAAAATCCTCAATAAAATACTGGCAAACCAAATCCAGCAGTACATCAAAAAGCTTATCCACCACCATCAAGTCAGCTTCATCCCTGGGATGCAAGGCTAATTCAACATACGCAAATCAATAAACGTAATCCATCATAAACAGAACCAATGGCAAAAAACACATTATTATCTTAATAGATGCAGAAAAGGGCTTCAATAAAATTCAACATAACTTCATGCTAAAAACTCAATAAACTAGGTATTGATGGAACGTGTCTCAAAATAATAAGAGCTATTTATGAGAAACCCACAGCCAACATCATACTGAATGGGCAAAAGCTGGAAGGATTCTCTTTGAAAACCAGTACAAGACAAGGATGCCCTCTCT